>NC_050583.1:30964682-31280932 GCF_013368585.1 Megalops cyprinoides
GAATTCTCAGTGATAATGTCATTGCAAAAGCAATCATCCACCATGGCATAAGCTGTGTATATTTAAAATGAGTTAATAATACAAACAAAAAAGACAAAAAACAAACACAGGTTAAGTAACCCGTAAAACCAATTATCACAATGACGTGCTGTAGAGTTTTTATGAGCGTAATGTGCATTGCAAAGACTGTATTATTACAGCTGTGGCCATGATATATTGATTTAAACAATGTTGTGTGATGGCTGACATTGTCATTTGTGCTACTAGTTTGGATGGATCTTTGGCGATATGGATGCAAATGATTCTGCTAAATTTGATTGAAAGATGGTGTTTAAAGATAGTAGTTGCATTACATGTTGTTGTCTTTAAAGCAACAGTTTGAAGTTTATCATCAAATATTTGTTAGACAGAAAAGAAATGGAAGAAATTAGTGTTTTGGAATTATTCTCAGTTCTCACTAAATTTTACAATCACTACCCAAAGTGAGGAGGGCTAACTGTCACTGGGTGAAGGGAAATCCACTGGCTCTCTAGTATGCTAAATGTCTGTCTCAGTTTGCACAGAGGATAATGACGTTTTATAGAATGATATGTGGCTTTTGTAAACTTGCAGTTATGAGCTTGTGGCTTTTATAATTAATGTGATAATTGGTGTCTTGGTGATGTCTAACCTCTTGTTCTGGTTTTGTTGTATTTATTTAGCCTGTTCTTGTTTCAGAACCCTCACTGACTGGAGCGGTAGAGCTTGACTTCTCAAAGAAATGTGCATGGTGGTCTTATACCACTGGGAAATAAGCTGCTGCTTGTTTTTTTAAGTAGGAAGTACACTCTTCATCAAACTTGAAATGTTTTGAATATACCAGGATGATAGTGGTTTCATGGAAACTAATAACATGTTTACCTTTGAATGGCTCCTTCGTGTGCAGTATCTTAAGGTACAACATGTACTCTAGATGTGTTCATCAAAAGCACTGTGCTAATGGTATTAATAAAAGCTTCATATGCACTTGGGTTTAATAGAACATTCAGTTGGCTTTATAGAGATGAGAGGGTATTTTTCAGTGGGCTTTTATGCCCATCAGTTGGTGCACTATCTGTACCATTACAACAAAAAGCTTCAGTGTACAGAGCACACCAATAACAGGACTTTTTGTGTTCCTAATGGGTCATTAAAAGACATCCCAGAGAAGCTTACAGAATGAGAGCAGCAGTTGTGCTCAAAACAAATAAAGTCCTGTAGATAACAGTTTCTGAGATAGGCCTCTTCTTGAATTGCATGTAGTCAAAGTACTTTGTTGAACTTTGATACAATCCTAACCATATGCAGTAAGATGCTGGCTCTTTTTAAGGGCTTTACATTGTTGTTCGATACATGATTCAAAGTCCTATGTTTTCATAGTGTTATTGCAGTTAGGTTTAATTGGTAAAATAAAACAAACAGAAGACCATAGTCAGCAGTTCTCTGGATAGCATGCTCACTCCTCTGGGAATAAGAAACAACTGCTCATGCTACAGGACAGGGTTTTTGATGTTAATTCATTTGATGATTCAAGTTGCTTTGAGTGCTTCTGATTCTACTTATGGTAGTGCTGCACAGTGGGGACTTAGCCATTAAAAA
The DNA here is from genome assembly GCF_013368585.1 of Megalops cyprinoides. NCBI lineage: Eukaryota > Metazoa > Chordata > Actinopteri > Elopiformes > Megalopidae > Megalops > Megalops cyprinoides. The sequence continues at coordinate 30,966,300 of NC_050583.1, forward strand.
TGTTTCTGATACAAAATTGTGATGATAGAGTGAACAGTTGTGAGGACAGGCTGGTTTAGCTGTTGTGTTGATGATAGTTGGGTCTGGAGAAACTGACTCTCACTGTCTGCTCTCTAATGGTAAGTTTTAAGTTACAAAACTATGATTGATTTGGTCCAACTAATTTAAAAGAAAACACTTTTGTTATTGTAAGCGACAAGCAGAAAACATTGAATTTCTGGTAAATTCAGGAGTTAACATAATTACATGCCTCAAAACATCTTGAAAAAACTGTCTTTTGTTAATAGAGTCGCCACTGACTAATCCACTTTTAATTGCATCCAATGTTGAAGTAATTCTTACTGGGTATGTAGGCAATATCAGCTATAAATGCAGATATCTTAATCTCTATCTGTTCCAGAAGCATGGATTTGAAAATGATTAGACCAAACACAATTGATTAAAAATTGATTTTGTGAATTGTGCAATGGTTAAGAATGAAGTCTCAGAAAATTGTTCTCATGGATCATTAAACTTCAATCAGTAACTGATTCTTATCTTTTATTTCTGTGTTACAAAGATAATGACCCTGAAAGCTATATTGATCCACTGAGTTTAAGACTGTAAGGTTAGACGTTTTTATTTAATTCACTTAAAATGAGATATTTACCAACAGGTCATGATAGTGAGGCACTTTAACACTTTGATTGTTCATTTAGCTGTTTCTTGACTTGATGTGTTGACAACAACACACATGCACAGTTGTGGCTAAATATGATGTACATTTTTTTTCTCTGGTAAAATGCTAATAAACATAGGCCACTGTATACATCTGTGAGGTATAATACCTATTCATTAACTGATTTATGACACTTCAGCTTGACAATAATCACACAATTTCATGTTCACTTGTTCCCTGACTGATGAATTTGAATTGAAACACACATATAATACAAATAATATAGCCCAAAGTACTAAATTGTTCACTTAATTCTTCAGTTAATGAGCTGAATGAAGCAGAGTGGCCAAAAGCAATTTTCTTTGCGCTATATTCATGGGCACATTGATGTGAGCTGCTACAGAAATAACTGAAGTTAGTCCTTTGCCAGGTAGTTTGCCAGGCAACAGAGAGAGTTTTAGGGTCTGTAGCCGATTGCTCTGTGATTGTTATTTTAGCATTTAATCAGTTACACAGTTTTGAATAAAAATATGGTCTTCCTATCTAGGGCTCTTAGTGTGACGAGAGTAGTTTTTGGAACCTGCTTCAGCTCTCTTACATTAAGCTGAAGAGCACTATGAGTATTTGTAGGGCTCAAGTGCTAGGTGGTAAAATGTACAATTCTCTCTGAAATGATCACAGTGTCAACAATCGTGTCTCTTTTTTTAATAAATTGTACACATCTGGAGATGACTGTAGGGAATAAATATAAATTTGGACAGAGATGGTAACCATGAAATTGAAATCTTAGATGTGAGTTTTTTTCTTTGCTTGGTGAGATTGATTCCACAGAACAAGTCAATGGAACACCTCATCTCACTCGGAAATAATTACACATTACACCTCCCTCCTGAACAGTTTGATATATTTGCGGGTGTGAGTCAAGCCTTTGCCTGTCCAGCCAGATTTTTTTTTAATTGCAGAGGCTCTTCAAGACAGTCTTGCTCTAAAGCTTGTGGGGATACTTTGAAATTGAAAGCTGGTCACTCTTCAGTGTAGTTTTAAAAAGGAAAATTAAATCTAGTTTGAATTTCTGTAGTGATTCAGTCATTTTATCTATGCTTCTGATTAAATTAACTAGCCAGTTCACTTTGCTAGATTTTTGGTCTTGGCAGGTGGACATATCATTGGCCAATCACATAAACGTTGCTCCTTGCCAGGAAAGTCTTAACAGAGGAGTGTGGCATGTTGTAAATGTATAAATAAGAGGGCCCGATTTGAACTAAGCTTTAGTACATGAATATTGTCAAAATATTGTCTCTGTAGTGGTGAGCTGTCAAGGAGCTGTCCATAAACGCTACCTGTGATTTACATCTGTCCAGCCTTGCAGGCTGTACTATCACATTTCCACCTCACAAGAAGTCGCCTTGTAAAATGGAACATGGAAGGGACTGTTCCGCCTGTCCAGTGCAGTACACTGTTGTGTTGGAACAGATTGGCTCCTCACTGAATATGTCATCGTGACAGCGTATCTTTGGCCAGTTTCTGCTGGAATGCCTGTGTGCCCGGGGCACAATCTGTTGTGTAGGCACAAAATGTTGCCCTGTGCTGGTTATTCAGTGCCAGGCCGATAGGTACGATAGGCTTTGATGGATTTGTTCTGGAGCTGCTGCCCTACTGTATGGGAGCTGAGTCCTGGAAATGCCCAGGTTTCTCAGCAGCACTCTGGGATGGAGAAAGTTGTCGGTCATGCAAGTGCTTTAATCACAATTCCTAACCTCTCAGACACCTTTGTACTGTGTATCACCAGGAGCGTGATGGGATGAGGGCCATTCTGGAGTCATATGACAGTGAATTAGCAGCCAGCGAGTACTCCCCGCAGCTGACCCGTCGTGTGAAGGAGGCTGAGGACATGCTGCAGAAGGCCCAGGCACACAACATGGAGATGGAGGTAAGACCTGTCCCCACCTCAACCCAGGCGAAGTGTCCATTGGAACTGAGCTATTCAGGTACATCTGACAAGCCTAACCTTTATGAACTCACTGCACTGTTGTGTTGGGGTTCATTGTAGCCAAGACCCAAAGCTGTGCAGCAGACTGGTTCTCTGTGTCTGTGTAGGTTAGGCCCATGTTTAAAAGTCAGTGCACTCAGATTATCTTTCTTTAATGCAGCCAGTTCTGACTCAGCAAATAATGGAAGCTACTTCTAGGAATGAAGAGGGGCTCAAAGATACCTTTATCATGGTAACCCATGCATATAGGTACTTTCGAGGTGTAGGTGCCTATATGTATATATATATATATGTATGTATGTATATGTATTTATATATGTGTATATACACATACATACATACGCACAAACAATTATTTGGCTTATTTTGGTCAAGAAACCCTTGATTAGTATGGGGTTGCCTCTCAAACCTCACTCACTGTAACCACTGACTTGAAATGATGGGGAAGTATTCAAGTTTGCATGCAGCCCTAAGAATTGTCACCTCTGTCATCTCTTGTAATGCTGCTTCAGGTGACCAGAATTTGAGTGAAGTAATCAGTATTACTGTGGTCTGCTCTTTGGACTGATGGTAAAGCGGGTGTGTGGGGGGTGTGGGAGCATGATGCAATACAGTGTTACTTCTTTTTTTCCTTACAACCCTTATTCACCTGACAGCTGATTACATCAAGGACTGATCTTGTAGGAGAAATCTCTTGCTAACAACCCAAGGAAACTGTAGGTTCTTAGAAAACAAACATTTATACTCTGTTGAGGCGCAATGGAACCTGAATTGACATACAGTGAAGCAAGCTTTCAGAACCACTGTTCAACTTTCCATGCACTCACTAACAATTTCACTTTTTACCCTCCCCCCCCAATTGCAAAGTTTAACCATATTAGTGTGAAATACAGTTTTACTGCCGCTATTACTTTTTAAAGGAATAATTCTCTAAATCTCAATGTAGAGTTGCAGTGAAAAGATACAAGTGTTATTTTAAAAAACGGCAACCTCGCGTCTGAAATCGCTCACTCACTAATTATTCAGTCATACAATAAATTAATACATCAGTACTGGAAGTTGTAACTCTGTACAAATAAATAAAACTGTGGCAAATTTGACATGTGCCTTTTCAAAATGGTAATAAAAAAACAAATAGTTGTCATGCCTGAATGGTCCATTCTTGGGATGTTGAAAAGAGCACAAGAGAGCAAATGGTCCCTATCAGGCACCATCATCCTGATGCTTACTATCAAAACCCTCTTAATTTTATGTTTTTTCCTTTCAAAACCACTTGCCACTCCCTATTGATAAAATGGATATTTTATTGACACTGTAAAACCAATTTGTTGTCACATTCAGATCACACATACCCATCAGATGTACAGTTTTAAAATAACTGACTTCAAATAAGGCCATACTTAGATGTAGGAACAATCAAAATTGGTGGGAAAGTGTTGTGAATGGATATCATCAGGTACACTAACAGTGGTTAGTAAGATCGTCACGACTGTGACAAATATATGTGCACAGCATTTCAAATCAAACCAGCCAGAAATGTACAACCACTAAGAAGAAGGTCAAACTTCACTTAATGTTCACTTTTGAGTGTGAGGCTTGTCAAGCTCCCTTAGGTGGGATCATCTGTCAAAACATCCAGATAGTGATGTGCTTTTGCTGACATAAGGCTACTGCTGTTCTGCTGGATGCATCACCGGCTTCAACGGTGTGAACATGTGCCTCATGAGATGATGTGGTGAAAATAGTGGGATAGGTGTAATAGAAACAGATACACTCTAGTTCACATTTAAGTGAGAGAGCTTTAAAATCTGTAATTGCACTCCCCGAGAGAAGAAAGTTTCCTGTGCCTTATGTGCCTAGCCACCTGCTGGCTGTGCGTATATGTATGCCTAGCTGTTTGTTTCAGTTGTCCTTAAAATATTGATTTTAATTTATTGAAAATTTAACTTTAACTAGATACAAAAGTTCTCCATCCTAAAGTATTTGGCTTATGCTCATTAACTTTCTTCTTGCATCTTCTGCCTTTTTAAATTGAAGACAGCATTGCAAAAATTAATAATAAAGATAAAAGGCAGATATGCAGTTTTATACATGCAGTGCACTAGAATTGAGAACCATATGACAAGGGGTAATGATACAGACAGCGTTGACATGCCCTCTGAAAAGCGACACTTGGCAGATGGCTTCTCAGAGCGCCATCAAAGTTTGTGTAGTGTTAGGGGGAGTTATGTTCAAATATGACAGGTCCAATGTAGTTGCAGTAGTCCCTCATATACGGCTAGGTCACTTTGCCTGAAAGCAGTGGTCATTTTAATAAATTCTGCCAACCTGACATGCCCTTTTGCAGCAAACCAGGCCAGATTACCAGATAGTCTGTCTGTGGTGTTAGTCAGCAGAATCCAAGCATGGTATTCTGAGTCCTGATGATTAAGGTTGGATTAGAGAATTCTGGAATATAATATGGGACTACATAACCAAGCATTACAGAACACTGCCAAGAGCATGCAAAATGTAGATCCAAAGCAGAATATTGTCGAGTGTGCCAGGGTTATTTGCCTTTGACTCAACTGTTCTTCACTATGCAGCTGCACATGCATAAATTGTGGCATGTACAGCTGGCCAATTTCCCAATCTGGCTCTCCAGAATCTGGCCATCTGATCATCCCCCAGTATAAATGGCTAAATAAATCCCTCCCTCCCTTTTTACTTCATCTGCTGTGTGTTGAGCGTTCTGGCTTAGAATAACTTCCTTGCTTCTCTCTCTTTGGTACATATATCACCAACTGAACAATTACATCACGAAACTATTCCTTTATATCCAGCAATTGTTAAAATGAGTTGGAAGTTTTGTATAAAAGACAGTTTAACTTATCCAATGGAAGAGACAGCTGTCTTTATTTAAAATGTACTGTATTTGTAAATTAATGCATTTAAAAACTTGTGTCATGTTGTGAAATTGTGATAATGTCATACTGTCAAAATCTCCAGTGGTGACATCCATACTTTCTACTTGTGGAAATGGTCGTTAAAGTGGTAGAAATGGTCTGCCTCATACAGATGCAAATATCCCTGTCACTTCAGAAAAGTTGCCTTCATCTCTTTACTCAAGTTGTCAGCTGGCTCTATGGCATTGTACAATATTTACATTATAAGCGATAAGCATTTACTGGTACTGCACATTTTCAAATAATATTACATACACATTTCAAACAATATTAAATATACACATAATGCATATTTTAGATCTACATTGTAATTGGATAGATAAGAAATCTATTAAGCCTTGATGGTGTTGATGGTGCTGAGATACTTGTGAGTCATAGAAGCTACTCTTCTAAACTGGACCTTGTACTTTGTATACAACACTATTTCCTTTATGAGGCTTTGTCATTATTTTTTGAATGAAAAAGCTAATATGTTGTCACGTAGTTGCATGTCATGTAATAGATCACATAATGTCATATAATGCATATTGACCCTTCAGCAGCATAAAACACACAGTAGAAACTAATGACATATTTCACGCATTAAAAGTGTCATACACAGACAAATTAATGACAGGATGAGGGACATTCTTCTACGTGAGAGTTTTTTGAATATCAAGCATTACTCCTAATTTTCCTTTTGTAGGCTCCACCTTTCATAAGTTTTCACTGCACCCAGCATGACCTGTGAGTGCGTTTCATACAGAAGAACATTCATGCACTCTGCCAGGTGCAAAATGGTATTGACTTTCCCTTATAAAGGTGATCCAAGGAAACCCAGCTCCAATTTAGATAGGTGTGATTCACCTAACTGAAATAACAGCTATTGCTGAAATGTGTTTTAACACCTTGGGCTTTACTAGCTACAAATGTAATACGGCTTAGCTTTTCCACTTTTCACCACTGATAACATGGTAATATGCGATCTGCTGTGCAGAATGACTCACTGCCAGGAAAAGAATAAAGTACACATATGTGTGTGTATGTATGTGTATGTGTGTGTGTGTATATATATATATATATATATACATATATATATATATATATATACATATATATATATATATAAATATGTATGTGTGTGTGTGTATGTGTATGTGTGTGTGTACACTGATGAGCCAAAACATTATGACCACTCACAGGTGAACCGAATAACATTGATCATCTCCAAACAAGGGCACATGTCAAGGTCTGGGTAGATTAGATGGTAAGCGAACAATCAGTTCTCGTAGTCAACGTGTTGGATGCAGGAGAAATGGGCAGGAGTAAAGACCTGAGCGACTTTGACAAGGGGCAAATTGTTATGGCCAGACGACTGGGTCAGAGCATCTCTGAAACGCCAAGGCTTGTGGGGTGCTCCCGGTCAGCAGTGGTGAGTACCTGCCGACAGTGGTCCGAGGAGGGACAAACCACAAACCGGCGACAGGGTGTTGGGCGCCCAAGGCTCATTGATGCGAGAGGGCAACGAAGGCTATCCCGACTGGTCTGAACCGACAGAAGGTCTGCTGTGGCACAAGTCACAGAAAATTTTAGTGATGGTTACAAGAGGAATGTGTCAGAACACGGTGCATTGCACCCTGCTGTGTATAGAGCTACGTAGCCGCAGACTGGTCAGAGTGCCCATGATGACCCCTGTCCACCGTCGAAAGCGCCTTCAATGGGTACGCAAGCATCGAAACTGGACCTTGGAGCAGTGGACGAAGGTCGCCTGCTCCGATGAGTCCCGTTTTCTTTTAGATCACATGGATGGCCGTGTATTTGTACGCCGTTTACCTGGGGAACTGATGGCATCAGGATGCACTGTGGGAAGACAACAAGCTGGTGGAGGGAGTGTGATGCTCTGGGCAATGTTCTGCTGGGAAACCCTGGGTCCGGCCATTCATGTGGACGTCAATTTGACACGCGCCACCCACCTAAACATCATTGCAGAATAGGTACACCCTTTCATCGCAATGGTATTCCCTGATGGCATTGGCCTCTTTCAGCAGGATAATGCGCCCTGCCACACTGCACACATTGTTCAGGAATGGTTTGAGGAACATGATGAAGTGTTGAGGGTGTTGCCCTCAACACTGGGCTCCAAATTCTCTAGATCTCAATCCGAGTGAGCATCTGTGGGATGCGCTGGACCGACAAGTCTGATCCACGGCGGCTCTACCTTGCAACTTACCGGACTTGAAGGATCTGCTGCTAATGTTTTGGTGCCAGATACCACAGGACACCTTCAGGGGTCTTGTAGAGTTTATGCCTCGGCGGGTCGGCACTGTTTTGGCGGCACACGGAGGACCAACAGCATAATAGGCAGGTGGTCATAATGTTTTGGCTCCTCAGTGTATATAAGCCTGTGCATTATTACAATTAAAAAAAAAAATACATGTGAGCTTCCCATATGATATTCATTGTTTAACAGTTATATTTGTGATTTTTGTGAAGTTATGAGGTACAGTTTTTACAGTTTTATCAAAGGGTTAACTCAGTATTTATTTTAAACGTTGTTTTAGAACATAGCTGCTTATTTAACGTTGAGACCAAGTGTGGTCTAGAGTGACTGTTTCAGGGAAGAGTAACGTGTCTGTGCTTTTGAATATTTCCTCATTAAAAATGATTGAAAACAACTTCACTTCCCCTCACCTTAAGAATACTTGCATAAACAAGTATACTTGAATACTTTTGAGAAAATCCGTCTTCTCCCCATACCTAGAAACAGTGAATCTTAGCTGAATTTGCTTACAGTGTTGAGATGTGTCAGGAATCATACACACTCATTCTGCCGTTCAAGGTTGAGGGCTGATTGAACTCAAGACCTCAATCTTTTCTTATGCCAGTAGCAAGGAATAATCCTAATGCTTCATCATATGTTTCTCTTGGAATTGATTTGAAAAAAAAAAATGTTGAAATATTGGAATCTTTTTCTCATATACACTGCACGATTAAATTTTTTGATGCAAAATCATTATCAGTAGTCATGGAATGGCATTGCATATTCATGTCAAAAGTTGCAGTCATCCTTAATGGGACTGTATTAAAGCAGGCAAAACAGCAAGTTTTTCTCTTTAATGAACACTACAGCAGCTAGGTTCTTTGTTAGAGACTGGTGTTGGAAAGGATATCCTCCTTATATAGCTTTTGCTTGTGTTATACTCAGCCTCACTTGTAAGTCACTTTGGGTAAAGGTGTCTGCCAAATGAATAAATGTAAATGTAAATGGATATCCTACCAAATTTTGTGACATGAAACAAAATGCAAAACAGTATTTGTTGCCTTGTATTGATATTAAAGCATGAGTAACTGCAGTGTTTGTGATTGTTCACGGTGTACACAGTGTCTCCAGGGCCAAGGTTCTTTCTGCCCTTTGGGCTCGCTTCAATGCAGAGTTGTGCAGTAGGTTGAAAAGGAAATTCTGAGCTCTGTGAGAACTGCATTGTCACTGTTAGACATGGCGTTTTATTTTATCTAACCACTGTCATCCTCCTGCTCACTCGCACTCTCTGTGCTCCTCTGAAATCCTTTGTTTAAAAGTTTTTCTCCCCCCCCCCCTTATAGGTTCAGCTCTCAAAGGCACAGGATGAAGCCGGCACCTATAAACTTCAGGCACAGACGGTAAGATGCCTGTCTCTTTGTGTTCCATATTGGTTTAGTAGTCTAGTCGAGTAGTCTATATAAAGCACTACTAAACTACTAATCTAGTTTAGTAGTGCTTTATATTGATTGTGAATAAAAACATTCCTTACATTACAAACACTGTATGGAGTGTGGTTCATGGTTCATTTAATCTTGGCCCTGTGGTTTTTAGGTGCTGTTTTCAAACACTACATCTGGTGGAAGTGATCAAATGTGCACTTTGTCAAAAACTGCCAGCTGCTATAATTCCATCTTGTGTCCTCTGTTCCAATTAGTTCATGTGCTGAGGTGCAGAATGCCCAGTCTGTGTAGGATGACTTCACCATAGACTGCTGTTACCTGTTAAAGTGCATTATTCATGCATCAGTGCCACTTTTAAATTGAAACCTGTGTTCCTTTTGTTGAACCTGTTACAGGACTCATTTGGTAAAACTGCTAAGTGCCTGTAAGATGAGATTCTTGCACAGATGACGGCTTGCTATTGTATTGACCTGATTCAGTAATAGCTGCAGTAAATGAGGAGAACAAAAGGCATTGGATCAGATCCCCTTTCAGCTGTGGGAAACGTCAGCGCTCCCTGTTCGCTCGGATTAAAACTGTTTCGTTGGATACAAGGACAAACCATGTTTCCTAATCTCTAACAGTCACTGTGGCACATACAGTAGCAATTTTTTCATGTGTCTAGCTTTAAGATTGTCAATTCTGGTCATTCAATTGATTGTGTCTGCAAGGCAAAGACGGCAAGACTCAAATCTATACAGTTTGGCTTATGTCAGTGGGAAAACTCATGTACAGGGAAATGCTGCATCGATCTCTGAGCAGTAAACCTCTGCCCACTGCTTGTTCATCCGTTTTGATGTCTTCTCAACATATTTTTCAGACATTTAAAGACTGCGAGGAAGAGAGTTAAAATTAGTGTAAAATTAAGACGAGAATGTCCCCCGTCTAATGCCCATTCCTTGAAGCGCTTCATCAAAAATCATTTAATTTCATTGTGGTTCATCAGCTTTTGTCGTGGGATTGCCTGGGTTTGCCTTTTGTGTAAATGGGTCTTCCTGTGTTATTGGACCCAGGAACTACCAGCAGAACCAGCTACCTGGCTGTGTAACTGGGTCTGACCTTGTAAATTCCCAGGTCTCCTTCAGTGTAAAAGGGAATTCCAGCCCTCTGTAATTGCATAAGGTGCACCACTATTGTTGCTTTTTTCGCATCTCAGAAATGCTCTTTAACATGTCTGCACAGTTGAGATTTTGTTTTTAACTATACTTAAAGCCAAAGCACTTGAGCAGTGATCAGGAACAAAACGGTAAACAGTGTGAGCGCATTCCAGCCGGGATTCTTCGAGCTTCCCTTTGTTCTAAGAACACGCAATTAGCTACCTTTTTTAAATGTTAGAGAATGGCTGAAGCAGCTTAATTATTTGTCTTAAAGAAAAGTCAACCCTCATTAGTTAATTACTGGAGAGAAATCGACAGCTCCACTTTGACACTCCTGTATTAATTAGTACAGTCAGGACTGGTAGGCCCGTCTCTTTGCCGTGGTCCTCCATCACTTCCCCAAATGTAATTAATTCCTCACCACCGAGAGGCAGTGCACAGCGTAGCCACCGTCTTGTTAACAAACTTTGCCATAATTGGAAATGCATGCTTGATTGTCATCATGAAGGAGATCTTTTAGTGTGAATGCCACGGGGATTCATTTTATGATTTATTGAATTGGAAAGGAGTAATAAACAAAGCATTCACTGTGATAAATTACAGAAATGCAGCAATGCAAGAATGCATCTGTCACTGGTCTGTACTATTGACTTTTGACTGTGATAATTGATATTCCGTAGTTGTCCTGGTGAATGCATCAATGCAAACATATGCATGTGTAGGTTATGGTTATTTAACTGTAATGTCATTAAGTTTTGATGTATGTCCATGGCTAGCTTTGTATGTGTTTTAAAAGTTTCAGAATGTGTCAAGATGAAAACATGTTTGTTACTGATGGTTAGACTATATTCTACTGATCACAGGATTATTTTAAATGCAAACCATAAATGTATATTCAGCACACAGCCAACTGTCTCATTATGAGGCTGAATGGCATGAGAGCTTTTGGCATTTCAAATATCTTGCTGTGATGTTGCTTGGGGGCTAGGCATTTCAGCGCTATTAATCCCATGTGCTGGGGACAATCTCTGGTGCTCTTTGAAGGAAGAGATAATAGATTCCTTGCATTTTTGCATGATGCCACTTTCAGCTCTTTTATTTTTTTTTTTTTATTTGAGAAACCCCAGGACCGTCTAGCCTGTGTATCATTAATGAACACACTGTCACCGCTGCATGTATGTGTCCAAATTGAATTATTAATGACCTGCTGAAAACTGTACCTGAGAATACTGTTCCCCTCGTCTCAGCAACAGCTACCAGCATGGTGTGCAGACACCACGCAGGGGCTGGCAGACACACACACACACACACACACACACAGAGGAGATAACCATGGCACTTATTCCTGCTGTACACTCGCCTCTGCTTTTTTTCTTCTGAGAGTTCATTCTTTATCACCCACTCCCTGCATGTCCTGCCTCCGCCTCTCTTTCAGTCCCAGCTTGAGTTTCTTTCTAATCAGCTATATGGCTCGGATTTATATTCACATTTTACCATCAAAGATATGCTGATATTGGGATCACCTTATATCTGTATTTTTCAATGTTTCATTTAAAAAAATCTTTATCTGCAAACAAAAAAAAAAAAAGATTCAATTCAGTAGCTTCCTGAAATTGATGTTCTCTTTTCCTGTGGCGCATTGCCACGCTTTGAATGAAACGGATGGATCTGTCTAAGCTACATAATGAATGTCTCTTTAAAACATATGTCCAAATTTGACTCTTGACCTGTCTTTTTCTCTTGAAGGAAAAAAAAAAACAGTATCTCAGGCGAATAAGATAGGAAGAACTAATTTTGTTGAAAGAAAAGTTTAATTTAAGCCTAATTGTTCAAGGAGCATTAATTAAACCATTTGGATTCAGTGTCACATGTTACATGGGTGCCAAAAGGAATCCTGTTGGTGCAAGAATGCAGACTGTTGACCTGCTGAAGCCCTCTTGTCTGACATGTTATTGATGTTGGCAGGCTAATGCATTAACAAGTGTGCAGTGCTACTGCTCTGAGATACATACTGAATGGAGAATTAGCTGCACTTTTTAAAGAAAGTATGGGCCGGCCAAAAGGTGCTGGCTTCAATTACAGATTTCTTTTAAAAAGCTCTGAATCTTTTTTGATGCTGGACTTAGGGCAAGGGTGGAAAACTATTGCACAGTGACAGAACCGTGCCTTTTTGTTTGGGGTGAAGGAGCTGGTTTGGGGTTAAGAGCATAGCACTGAAAGGGAATTAAATGTCCAGTGCCATAAATGAAAACCTCACCTCATCAATGTGCTTTGTCAAAGCTGTTTTGAGACAGGGTACTCAGGGCCACTGTTTGCCTCGAGAACACGCTGTTACTCAGAGGAGACACCAGCGACCCCTCTCCAGCTAGCTGCACCCTGTTCCTTATCGTGCTTAATTGGGATTTTACTTGAATAAGTGTAAAGTGTAGAAATAAACTCACCAATATATTTTCTGCCATGAAATGTTGACTGTAGGAAATCATTCTGTTGTTCAATTATGATGACAGATCCATGATGCCAGTCTGAAGTCCTCAGCACAGTTAAAAATAGGAAAGGAAAAACACTTCAGTAACATGTGGTGCTACATGTTTGTGTAGATGTTCAGAACATTTCTTTGAAATCAAAAAGGCTTAAATGTCAGTCTTTTTCATTATTTCAAATCATGCACTTGAAATAATTCAGGTTTCATGAGAGATTATCTTCAGTTTTTCTTTGTCAGTTAGGAAGAACAATCAAAAGATCATTTACTTTGAATGTCTACAAAATGATAAACTGTGTTCTCCTTGTGAAATTTATAATTGTAGGTAGTCTCTGCTGTAATTTATGAAAGTGGAATAGCCAGTTTTGCTACCTTGGTTGACATAGAGTATATTGCTCTAAATTAAAATTGTAAAAACTCTTCAGTTTGACAGGTTAAAAATGTGTCAGCTCTGAGTGCATGGTGTTACTAGCCTGCTTTATCCAGGTTTATTACACACAGCAGGGCTGCATGCACAACATGGAGTGGAGAATCTTCTCTCTTGTTTTAATTTCCTCCGCGGGCAGTCAAGGTCCTGAAGCCTGTCAACACTGAAATACTAAACACGTCTGGCTATAATGGGCAGCTGGCTGCCAAGCCATAACCGGCATGTCCTTGGAGGTTAGAGCTGTCTGGAGCCGCTGGCATGTGCTCTCACTGCCCACTGCAGCCTTAGTAATTACACCTCTTACAGTGGGAACCAGAGCGCTGCACATATAAATCTGGCCAAAGTCCTCAGTGGCGCAGATTGCTGCTTGTTCTTCGCACTCGGAAATTCTGTGTGGGGACTTTACAGGCGTAGCCAACGCAACGATGGCTGTCGAAGACGATGGTCCCTAATAAGTGCCAGGTCTCTCTGTGCGCTGGTCAGAAGGTGGCGTACACTGTTCCTGTCTGATGACGATGAGTCAAGGGTTGGTTTACAGCAGCCAGTTACTCAAATAGCCCCTAAAAGGCTGCCAGCTGTCTGTAACTTTAGCATATGCATATCCTTTGCTCCACACCATGGGGGTATTTGTCTTTGCTTGTCGTTTTTTTTTTCTTTTTTTTTTTCCTTTTGCCCGTCTTGTCCATACTAATCAAGTCTTTACTGAGTCACGGAGCTAGAGCATTTGTTCCTCATGTGCCATTGCTGAAGTACTGTACATGTCCATGTCATGCTTGTTAGGGGGCCCAGCCAATGTTTAAACCATAAAGTGCTTTAACACCCTGCAGCCCTGCTCCCCTCTAGCCTCCATTGTTCTGACCTGCAGACCTGCTGGTAATGCCTTTGTGATTAAATGTGACACCCTGTGAAATTCTCCCGTTTCTTGGACCGGTAATTTTCTTCGCCATTGGAAAAAAAAAGAAGGCAGAAGGAGAAAACAGATTAATGCATCATTTTCGCCATGACTCCCTCAGCGATTTCTTTCAGGTTCAATATGTGTCACTGGTCTGGATGTAACGGAAGGAATTTGTTTAAATCAGCTGGGCAGTGAGTGGGCCCTCCTCATACGATGCTCAGCTGACTCTAACATGTAGGGAGGATCTTGGAGGGAGGGGGAACGTGAGAGCACGAAGATGATGTTTATTTGTTTGTTTATTTATTTTTTTAAAGAAATACCTTATTAATCCATCATGCCATGCACATCTCCCCACTATATCTTCATTTAGAGTCGGAAACAAATATGCAGTGCAGATGGTACACAGGTGGTCCAGGGAGACCTCTGGCTCGCACCAATTCATCTTGTGGTGTCGAGGAGCGGCCAGCGGGCCCCACTCAAGGCTGAACCCGCAGCCGCCGTGATGAATGAGACATCGGCACGCACCCCGCACTGCGGCCCGCGGAGCGCAACGCCGCAAAAAAAAACGCAGCAAGCCTCACGTCCCACAAGAGGACGCAAGAATGACGTATTTATCTCCCCGATAAGCCAGAGATGGAAATGGCGCTGCGCTCGCTCGTGATTCCGGAGCCTCCCTGGACGGCCTCAAACAAATTCCGCAGTTAATGGGACTCATCACAAGCGAAGGGAGCTGCGATGTTATCTCGTTAATTGAATTTATATATTCTCTCCTCTTAACGCACTTGATAGTATGATAGGATGAAAGGATTGTTGAGAGGAAATTGGATTGATCTTATTTAAGTGCTATTGGGCCAGTGTACTGTAATGCCACGGTTCCCCACATTTGGGATTTGACATAGTTAATGTTAATGGTTTGTCCTCAGTTTTTGGAGTGTTTATTTCAGTTATTTTTAGGTACTTATTTAAGGTCTGGGCCCTTTTGCGTGTCTCATTAGTGTCAGTTCTTTGACAGTGTTTCTGGTTTAACCATGTAGCACTGAAGATGGCCTCTCCCTTTGCCTCTTTGGCCGACCTTTGTTTTCGTCAGTGAGAATTTCTTTCTGTTCAAACCCTTAAACTGGGGATTGCCTCCCTACTCTGATTTTGATTGGATCCAGCTCTTTCTTTTTCACATCCAGATATTCCTTCAGTAAATCCCATCAAACTGGACCAGAGATCTTTAACATCTGTTTCAGTGGGGTCCATTCCAAAAAATATATATATATGAGGAGCTCACATTAAGCATTGCAAAATTTGTTAGTCCACCTCCTGTATACAGACATACATAACAAACAAGGCTGTATCTCTATACAAATTCTGATATCCCTCCCGTTGCCATTATGTATAGTTAAAGCTGCAAAATAATGTAATTAAAACAATGTGTAATTGTAATGTTATGTAATTAAATAAAATAGTGTAATATATGTGTAAGTTATTAATGCATTGACAAATTAAGTCAGTTGGGTTTTCTTCCTTTACAATTACTGAATTTATTGCTATGCTGCAGTCCTCAGTTGTGGGGCCATTTTTCTGACTTTTCCTGTAGCTTGGGTGCCACTTGGCAGTTCCTCCTCCTCAGTGCAATTGCTAAAAGTTTGAGTCAAAAAGTACAAGGATGCCCTGGGGGTTGCTTCAGTGAACTTAAAGAAATATGAGTCAGTGTTGAGATTTGAATTAGATCCACCAGATATTTCAATATAAATGCATACAGTAGCTGTTAAAAGAGACATTCAGACAGCTTTGTATTTTCTGCATGTTGTGACATTTACCTGGATATGAACTGTTGCCTCCTGCTCTATTATACAGCAGTATTGCCTTCATCCCTTCCACTGGCAAAGTCCTCATATAGGAATCATTGGGCTTTCCTGGGGCACATTTGTTTTGAAGTTTATTTTTAATTGTATTGTGCTACAGGCGGAAATGGAGCTCGACATCCTGAAGAAGCAGGCCACCAATGCAGACAACAGCTCCTTTCTGATGGGGGAGGAGGTCAGTTCCCTCAGGTGAGTGAATGCCGCGCTGCTGCATCATGGGAGCCAGGCACACGAATAACAGTCACCATGCCGTGTGCTCTGTGTTTCTGTTCAGTCTTCACGCAAGCATAGAGATATTAGCTGGCCCATTGGGAATCCCATGGTATCTTCAGAATAGGGAATAACAAAGAAAGAACAGATTTAAACAGAGTCTGAATACAGAACACAACTGTTTCTCCTACCACTGAGGATGTTTTGCATTTTCCTGAATGCGTCTGGTCCCTCTTTCAGCCTGAATAGCTAACTGAACACATGCAGAAAGAGGAGAGGCAGAAGCTATGAAAAGCCCGTCGGCTTTGGCTCCCAAGTGGAGCAGGAAGGCAAGGTGTCGTGTGCCAGCTGATTTCGCTGGGCCTCGGAATGACGATCGTGACAGCATGCATGCGTACTGCACATGCTGTGCCATTTCAGGTTATTAATTGACCTTGTTTTCTATGAATCTCTCATGTGCCAAACATTTTTCTCTTCAGCACCTGCAGAACACACAGGAGGTATTCATACAAAACAGGAAAATGCCTTGCATGTGTGTACAGAGTACGGTTTCACAATTTACCCTCAATACATTGCAAAATACATCAGCAAATTTGTAGGTGTTAAGGGTTTGTCGAAAAAGAACAATCCCAGAAGAAAGTAGAGCACGGTGAGAGAAACCACACAGCTCAAGGGTGCCATCATAATGAAACTATAAATGCAGCAGAGTCCATTACTTTGCAAAGAATTGCATTTTTTGATGCATGTATGCTGTGCAGATGGTGTGTGCAGCACTGTATGTGTTCACTGTTGTTTTTATTTCCTCTGTCGCACATATATGATTCCACATGCCAGATAGGGTGTGTGATCAAACAGCGAATTTACAGTGTATGAGGTACAAAAGGAAGCCATTGCAATATTGGCTGGTTTTTCTTGATTACATCTGTTGGGGCATTAAAGCTGCTGCTCTGTGTCTTGTGGTTTGTGTTTATTTTTACTTATGTCAACTGATATTTTGCCATTTTTTAACACTTTTAAGCATATACCAGTACATATCTCTCTCTATAGAGAGAACCTTTTTCTTATTAAAAAAATAGGGTGCTGACCTACCTGACTTTTTCCTAAAAAGTATCATTTTTGTTTGGTCTACTCTGGCACGCTATCATAATTAATTTGTCAAAAGCACAAATTTATTGATTGAAGGAAAAAAAATGACTACAAAAAACTGAATTGTGTTCCACAAGTGTAAATACCAATTTAGGTAGATATTTTCCCCCATAGTACAGTAAACAAAATACATGACAAAATAAAGAATACTCAAGGCCCTTGTGAAACAAAGCAATTAACAGTTGTGTCTTAAGTAGAGAACTCCATTAACATATGTTACACAGCTGTTAAACAGATTTGGGCATTTGTAATATTTTTTTTTTTGGGGGGGGGGGGTGTTCAAGATTTAAGTATAATTTTGTCAGTAAAGTCTGTTAATTGTGACAAAATAGAGGCACCTATTTCAGGCATCAACTCTTATTTGATGATTCGGGGCCTCTCTAAGACTGGCTTTTGTTCAATATCGTACAGAAGCAAGTCTCATATTGACGAGGATAAATTGACTATGCTGCTGTTAGAGTGATTGCTGCTGAAGTTGATATGTGTAATTACTTGATTAGAGAATGAACTTGTCAACTGGGCCGGCGCCCAACCACAGACTGTTTTTCTTTGCATGCTTTCCTGGTCGCAGCGACTCAAATGATTCAGACAGCCATTCATGATCCGTATTTGCCTGCTTATACAATTCATTGATTGGCACTCAATGGAACCTAGATGTTCAGTCAGGTAAGAAATCAGCCCCATGGATCTCCTTTTTTCCCTCTTGTCTAAATGAGGAGTGCCTGTGAGATTGGGGTTAATAATGGGGTGAGCAGGTGTCTTCATAGATGAGAAGTTTCAGTCTGGAAAGAGACCTGAACTGATTCTCTTTTACCGGAACTCCAGACTGAGTTGTGCAAGGCTGCTCTCACAAGTACTGTGCTAAACACGTCTATAAATTTACAGACAAAATGAGAAGAGGCAATGGGTGAAACCGCACAGCTCGGCCATGCCGAACAGTATTGCTTTAGCATGGCAGCCTTGCTTTATCAAGTATGGCAGTCATACAGTTCTTCAGAACAATTGATTGAAGTCCTTTCGTTAATGGGAATGTTCTCTCATAATTATCTGAGTAGTGACACTTCTTCATAACTGCAAGACTTTCCTCTTTTTCTCATTAATTAACAGCTTTAGACTAATTGTGGAATGTTGAAGTGTTTTTTTTTTGTCAGTGAATAAATTGAATGGTTGTATTGTTTGATATCTCAAGTCATTAATTGATGGTTCTGTTGGGAGTAAGAAATAACACCGGAATAATATACTGTTGAGAGCCTTTTAATTGATGGAGCAGCATCTAATGGGGTGGAATAAATGTAATGAAAGGGACAAATGTGGTGTTTGTGATTGTTCTTAAGAGCAAATGACTTCTGTAATGACCATATAATTAAACGTCAGTATAGAATGCACGTTTACTTCTAAAGTTAAAAGAGAAAAACTATTTGAATCAAAGTCAGTAAATTCACATCACATTATAAGAGATACAGAATACTATGAGGGTCTGTCAAAACATGCGTTTACGATTGAATAGATGTTTTGAGACTAAACCTACAATTGTTTGAGCCATTTGTGGAATGGTTAGAGATAGTAATAGGAGAATTTGGTAAAACATGGTTCTCAGCAGTGAGATGTCTCTGGGGAACAGCTTCATGTCCTACTTCGTGATGGTAAGGGTCCTGAGCTATGGGTTTGCAGCTGTATGTGACCATGGAATTGTGATAAACTGCTTTAACCTTTAACCTTAAATGTTGGGAAACGGCAAAATACAAACAGGATTGATTGCTTGGGCCATTTCAATGCCGATGCAAAAAACCATGTTTTATTTGTTTGTGTTTTGCATTTTAATTTGTCAGCGAGTCTACAATCACACAGATTCCAGTTGGAAGGAAAGCAGTCTTTCTGGCAAACGGTCCAGCGAGCACATGGAGGGTCAAACGCTAGTAGGCAGGATACTGGAAAGCTGCCTGGACGGTTTGTCCACCAAATGCCACACTTTGTCACAATTATTGTGTGGATTACACATCTCCCTAGCATGTGTGTTCGATCCCTGTGCCATTGCTGATGCACTTTCTCTCCCCCTCCTCCTCTCTGCAGTCAGTTTGCGAAGGCCAGTGCATCAGCACATGGCCTTAGGGGTGTGGAGAACACTGAAAATGGAGCATCTGCTGTGTCTTTTCACCCACAAGGGGGCAGTAACTTCATAAGTGGCAAGCTGCCACTGGGAGCTCTACTCTGTCTTCTGTCCCCAAAACAGTCATGGCCTGAGGGGAAGAACCTACAGCACTGATTCCGGTTCATCAGTAAATGGGAAATCATTTCGCCATTCCCAAACAGATTGCTCTTTACATGTTGATGATACTCCCACCGCTATTTCCAGAATCAATGAGGAGGAATTATACAGTGAAATGAAAAGAGCTTTGCTTGAGCAGAAAGAGAACACAAGTTGAGGAATGAGACACGCATAGTCTGATTGATCCCTGGTCTTCTTTACAGGCAGAAGATTGAGGAGCTTGAGGCTGAGCGCAGACGCCTAGAAGAGCAGAATAATGTGCTGGAGATGAGACTGGAAAGACACAACCTGCAGGTACAGTGTGCGTGTGTGAGGACTAATTAATGAAGCAAAATGCCTTATTTTTTTCTCATTGTGTTTCTTCAAGGGAAAAAAAGAAATGATTAAAAATAACCTTTGCCTTAAAGGGTCTGTCTAGAAACAGTGGAATAACTTTTGCTCACAGTTTCCAAATGGAATTTTACAGTGTTATACAAGTTGTGAATTTGATGTGTGTTCTATGATTTGTGTGTCATTAACTTATGGAAGGGTTTGTTAGAGGATGAGCACCTACCACAATAAATTGGTTGTAAATATTGACTGTGACCACACTCAACATACTTTTTTATTTCAAATTTTGCCTTTTCCAGTTTCAGTCAGCAAGTAATGGTAGAAGTATTGTGAAAGCAAAGCCTTCAGAACAGGCCTTGCTGAACAATTGGTACAGTACACCAGCAAATCGATGCTCTAGATTTTGTTTGGTGTTGCCTTCTCAGGGAAAACAGACTGTACTTTGTCACAAATTAAAACTTTGGGAGAATAACTGTTGTAAGCCCTGTTAAGGACAGCTTCTTAACAGAAACTGAGAGCTTGAGGTTAGAAATCAATATGGTATCAGGGGGTCTTTTTGGATGAAACTTCAGGTAATCTGGGGATAATAAATTAGGGGATATAGACATGGGCTTAAAAGGAGATACAACATGAATTCTAATGAGGGATCAGTGGAGGAGGAGCAGTTATTCAAATTGTGCTCCTCCTAATCAGTGATATAGACAAAAGACAATGTTAGTGTTTGAGGACTGTGGACATCTATTAATGCACTGTGTGCTACCGTGCTTGTTAAAGTAATGAAAATGTATATTGAGGTTTCCATCTGCATGTCATATTGACCTGAATAGGTGCAGTGTTATTCCTTTAGCTGGAGCTGTCCTTTCACAGGGCTCTTCTTGTCATTGTTAAAGTTAATTGCCAATTTGAACTTGATCTTATGAATGTGCAGTTTGACAAGTCTGATTCTTTTTTCTGATTATTTCTTGTTTGTGAACCTTCAGATCCCGATAAGTTTCTATCTCCTGTCTAATGCTTATTGAACTGGCATTGATTGGGCAGCCTTGTTTTGACACTTATTTACAGCGCATCAAACCCGTTTTCAATACAGTATGTCAGGAAAGCTGAAATTGACAAGTGTGATAAACTGAGTTCAGGAGCCATTTAGCGCTTCTACAGCACACTTTACTACAAGATATGTCACCAGACCTCATCTAATTGGGCCCTGGCTGTGGAAGAAAATGGGAGCTTTGGGAGTGTTATTGGAAACTTTCATCTTGGTCTGTAATAATTTGCAGACTTTTTCTCATTAAGTGAGACAACAATAACCGTCTGAATTTTGCTATGCCCCTCCAGAGAGAATGAGAGCTACATGTTTGCTTGTTTTTTTAATTTTAAGATACATTTCCAGTAATATCTAAACATTTTCATTACATTGTGTGTCAGAGCAGTGGGACTGGTCTCAAGTCACTTTTTTTTTTTTTTTTTTTTAAACCAATATAATTTAAAAGAACGGTACTAACACAGGTCGTGGCTTTTTACTGGGTGGTTCCTGGGAAATATTCAGCCATGAACAATATTTTCTGTGTGGACAAGTAAATATATATTAGGTCCAGGGAACATTTAGTACAGATGAAACAGTGACGGGGAATCTTCTTGACCTAATCAAATGGCAGAAAGTTTCACTGGTGCTCATCTTCTATTGTTTGGCGTGGAAACATCTTGAGCACCATCATCTCCAAAAGTAAAATGAGTTCTCACTTCTGTGGCTTTAGCAGAAGTCCTAGAATATCTCACCTTTGCAAAAGGTGAGAGGAGGTGGCCTTTTACTGTCCAGTGGAAAGATTAGCTGTATTGTGCCATTTTAAAAAAGACAGGTCGACCCAGAAATATCTCCCAAGCGTCCTTGTAGTTGAACAACTGCATCTCGTGATCTTATCATGAAAACAGCAAAGCCCACATGCTCACGCCGTTTTGGACGGCTGTCTTGTGATAAAGGTGAACATTTTAAGCTCCTGACTCTTAAGATGTGCTATTTTCCCCCAGTGTGCCAGTCTTGCTTAACCAGACTTATTTCTAAGTTACTGTAGCTCCATACTCACTTCCTTCAAGGACACACTCTCTGTTGGTTATGTCTTTGTCCCAAGGAAAGTGCACCAATAGTGTATAATCCACTCCATTTATTGTGTTGTTTATGGAAATATGCTGTCTTCAAGCCACTGTATTAGGAAATATTTAGGAAGTAGGAAGTATTTAGGAAAAAAAAGTTGAATGACCATAGTCTGGCTGTTGTGTAAACCAGCCCTTGAAAGCTGAACATTTTCCATTTACACGGTTACACTTGATCGGAAACATTTCGTGCTGCTTCTGAGCACTGTTATCTTCCGCTCAAAGATAAAAAAGAAGTACACGATACAACAACAGTATGTAGAAAGCTTGATGCTTGCATCTGTGCTGGATTGTTAGAGAGTCACATCAGTATGGGGAAAATCCACTTGCCTGTATTGTTTTACTAAGTGATGTATATGGTCTTCCACATCACCACAATTTGAATGGTTTGAATGATATTTCTACTGTGGTGTGGATTATTGCACTACAGCAGCAACAATTATAAGTAATTATTTTAAAAGCCATGGAAACTGTAACCTTTTAAGAACATTTTTGGTAGAATTGGCATGGTGTGTATGTTTCCAAAGCCCATGGCTCTGTCCTATTACAGAATGTGATGATATGTATGCTCTGGCTCTCATATTGAAAGTAAATTGTAAGGGTTATGGTTGCAGACAGTTT
This sequence comes from Megalops cyprinoides, assembly GCF_013368585.1. Lineage (NCBI taxonomy): Eukaryota > Metazoa > Chordata > Actinopteri > Elopiformes > Megalopidae > Megalops > Megalops cyprinoides. The sequence continues at coordinate 30,989,082 of NC_050583.1, forward strand.
AATGAAGGTATGTGCCACCTTGCAAGAAGGAGATATGTTCCACACATAACTGCCATCATCTGCGGTGGTAATTTAGCAGTGATAATATTGTGTTTAGGGTAGGTAATGCCTTATATAAATGTTGATTCTTTTAGTTTCTGCAAGAACAATACTACTGAGAAAAATGTTTTAGAAACCATTCTAAGAATAGTGATGACGCCTAACAGGGTTTTAGTAACTACTTCTCTGATGCTGGATCATGAATGAGTCTTACAGGAACTGCACGTATAATCCCATACAATAATTAGATTTTACTTTCCCTCAGACATGGTTCCATGTACGCCACACAGGCCATATGTTTAGCGAGTAGTGATATAGTGTCTTTTTAGTCATTTTAGACATCAGATTTACTAAAGCACCACCTCATGATTATGATTTCATCAGTTTGTCCTCTTTTGTCCTATGTGTTTAGTAACAATATTTTCATACTGGCATTAACTGTGCTGGTGTTTTTCGGGTAATTCCATCTGTTGCGGATACTTCCTTTAATATCGGGTAGTATTTTTACTGAAAGGTAAACCATATTTGTTGGATATTCATTTATCAAAAGTTTTGGCATCATGGGCACATATTTATCTGAGAATTAACATCTGAGAATTACTCCTAAGAGGCCTATTAAAAGCGCTTTCAGGAGCAAAAAAGGCCTACCTCAGGGTAAGTAATGGGAGTTATTCATGAAGCTTTCTTCTACTCTCAGGTGGGTGTAATACTGTTTTCTACAAGTAAATCTCATTGATTTTTATGACGAACAAATAACAGTGATGATATTTTTCACAGTTCAACCCATATATTGAGAAAATGCACAATAGATAGAATAGCAGCAGTAGGGTTGTCATAGCGCTGCAGTTTGTGAACATGATAAAAAAAAAAATCATAAAAATAAATGCCACTGGTTTTAGTTAACCAGCAAACAATAAAAGTAATTCTTTGAAACTGCTAATAATCACAGTAAAAAATATTAATGTCAAGGCTGTGTTATTTCTTTTCGTCATTGTGGTTAGAATTTCCTTAATTCCCAGTTGCCCCCAAGGATAATAGGCTAGAAATCCTACGTTGGTCAATACAAGTCCGCAGCTTGCAGATACTGTCCATAATTGCGCAAGCTATTGTTATGTAGTCAGCTTTTTCGGGGCTTTTCTGAAATTTATTTGTGGAAAATGTGAAATCTCTTCCAATTGCCTTATTTTGGTTTTCACAACACAATGCATGATCTTATGAACCCTACAGATGACATATTCATATGTAAAATATTGTTTTAGTTATTTATGTTTCATACATTACACCGCCCTATATTGCAATGACATATTGCAATGAAAATATTGCTTATGAAACATAAAAATAAACAAACATGCTGCTGCTAAGTTTTGCACCTCCAAGCGGTCCAAGGAATGGAGTCAGCAACCATGGTTTTTGGAGGTATCCTTTTTCACCAAGTAGGTGACATCCTAGGGGAGCAAAATTGTTTTCAAATGAAAAACTTTGACAACTAAAATACCCTCCTTATCTGACCGATATCCTTTTAACAGCTATGTGTTGTCAAATGTATGCTAAACATATTTCTTCCTCTGGAAAATGCATGTCTGTTGCCTGTTGGCAGCTCCTCACAGGTTATGACAGATCATGAGGAGGAATCAAGCATCACAGTAGAGAAACTGAATTGTAAAGCTTCTGAGGTAAATGTTTGTTATGTCGAGGAGTATTCAAGTATGTTGAAAGAGCCGGTTTAGTAGATGAAAAATGGATGGACATGTATCAAGGCCTAGTCAAGGATTGATTGAAAAGCTTAGTTTGGAAATAGGAATTCTTGATGGGTTCATCTGTTGTAGAGAAATCTATTGTAGACAAGGACCAATACAGTCAAATCAAGTATGGTGCATGCACACACATACATCTATTCAAATGCAAACACACATTCTGTCTCTTGCCATTTGGACATAAATAATTTAGTGCCATAGCAACATTTTAGTCTAAAAGGCAACTGAGTCATCACCAAGACGGGTATTTTAAAATGCTGTCAAAGTATTGGTATGTCAGAATGAGGTGAAGCTTTTCTTAGGTACGTTAGTTTTTTGTTCTGTGAAGGTCAGTACAGAGAGAACATGATAGCATATTAAGAAAATTAGAATTTTAATGAAGAAAACAGTCTTTTCAGCCCAACTAGGCTCACGTTTTTTTTCCTTGTTGCCTAAGATTGTCCAAGACCAGGACAGACACAATCGAATAGTCTCTGCTTCCTCCACACATCCTGGTAGGCTATACTATGCATTTATAGCACTTTAACTGAAAAATACTTTATAAGTTCAGTATTTAATTTACCTTTAACTAACTGCCAGGTGCTCTTCTGACAGAAATAATCATGAAATAGCTTCTGTAGTCCCCTTTAAAAATGTATAGGCCATAAATCTCCCTTTACCCTTTTTTTATTTCTCAAGAGAAAGTGTCTAGAGTCTCTCGTAATTTATATTTTTGACAGCTGTAACCAGTCTTGTTGTCCCTCTGTATTTTTTCAAGAGCTTTTGTGTCCCCATAGTGTGGTTCCTAGGGCTGCCCCCGTCCAAAGATTTTCCTAGTTGACTACTAGTCGTTAGTTCAAGCCATTAGTTGACTAGTTGTCGCACGTTTATGACATTAATTAAAATATATATTTTTTTGGGGCATCAGAAAATGGTTTGAGTTCCAGGGCTGAGGAAGAATGTTATAAGTAACATTGTTAACACTGTGCTACGTTACAGAGAAATACAAAACCGTAATAATGCGCCTTTAAACTATAAATTTTAGAAGCGCACGCACAAAGCGAGCCGCCTGTTAGTGACTAATGCTAATGGCAAAAGCGGTAATGATTCTGAATGTGTCGGAACAACCAGCAAGGACCCTGAACATTTTGTTAATTTATTAATCTTTGCATGCAGAGTTTGCATGTCACTTTCTTGGGTTCGTCCTTTACACGCTCAAAATGATCCCACACTTTGGATGATTTCCTGCCCGACATAGTCTAATAACTTTTTAACGACAAGGTGCAGCTCCCGAATGGAGTTTGAGGGTTTTTTTTTTTTTCTGCGACTAACCGACCAATGAAAACTTGGTCGACTAAGACTCTTCTCATCGACTAACGTTTGGTCGACTATTAGGGGGCAGCCCTAGTGGTTCCCAAAACTGGTCACAATTCTCTAAATGGGATTGAATAAGAAGTTGATTTAATTTGTAATCAGTACCGCCTGCTATATATATCGGCATCCTATTTACTTTATTGTGGCTTCAGCACTACAGTACGTCTTGATCCAAATGGTCAGCCATTACCTGCAAGTCTTTTTCATGCTGCACACACACTAATTTCATACTCCTCATAAATTTGTCCTGAATCATATTATTGCCCTCACGTAGAACTTTACATTTACCAATGTTAAATTTAATTTCTGTGAATGAAACTGTTTTGCTTCAGATGTCCTCATCAGGGTAATTTATGGAAATAAGCAACAGCAGAGATCCCAACACCGATCCCTGGAGGATTCCACTTCCCGCTACTCCTTGTTCAGATGAAGTCCTTTACCGTTGCTCTGTGTACACTATACTGAAACCCATTTTTAATCCACTTCAACACAACTCCATTAATTTTCATTTAATTGTGACAATGAGTCACTCACATAGTACTTCGTCAAATGTTTTTTAAAAGCCAGATAAAATCACTAAGTCCGATTTGAGTAATTTTCTTGAATAAGTCCAGGAGATATTGCATGGTCTTTCTGTGCAAAAAACATTTTAACTGCTCTTTAACATGTTACTTCTTAGTACAGGCCAGCTGGCCTATATGTCACTGTCATCCCCTTTAGTCAATGCTGGTGTTGCACGGTCTTGTCTCCAATTGTCAGGGATTTCTAAATTTCCAAGAGATTGCATTTCAACAGGTGTTAAATATCATCAGGACATCCTGTAATTGTTTGTGTTTAGTTTTGTCTATTATTTTATGGTCACTTAATTCATGACATACATGTCTCTTCCCTACTGAAGCTTTCAACAAAGTAACTGTGAAGTGTATCTTTATTATTATTGAGCAAAAACCCTTCCTTTTGATTCACCAAACCTCTTTAACTTTTTTTTTATATGTTATTAGTGACAACAGGCTTATGATTACTTTTAGCATCATCTGCAGTTTGCCTTTCAACAGCCCTTATGTCTCCATAATTGCTGTTAACATTGGCACGTGTTTTACAATATGTGAGCTTATTACTCTCGGAACAGATTTTTTATATATATATATATATATATACACATACATTTTGTATAGTCTCTTATTCCGTGTTGACCTCTTGCACAAGGATTTATTGAAACACTGTGAAGACTGTTCAGGCAACTTACCTTAATTAACTCTCCTTAATTGATTGAATTTATATTGCATTTATACCTATTCAGAATTTACACCAGTTCTCATTCACTGTTCCTCAGTCTTATCAAGTCAATGGTGCTTAAATTAACTACCATCTTATTAGAATTAGCTCACCTAAAATTGAACCTACTTAATTTGGTGAAGGAGGCTTTGAGTTTCCAGTATACCTCAAATGTGACCGTGTTGTCATAACTTGACCCCAGTGGCACCACTACATCGCTGTTGAGAATCAGGATCAGTGCAATGTCTAGGCATGAATTACCTCAAGGGGTTATAACATATAGAATTAAAAGGATAGCGTACAAATTTTTCCACCCATTTCTAATTGTCATCGAACATAGTGTTTTAATCTGAACCCATTGGCCAGTAACATATTCAAACAGTTAGGCCTTTCTCATTTTCCCCAGTAATTTAAACCATGTATCTTCACTACGATTTAGAAGGTCAGTTCCTGCAATTTTTTTCACGCATTTAATAAGAACTGTGATACTTGTAAACAGAAGAACTAAGGAAAGCACTAACCTTCTTTTGTTTCTTATATAACAATCACATACGATGTCAGAGTGAGGTCTGAACCCCTGTTGTCATTGCATAACCATGTCTAATCACCTGTGTTATTGCTCATTGAGCCAAAGGCGATTTGCTCCTAGCTTCACAGGTGGTAACGCTAGCTAACCAATTCTCAGGGAGAGATGTCACCACAGACATTGCACTGCTAGCTGCTACCCTAAGGGCTTTATGCAGGACTCACAAGATACTACTTTCAGCTCTGTTACACTATCTTTTGGACAGCTTATACTAAAGTATGTTTTACTGCTCCCTATCCACTGCATTCAGATGTCTCTGTAATACCAGCTATGTTATAGTCCCCCATTTACCATGAGAACCTTAAACTCTAGTGTTTTTTGTAATTCAGCTATTCAAACAAAGGCACTTCAGCACACTGCCTGTATTGTTTTGTTTGAATATCCCTGCCACCTGCCATTTGTGTAGTCTGTATTTCCCAGCTGTTAACCCCATTTAACCTTCCCAAATGTTCCGCCACCACACTTTGTGTATGCTGACTCAGTGCATCTGTGCTCCTTCAGTTCAGGTGCAACCAACTCTGTTTAAAGGTCCTACCTGTTCCATAAGGAGCCCCGGTGTCCCTTAAACATGAATCTCTCTTTCTTACACCAGTTTTGCTACCACCTATTATATCTCCTTATAAAACCTTGCTTGCCTCGGCTAGCATGTGCGACTGGCAGAATTCCAAAGAAGACCATACCGTTTCTGCTCCTTATCTTTGCTGCTAGATCAATAGATTTGTCCTGCAGAACCTCATCTGTACCTTTACCTATGTCAGTAGGTCTGGTTTGAAACCAAAGGATGGAATTTTGGGTTGACTTTGGACCTTTGAAGTGCTCTCAAATCATTTTCTCTTACTTAATGGCTTACCTGCTGAATGAACCTTTGTTTTGTTAAGTATGCCTCAGTAAAACAGCTTATCATTAGAGTGGTTTTATACATATTATTTTCTCTTGCACATTTAATTATTGGCCACCTATACTTGGTTAAACTGTAGATAGATTTTACTTTTTGTACATTGAGGTACTTTGTATATTAATGTGTGGTATATATTAGGTAACTTAATATCCATTGTATCCCTTTGCTGTGTTTGCACGAATAGAGTTTATTTGTCCATTGTGTATAATGCAAAACTGTTGAAATTCTGTACATTTGGTAATATAAAGTGGATCAAGAAAAAGTGTCAGACCTACCTGTCCTGGCATGTATTCTATTGTAAAAATAAATAAATCTGAAGAGTCTCTAATCTTGCCTGACTGGAGTTAGTGGAGAAAGGACTTGAATAAACATGACATTTTGCCAGAGAAGGAACAGTATTTCAACATGATAATAAAAATTGTGGAAGTCTATCAACATTAATATGAACAGACAGTGTGTGGTTATGTTGATGTACTGTATTTTGTGTATCACACTGACATAGGCTGAAGGCCCCGTTCTAGAGAACAGAAATATCACTAAAAAAAAAAATTTAAAAAATCCCGATTTGTGTGTGTGTGTGTGTGTGTGTGTGTGTGTGCGCTCGCTCGCTCAGTGTAAGCCATGTCACATTTCAGACTGGGGGCTGAAAAGGTTGAGATATTAATAATTTGTTTGCCTTTTAGATTTCTTAAGTTAACTTCTGCTATACAAACAGATGTGTCAGTTTATGTTTGTAAGGTGCGGTCCTTGGAGGTTTTATTCTCATCAGTACGATTGGTGTGGTTTGGTGTGGTATTCTGCGTGTTGGAAGGGTATTTTGAGTCACTTTCAGAACGGACAATGAAAGAGATGAGCACAGGTCTTTGTTCCAAGTAACAGGACTTTTAAATATTCTTGTGCCAAAATAAGTATGTAATGATGTTCTTCTATCCTCTATATGAATATAACATTGGTAATTAAGCAGATGCTGAACTAACTCAGTTCTGAGAGCTTGTGTATGCAACATCAGTTAACTTTTTTCCCTAGAAGTAAAATAAACTCCCTCTTATCCACTAGATGGTGTTTTGGACAGCGTAAACTCCCAATAACCCAAAATAAATAAATAAGTAGATAACTAAAATTTCTGAAGTGAAGCAAATGAAAAAAATATGCATTTGTTAAGCTCCCAAATTGCCTGTTAAAAAAAGAAACTCTGGTTTAAAGAAGTGTCTGTGTGCTCAGCAGCCGTGAAAGGCCGTTCACAGCCTCAGTCAGGGTCTGCTGGGAAGGTAAGCTCTCTCTCCCGCCTGCCCTCCTTAAATGAATCCCCCCCAGGGAACTCTGCAGAGAACCTCCTCCACGCAGCCCTCTGTTAATCCTTTCAGCAAGGCAACCAGGCGAGACAGGAGAGAGGAGCAGGCCCCCAGGGGAACCCGCTCAGCCTCTTCCTCTCACTGGTCATCCGTTATGGAGAGACGCTGTCGAAAAATGGCCTTGTACAACTCAAACTTTCAAACTGTGGTCATCTTAATGTTTACTGTACTTTTTGAATGGGGCAGTGTGCTCCTTGGAAACTTGAGAACTTTGGACTTCAAAATTGTTGATCCTCTGACTGCTGAGCGCTAATGTAAGGATGTTTTTTTTTTAATGTGGTAGAAGAATGTAAGACGTGTAGTGCATGTTTGGTTTGTATATACCCGGAGCTTGCCACTTGAATTGGGAGTTCACCTAGGCCTTTGCCTAGAAGTTGACTTAAAAATGCAATCAGGAAGCCCTTTGACTTCCTTTATGCTTTGAAGTTGAAATCCGTCTCACAATAAAGCCAGTGGATACAGATACATGTTGTTTTCCACCAATTTGATGTTTACCATCTACACAGAACTGAATGGGGTCATAACTAACATGGGTGTGTTAGTTAGTGAGATTGCCCAAATAAGGATTGATACTGTTTTAAAGAAGGTTTTCTGGTTGTTGAATGTTTGACTAATATGTTTGAGGAGGTGGCCAGAGAGATACTATCTCAATATTCAACAAATTCCAAAAAATAAGAGGAATGAGGAAAAAGGCTATAAATGCATTAGGATTTGTTAGCTAGTTTTGGCATTTTCAGAGACAAGGGGCTACAACTGCTGTATTCACAGAAGGGTAAATTCTAGCCTTACTCACCAGCTTTTTGTCATGTATATGTAGGACCACATCAGAAAGACTGTTGAAAAAAGTATAAATATCTGCAGGAGATGTGAAAGAGTGACCAGCACTGTGAGAGAGTCAGAGGTATGGTGAACCACATAGCTGTGTGCTGTACAGTATACAGGCAGTATTGCGGGCATTTTGCCCAAGGGAAGGAGTAGCCTATCGATATTATGCCAGTAGAACAAAGGAGATAAGCATAGTATCGCTGACATAAGTGACTGTTGGAAAGTGATTTGAGTCAGTTTGCTCCTGTGTGGAATACGGTTAGAGGAATGATGCTCTCAAATGATACTCTGCATGAAACATTTGTGAAACAAAGATAATGTTTTGTTTTCAGTATTGAATCATCTTAATTTCCCCCTAAAATGTAGCATTTTACACTATAATACAGAGAGCCCTTTTGTCTGAGTCTCTTATAGTACAGCAATACCCCTCTTAGAGTTAGAGAGAGGTTTTAGGAGTTAGGAGAGAAGTATTAGGGTTTCACAAACCTCAAAACAAAAAGGCAAATATATGGAATATTAATACAGAAATCTAAAAAGCTAAAATCTAAAAGTCTTGATGGAAAATGTACAATATTAATACAAATAACCACATTAATTGTTTGTCATGTCATACCTTGAAGTCTGTTGTTTGGTGCTGCATGTTTGACCACTGTTTAATTTGTTCGCTTTTTATGTTTTCTTAGTCAAATTCTGTCAAATAATTCCTAGCCTAGCTACCATTTGTGCCGTTTATATAAGCATTGCTAAAACAGTGAAATTGATTTGGACATGCCTCTTTGACAGCTGCGCTTGTGCCTGTGTGTGAATGCTGGGTCTGCTGGACCTAAAGAGGGCCCTGAGTAAACATTTGAAGGTAATGGTTTCATAGGGAAATAGGGTACTGTTCTATATGTCTTAAGGAGAAATAAAACCAACCAATTAATAACTGCATTTTTATAGGTGCATGTTGGCAATAACTGCTCATCTTTCAGGAGAGAGGCAATTCAGCATGCTCAAATAGTAGTAATGGAGCAACAAAGGCCACATGATTTCTCTCCACTTAACTAAATGCTTTGATTGGTGTGTTTATTTTCTAGCCCCAGGATACTAGACTGTGTTTTCTGATAGACATGCCCCTCAGGGCAAATATTCAAAGATAAATAGTTTCCTTATAGGTCCTTTCCAGTCTGATCCATGTTTAGCCTGAAAGTCTAATTCAAGGTAGCAGACTTGGTACTTTAAATTATCTTGGGGAAACAAAAATAAATACATTCCCATATAGAAAACCCGATGACACATATTATGTAATTTTTTTCTGTTCTGCTTTTATTGAGTTACTCTATAAATAAATGATGCTCCACTGGAGGCACTTAAGGTAACTTCCTCTGTTATTTACTAAAACTTCTTATATTAAACTTTCATGTTGTTTAGGCTGTATATTTGACAGAAATCAAGTCTTCCTCACCTGTCTTTTCCTCTTGCTTAGAGATCATGATGATTTCACCATGTAAATTGATACTGCAAATTAAATGCCTCCATGTCTACTTATTCTATACCAGTGTGCCTTTGCTACTGAATGGTGTTCTCTAGCTCTGATCTACAGTTAAATGAAAGTGGACAAGAAATCACACTATAAGAAGGTGGCAGTGTTTTATTTATCAGCCCAGTGTTGCATTGTAATTGCTAAGCAAGAGTGCAAAGGTATATTCTCCAGGGAAGTAGTGCTATTTAGGGAAAAAAGTGGAAATTTCCCATCATGCTGGAAGTCTGCTGTTACACCTGAGTGCTGGAGGCGAGATTATTGACATGGCGCTGTATTGCACACCTCAGCAGTTTAATGATTGGCTCTCCAGTTGGATCTGTTTAACAAGCTGCAAGTGTCCATGTAGAACCATGAAGATGTGGAGTGTTCTGTGGTCTTGGAATTAATGTCAAATGCAATGTTTTGTATGTCTTCATTCATTCAGAGGTCAGCGAAGTGACTGGCATGCTTAACTTTCCAATCACTCTGTCGAGCAGATGTCTCTTTTCCAATCTGAAGCAGGTACTGACTTAAAAGCTCCTGTAAGACTTTAAGGAATATAACCTTTAGGATATTAGCTTGAGGGGTTGGGTTAAACACAAAACACTGTCCTCTATCTTCCAAATATAATGCCACTTTGATACTACCAAAAAGGGTACGTAGCATCGTAGTACCATTGTACATCATCATCACTGTTTTGTAAATAGTTTACTGCCATGCTCCCCAAGGCTTTCCTTTTCACCAGAAGGCAGCCCATTACACAGTGTGTAAAGAAAAAGAGAAGAATGAAGGTGCAAAAATAACACATGCAACAACAGAACTGAATGAGCAAAACACAAAAAAAATTATATTTTTTGGTGTGCAGTGTGCAGTTTAGGTGAGCTTTACTTTTATTTTGCACAAAGTTTTATCAGACAGAAATAAGACACAGTTATTGGCATCCTGTTTATGAGGGAACAGTATGTTATTGACAGGGAAACTGATTGCTCTCGCACCTGGGCCAGGAGCACACAGGAACAACACTGCAAGGTGTCTTAGTTGAAAATGTTTTCTTTTCACAACATTTGTCTATTATTTTATGATGATGTGTCTTATGAATGTGTATACATATGAAAATAATTTTAAAATAAAATGTTTTTTTCTCTGCTTGAACATTGTTCATGCCTGTTCCCAGCTACATTTGTGCTGTTAAATTTATTAATATGTCATATTAACATGGACTAATTGAAAAACCAGTACGATTTTATGGCTGTTGTTGACTTCTTGGTTTTTCGGATAAATGCTTTGAACCTTTAAACAAGTAGCCATCTGGCCTGAATATGTGAACTTTGTCTTGCTATTGAAAAGTCACAATAGTTTAAATTAGAAAAAGTAGAAATCATTGAATCTTACACATTTTTATTATAACGATCTCTAACAGAAACTCTTATATGGTGAAATGTAGTGGTTAGAGTTGTTGAGTCTGGAGCTTGTACCTTTGTTGGGAGAGGAGAGAATGGCTCACGAAGAATGTAATTGATGTAATTTTACGTCATCCATTGGTGAATGATTCTGCTTTTTTGGGTGTTTTTATATAACAGTGTAGGTTTTGCAGGAATTTTTATTCAACATGGGGAACTGTAAATTTAGAAAAACTTCCATTTGGGTTTTATATTTGTTCTACATATTGGTTACAGTTGCACTTTTCAGTGGCTTTGTATTCTCGTGTTGAGCCTGCTTCTTTTATCTCTCAGCCACCGAGCCTTAAGATCTCATGGGACGTGACCTTGGAGACAGTTAGGAATTACTTGATTTTGTGTCTTATGTCCTGTGTTTGGACTTCTTGATTCACTGTTCACTGGAGCAGACAGTTAAATTCCATCTTCTATGGTGCCAATAGAGTGGATCCTCAGTCGCTTCCTGAAGTGAAGACTGTATCCTTTAGTTTTTTGGATGATTATGTCCATAGTGTATCAGTAATACTTGATCAGTGCACATGGCATATGATGCCAGCTTACTCATGTCTCCCTTACTCATGCCTCCAGTAAGTGTGTCCATGTCCCAGCTGGGATGCAGTTATCTTGTTTGTTCATTCGTTTAATGGAAACTTTGAAATACAAAGGTACTTCTACAACAGGCTACCATTGAATGGAATGAATATCAGTGTGCATTTGTCATGATAAAGTTGCTAGAGTTAAAGTCTGTTAATGCAGAGATGAGAAATCTGAAGTATGCAGTGATGTGCATTTTAATAACCCTATGAATGCATATTTTTTTTGAATGTGTGCAAACCATTTTCCCATCGACTCATTAAAACGGAATAACTTCTTTTTTTTTCATGGGGACCTTCATGCTAATTTATCATGCAGAACAGGAAATTATATCTTGTGGAGTAATCAAGACCTGCACGGCACTGTCATTACCTGATTACCTTCAGGCTGCTGAGCCTCGTTAGCAATTTCCTTTTTTCACAGCATTAAAGAAGTTTTGAAAATAACTCCATCTAGCAGCTCTGGTATTATTACGTAAAATCCAAAAATACAGAGAAACTATGGAAATGTTGGTCTTTTTTCCCTTGTGAAAAAACACAGTCCAATGTTTGTGAATGACCCTCCTGGATGAATGCAATCCTGGTTTATTGCAGCCTTCTACCCTTGGGGAGTGACGCGAATGGCGTAGCCTACATGTCTCTGAGTCAGTGATCCATTTGCTGACACACGCAGATGTAGTTTTTTTTTTTTTATATATATATAAAAAAGTCATCACTGTTTCAACACTCCATCTTCCGTCCTTCCTCCATACCATTCCTTTCTGGCAAAAAGGTATTTCAGGAGCATTTGTTTATCCATTAAGAAGTGTGGTAACTTTCTGTACCTTGCTGCTGGGACAACTGTACATGAAAAATGTAAGTTTACAGTGAGTGACTACTACATACAGACTGCCAAGACTTTATTTTTGTATATTGTTCTGGTTAGTCATTTTGGGTCCACATCTATTTTTATCTAACTATAATAGATCTAGATGGAAGGAATGATCATTTCCTTTCTTCTGTTAGCAGCAAATGTTCTTAGACATTACAGTATGTTATTAGTTTCATCTGCTAAATGTTGTAGCTACCTTATATTAATGCCATACATTGAGTTGCTGCGTTATACTGTATTTACAACACATAACTGGCCTCTTTCTGGTTCTCAAACTGCAAGGCAGTTCATTAGCAAATTGCTCTGTTAAATCATTACTTTCCTATTTAATCATTGATTCTCTGCTTTCTGCTCTCTTTCTCCCAAGTATCCTCTTTCATTTCCATGTCATAGCTTAAGGCCACCTACATTATGATTTGATTTTTAATCAAGACCCCAGATGGAGTTGTTTGCCTTTCCATATGCTTTGATTAACAGGGAAGGTATCCTTTGGCTTTACAACTAAATATATTCGTAATGAAATAAAGATTACAGAACTTCATATTGTAACAGGATTATCTACAATACTATGTTGAGGAAATGTAAAAGTAATTACAGGTTGAAAGTGAAGAGCTTTGACATGATCAGTGGTCAGTTGTGTTGTACACTAGGGACATCCTAGGATATATTTGCAAAAACAAAGTGCAAGGAGACTAGTGCAATGATCAGTCCTTACAGAATTAGATATAGGCCATACATGAGCAATGCTAGTACTTAGACCAACATAATGACAATAAAAAACAAATTTTACAGTTATGCCACACTTTAGAAAACGAGCAGTAGCAGCAAAAATCAGTCATTGCTTTTGGAATGTAAATGCTGGCCGCAATCAGCGGAAAGACCCCTCCTCCTGTGCACAGGTTCAATAAGTGTGTAATCATTGTCTCTGCTTCTGGACTACTGATGACAACTCTTTCTATAGCTCATTCTCAGAAAACAAAGCACAGACTTGCAAACACACATTTAGTAACAGTTGGACTGTAAATGGTTGGGTGATAATATTGTAGTGCAACTAAAAAAAGAAATCCTTCTAAGCTGTCCCTGATGACATTGCTGTTGTTTTGCATGCCAAAACAAATTTGAGAAATCAGCTTGAATTTATAAATTTGGAGTTAGGTATGGTACAGAAATCGTATCATTTCATGAACTCTCAATATTCAGTCGTGTGGTATTTGCTGAGACTGGTCCTCCTTTGTCTTGTTACACCAGCACAAAACAATATTGCTGCAGTAGTTCTATCTTTTGATTAATAAAATGAGGAAATCTTAGATGTAACTAATGCATACAGGTCATCAGCTCTTATCGGGCTGAATGGTGATACTCATTCCTCTCTAGGGCAACTATGACTTACTTTGGAACAACTGCTTTTCTCTGAAAGTCTGTTTGGCGCAACCACATGGGCTTGTCTGACTGCACCCATCTAACCGGGATGTCTGCCGGCTCCACGTCCTCTGCAGGGTGACTATGATCCACTGAAGACCAAGGTGATCCATTTCCGGATGAACCCCACCAGCCTGGCCAAGCAGCAGCGCCTGGACGAGGTGGAGCAGCTGCGTGAGGAATGCCAGCGCCTCAGAGAGCATGTCCGCACGCTGCAGGCAGGGGGAGCTGTGGCCACTGAAGGATCCTTCAGCCTTCCACCCTCTCAGGAAGTCATAGGTATGATGCCACACTCACCAAGCTGACTGACTGAAAAACCCTGAGTAACACTGACTGATTTGGTTCTCAGCTGCACACCCTGCAGCAGAGTATGCCAGTTTGCCCTCCAAATGAATGAGCTGAGAAGTAAGAGTGTTATTATTTTTATTTATTATATTGTTCTATTATTTTGTGTTTCTTCATTGGTACATAAAATCCATGAGAGATATGTATGCTCATGTGCTTGTGCAGTATAGCTTCAGTTTTTACCTCAAACTGTGGCTGAGCACCCATGCGCATTTGCCAGAGCTCTTAGCACTTATTGTTGACTGGTAGGCTTTTATTTGTCAGATGATTTCCAGTGTCTGCTGTTGCTCAATAAGTGTCCTGCCTAATTGGAATCGTTAACTTCAGCGGCCCTCAGACCAGATGGCCCATTAGGGCTATTCTGTCATATAGACTGGAAATAAAACTCTGTATCTATTAGAAAGCACAGGAAAGCTTTATCCAATTAATCAACCTTGAAAGCAATTCTCAATGTTCGGTCCCTAGCCGTTGACTGAGTTTAAAATTGATCTGGTCATGACATGAAAGGATGAATTCCTGAATCAAATAAGCCCAGTCAGGATATATTTAATGCCTCTATTGATCTCTGTATTTTTTTTTATTAATTTAATTGTTTTAATTTGACTTTCACAGAGATGAACATTCTCAGGCTTGTCTTGCTACTCAGCAAGCTCATCAACAGATTTAAGAGAATGACACTGTGCTAAAAAAAAATTCTGTTCAAAATGGATTCACTTTAAAACTGCTGTAAATTGAGGTCTTTTTGGATTTACCACTTTGAAGGGGTGTCTGTAGTGCAAACAGTGTCAAAATTATGTATGTTTTTTTAAATGTGGCAACATCTGCAATGTTTGAATAACATGGATGCTATTAGTAATAAATGAATGAGTGTAGATTTTTCCTGAAGTTGTTCAACAAATATGGTGTGTCCTGCTTCTTGTTAAAAGCTGGAGATACAGACGTCATTGAGAGATTCATTTATGATGAGGTAAACTTGAATCAGAAAGTATGCAAATCATTCATTTCATGCAGATATAACAGCAACCTCCAATGCTCTTCCTTCTGCATGTATAAAACCAGCTTTGAATTCATCCTCATATTTTACACACAGTAAGCTAATGCAAGCAGTAAGACAGCAGACTAAATATTTAATTGGAGTGGAGCTAGTAGCCGTTACACATTTCTTAAAGGGTAATTTATCATCCGCAGTTTCAGTAATATTTGCTGTGACAGGTTGGTGTCTCATTAACGGCAGTGGGCCATGAATAAACAAACAAATGCTTTTGCTTGTAATTGGCAGTCTCTTTCTCTCTCTTTCATTTTTATTTCCCTTTAACAGACAGGACTGTCAGGACTAAACTAATGTGAAGGCCTGTGTTCCTCAAGGTTCTTGTTTAAACACAACGATTTAGTGGGTGACTTGATAGGATTCTTCATTGTCTTGTAACCCAGGCATCATGCACACACACATGCACGCTTTTTTTGATGTGCTGTAAGCTGTGACATTAAAGATAATTATATTGTGTGAATTTTCATTATGCATTCAGCCTATTGTGGCATTATTGAGACATTATGCACTAATTAAAGTGGGGGTGATCCTGAGCTTTTATGACTAATTGACTGGTTGCTTTGCTGTCGGTGCGGGATTAATTTGTGGTCATCTGGTTGCTCTGTTCTCATTCTTCTCTGCTTTTATCTTTGTTTTTCAGTGATTGCTGTTGCAGGCAATGTAAATATTTGCAGAAGTTTTAATTAAGCATGTTCAAAAACACTCCTGCACTATTCTCTTTGCACCATGTTTAACCAATATTTGTCTGCCAGTGTAATTGTTACAGGTGTACTTCAGCCTAGCTTGTCCTTTTTCGGCACCTAACCTTTACATTCAGTTAAGCTGGAGAATGCTCTGGTCACTGTATGTCTGTCCTTGATCAATGAGATTCAAAAGACTTTTTTTTTATGCTGTCCGCAGTGGACTCAGTAATATGCCCTGTTAATGAACGGAGAAGAATATCTCAATGGCACTCTTGTGTCCCCCTGTCAGTCATACCTTTGATGTCTCATGCCTTCAGTCTTTGAAGAATCAAAAATGCGTCTTGAGATTCTTGCAAATTGTGGAGGCTTAATTTTGTTACGCAATGTTACCTTTAGTAACAAAGGGGGCTTTTATGCTTTACAGAGGAATAGAAAAGGGACTCATTTCATCTACTTGCTGTTCTTCCAGTCTCTGTTCTCTACCAGTCCTGGCTTTTAGAGGATTGTGGTTGACATTAATTGAAAGAGTTTAAACCATTTTTGCTGTTCAGCTTCCAAGCCATTATTAAGTGACTGCACATGGGTAGAAGGAACCTGCCGCGGATCTGTGGACAGGTGATTATGTGAAAATGCAGACTCTGAGGTTTCTTGAAGTTTTTGCATTATAGGATGTTAAAGATTTAATGGCCATACCTTAAAGGTATGCTTTCACAGGGTTTCACATTCACTGGCTTCCCTTTAATTAACTCCACTATCATTCTTGCTGCATTATTATTTTGAGATTTTTTTTTTTTTATAGATGTGTAATACCGTAATGTCTAATGGCTTTCTTCTCTTTACTATGCTGGTTATGAGAACACTCCCCTTCAAAGTTAATCTGCCCCTTATCAGTATATATTGGCATGTAATTTTGGCTGTTTATGGCACTGGATTTTTTTGAAGATGTACCTTCACCACTGTTAACAGGAGTACATTAAATAAACAGTACGAAACATTCTTGATCATTCTGGTGTGATAATTAGCCATTGTTTCTGTTAGTTGGTTAGTTCAACTGGAAAGGCTGTTACAGGTTTGTTCTGTTTCACAGTCCTCCTTGTATGTACACTTCAGCTTCAGTTTTTTAGGAGCTCGTAATGCTAAAAGAAATAAGAATGAAATAGTTTTTTTTTTTTTCCTTTGGAGCAATTGGTTGTGGTTTTCCTGTGAAATAGAAAGTCTTTTTTTCTCTTTCAAATCAAGTAATCGTTAAGGATGACTTGTCTCATGACAGTGCGGTCTCTTCACATCGTGACAGCTGTCTTATGATGGCACTTTCATCAAAAGCCAGTCCAGGAATCAAGGGAACATTTCTGACAGAAATTGACAACTCTATCCTTTTGAGATTCTGCTTCCCAATTGGAGTGATCACGTGGTCATCTTGGAGGTTTCATCTCTGAATTTCTCTCACACAGTATATGTATGCGTGTGTGCGTGTGTGTGTGTGTGTGCGTGTGTGTGTGTGTGTGTGTGTGTGTGTGTGTGTGTGTAATTATTTTTTTCCTGATGTTCAATGCAGCTACAGTTTATGGTCAGTGTATGAGATGGCATGAAATATTGCATTGTATTTGGATATTTGTTCTATAACACTCCCAGGAAGCGTTTTGACATTTGTCTTCCTCAAACTTAGCATTGAGAGAGAGAGCTGTCAAAATGTTTGTAACCCACCTCCTGTATTCCCTTTAGATATGACAAGCTGTGTTGTTGAGAAAATGAGACAATGTCTATTTCTATTTTTTTTCTATTTTTTTTGGGTTGAAAAAAATATTTCCAGAGGAAGTTTTCAGCCCCTGCTTGATTTGCTTTGACAAAAGAAAATGGCATGGTGTTGAACAAAAAGTTGAACAAAATTCAAAAGCATCTGCATTACTTTTCTTGTAGTTAACTTCAAGGAGAACCCCACTTTGTAATTTGAAGTGTCATGTGTTATGTTTCAGATGCTTATTTTGAGAGGTGATTCTAATGCAAGGTAAGACTCCAGAACTAGCATCACCTGTTCCTGCTCCTAGAGCTCAACCTTACAGTAGGGGAATTGGAAACTGCTTTTTAGACTGTGATTATTAACAACTATATTGTCCCTGTGGACTAGCAGCACATATAGGAACCAGGGATGCAAATCTGTCACCAGATTTGTATGCCATTGGCTGGGTCAAGTGTGGCGTATAGCTGGCAACCAATCATCAGAGTTCATCAGTCAACCAACCTAGCTAGCTACATGCTAGAAGAGAACAATAAGGCATGAGAGGCCATGGTATTATTACTGGTTTTGTACAATCGTTACTTTATGTTCAAAAATATTGAGGGTACATTCTCATTTAAAAAGTATTTAAATAGATTTCTTAGTTGTCATCCTTCCATCAAAGGATATGCTCCCTGAGCATTAAAATGATGCACATTTCTAGGAGAAGCAAAGAAAGAGTTGATCAAAGGGGTAATATTGTTTTCTTCAAGGAAAAAAGAAAAGTGAATGCAGCAACCAGTTGTTATCATTATTACTGGTACATGTCTGCTGTGAGACTTAGTTATGAAGCTCAAGGTCCGTAAGCATTATATTATTCAGTAATTGATTGTAAGTACAATAAGTGACTGATATATTCAGTAATGGATCTAGTCATACATTTTACCAGATCTTCATGCACAAAATATGTGCATTAGAAATTTGAACTCAAAATGTGTAATTCTTTGAAGCAAGATGTTTCTTCACGTAGTATTGGATTCTAAAGTGTAACTAGAAGAGGCATCCTGTTATCATAATCTTTTTTTCCCCTCAGTTAAACATAAGCATATTTTCTCTGTTTATATGCTTCTTAGTCAATCTCAGAGGAACTGATGTTTTTTCTGGCATGAAGGTCTTAGTGAAGTTCAATTGAGGTCTGGAAGCATGGGCATTCTTAGGCACATGGCTGCACTCCTTCAAAGCTGTGTCTGCTTGACGGTCAATTAAACTACTGTACAGTGCCCTCCATAATTATATATGCTCCTGACTAAATAGAAACAAAAAACATATAAAGGAAAAATGTTTCCATTGGATAATTTAACGTAAATGTGGTTTCAATCCCAGAAAACATGGAGGTCATATTTATTTATATGTTTAAGTTATCAAAACAAACCTACAGCAGCAGTCTCTGTGTTACAAGTTTCATGGAAGTGTCTTGAAATACTGTATGTAGAGCCATCTAAAGGTTTTCTGTTTCACATGTACTGTAAGGTTGCAGAGCTAGTGCACAGAACAACCATTCCATGTTGCAAAGCCTGAATGAATGCATTCATGGCCAAAATATAAGGAAGAAGTCTCTTTTAAAGTCCACTTGATTTGCCAGAGCACATCTGAGTGTCAGTTGAAGGCTCATGGTCAGAAGAAATTAAATGTACTATGTGGACAACATTTTTATGTTTGGGGAAAGGTAGCGGGGGTTTATTTTAGCCTGGTTCTGTTCAAAGTATTCATCCGAATCTACAAAGAAATGATTAACTGAGCACAAAGTAAACATTTTAACCAATCACTGGAGTCTCCAGACCTTAATGCAGTTGAACATGTGTGGTTTGAATTTAAGATTCACAAAAAAAGATCTGAAGTACCTAGAACTACTGTTGGGAAAATGCTAAATTCTCTGTGAGGGTCTTGAGTATAACCTCATAAAACACTACAAGAAGAGTCTTGTCAGTGTTTACTCATTTCAGAAAAGGATTTGCAGAATTCTAATTACAGGTATCAAGGAATGTGACTGGAACTGTACAGTGTATTCCTTATTGTTGTCATGCCAGGTGTCACACTGTGATCACCATTTCAGTACAGTGGACTTTGACACTAGTAATATTTACAGTCTTTGTCCATTTCTTTTACATTACCCTGTGCAGCTAAAGTCTAGACCACACTCTGCAAACAGTGCACTCGATAACCTCTTAATATGGATAATTTGTCCTTGCTGGCTAGTTGTTGATGGCCGGAGGTAACAATGAAGATGTGGCCTGATGGTGGTGCTGCCCTCACATGACAATGCCACTTCCACATCCCACACACAGTGTATAGGAGTGCATTTCATGAACACACTGTGCTTATCCTTGGTTGTCATTGCTCAAAAGAGATGAGGGGTCATTGTAAATACAATCTTTGAAATGTCAGAGTGGAGTCTTTCTGGGATCTTTATAGGAGAATCACTGTAATGGTGTGCATGTATGCACGTGAATGCATGTGTGTGTCCATAAAAAAATTTCCTCATTAGAATAGTAATTATAACAGGTACTTATAATACAGGTAAAACAATTGTAATAAAAAAACACGGTGACAAGACCTGTACATTTCACATTTGAAATCTTTTATTGCGATTGTCTTCAGTAAATAGTGAAAATAGCATTGAATCATGGACCTGGTCGTGGGTCTGAAGGCCATATTAGGTTATGGCGTTTTCCCACTGTACAAGCTTCAGTATTTTACCTCATTCGTTCTAGTTATCTTCAGTCAGTTATCTTCAGGGGTTGATTAATTATAAATTGTACTAGTTAAGAATCACTGTAAAAGAAAAGATCAACAGCAGCAGCAGTAATAACGGTGCATTGTCATTATCACGTTTTGAAATAGGCATTTTCTTTTGGAATGACAGGGATAGCCAGTGAACCCTTCATTTTCTGCAGTCCAGTATTCCTGTTGGGACATTTTTTCTGCATCTTGTAGACAATTTAGAACTGACTTATAGAGGCTAGGGATGGCATTCATGTTCGGATCATTTCAGAGCAAACAAAAAGAGCAAACAAAGCCAGCATGCTGTCTGGTCTGACAGTGTTGAATGAACTTGTTAATATTCAGTTCTGATTGCTGACCACAATATTCATTTTTCATTCCCGGGTTTATTTTGTTTTAATTATTTTAAGCTTAATTATGTGAGATGCATAGATGGGTATCTAGGATTCCTCCACAATTTGTGTTTTACATGTAGAAGGCAATCATGATAAATAATGTAGTAAATGAACTACCTGCAGTCATTGTTTAGTGACTTAATTATTCATGTGCTTTGCCTTTCTGAGGCGGTGTGGAGCCACTACTGCCTGTGCACCTTTTGAAAGCTAAGTGGCTTATTAATCTCATCAGGAAAAGGCGTCCAAGTTTTAATGAGCAAAACTGTCAGGTTGAACTTTTCAAGCCGGCCCAAAGTAATTCTCCTGAGTTTAATAAACTGTGTGTGTGTGTGTGTGTGTGTGTGTGTGTGTGTGTGTATAACACGTGCCAGATATACTGCTAGGATTATAACAATATCATGTGCTAGCCCAGGGATGCACGATTTTATATGGTGATTTAATTTAACATGTGAATACTTAACTGGTATAGAAACTAGGGGATTAGGTTTATGGGGCACTGGGGCTCCTTTTGAATCAGGTGGAACCTGCATAAATGCAATGGGTTACACTTGAGGGACAGTCATGCATTGGGTCAGCATATGATTAGGGTAACTGAGGACTGTTTAAATTAAGGACCTGGGGGTAGGGAGGTTTAATTGATTTAAAAGGAGACGGGGAGCAAATTGCTCCAGTGACAGTTATCAAAGATACGCCTAATGATAGTAGTGGGGGGATATACCTGGGCGGCAGTGTAGCATAGTGGTTAAGGAGCAGGACTCGTAACCGAAAGGTTGCCGGTTCGATCCCCACTGGGACACTGCTGCTGTACCCTTGGGCAAGGTACTTAACCCACAATTGCCTCAGTAAAAATATCCAGCTGTATAAATGGATAACTTTGTAAAGAACTGTAACCTATGTAAGTCGCTTTGGATAAAAGCGTCTGCTAAATGAATAAATGTAAATGTAAATGTAAATATCTCAAAAAATGGCAACCACTGCATAATAGTTGCTTTTCCGTTGGCAGTGGTGGGACTCAGTATAGGCAATACTTCGCAGTTTGAATGAAGTAAGTATAAATGAGAAATCATTGGCATTCAAGTTCCTGGTAAGAAGTTCTTGGTGAGAAGTTGAGCTGTGATATACTTGGTGTAAGGAAAAAGGGACGAAATTCCGACCCTCGTGGAAAAGACTTTATTCACAGGAACGACAGTTGTCGGAAATACGTGAAATGCACTCTGGGTTCAGCGGAGTCAATCTGAATCCCGAGCACTCAGTGAAAGAATTCTTTATACTGATACAGAGCGTTGATCAGGATAGACAATAATTAAATAACCATCAATTTGAGAGTGAGAGTACATGTGGCGAAATGCAGGAGGTCTGGTAATTAGATTATCTTCCCCAGCAAGAACAGTTCTCAATCACCCATCACCGGTTTCTTTAGAAGTATCAATTGCCACAACGGCTAGCCGCAGCCAAAGTGACAGTTGAAGTCTGTGAGCAGAACTGTGGTTACAATAAGGCCGTCTAGACAAATGAATGCAGGTATTTGCATACCTTAAGTGAGAGGATCTGTGCTCTCTTATGTTACACTGAGTGAGCTGTTTTAGGGATTTGGACCAAAATCTTACGCTTGATCAAAAATAGGAGAATGGGACACAGACAACATAGTTCAGAATCTTCAGAAAATTGTCAAAAAGGAATGGATTTACAAAAAGAGGAGAGGTTGTATTACCCATCTATGTTAAGAAATGGATGCAGAGGAAATTGCCTTCTGAATCCTAAGAAGGATATTTGCATTTCACATTACATCTGGGTGAATGTAAGAATGGCCTCAGCTTTGGAATATGCTGTATGCCATTGTAATAAGATGGTAACCTTAACACTATTCTGCAGGCAGTGCTCTGTGCCCATCAAAAAAAGTTTGTCAGGTAGTGACCACATTAGTAGTAGTTGGATTAAATCACTTGTATGTTAAGTAGACGTGTATGTGCATGGAAAATTTCAGTGGGGTCACCTGATTATTGTAAATGATTGTTCTTTGTAGGTTTTGTTAGTTCTGCTGCTAGATGACATTCATGTCTAAGCTTGTTTTTAATCTATACCGACCTGCTTTTTGGGTTGCAGTACTTGTAAAGTTCTTCATTGATACACTAATTCAGTGTGTTTGTTTCTGAGAGTTGTAGGTTAGTAGGTTGTTAGGTTAGCTTGTGTTTACATTCTGTCATCATTTTAAAACCAGCTTTATAGATTGTACTCTTTACTATATTATGAACCAGCCTAATGTCCAGTGTTTGCAAATACCGTAAGCAAAGCCATCAGCTCAGATCTAGTCTCGTGTGTTGTCTGTGACATTGTTGCAGTGCAGAAAGGTTAGAAAGATGTAGTCCTTACTCTGATGACTAAGTTAGCTAGGTACAGTGGCAACACAACCCTGTTTGTGATTTTATGTCAAACTTCTGTGGTTGGCTATGTAGCTAGTCTTGTTTTTTCAATGACTTATTGATTTATGGCAAGGGCGCTGCTTGTGAATTTGTGAATTGTACCTTTTTGCCATAGTTGTCGCTAGTCAGTTGCTAGCCTCCCTTAATGTAATAAAATGCATGTCCAGTGGGCAATGTCTTTGGAAGTTGTATTTCCTGATATTTGCAGCCTAAACCCTGGATTTGCGTAGCTAAATATATTTGCTATTTGAGCTTGAATCTGGCCACAGGGAGGTAAACTCAGGAACTCGGACAACTCGGATAATTTGGACAATATGTACTTTCAGTAATACAGTCCAGCACTAACTAACATAAAACTACTTAAGACCCCCCCCCCCCATAGGACACAACAACAGTGGCGAGGCAGGACAATGGACACAATGTTACTGTATTTAACTCTTTTGTTACTGACCTCATGATAATTGTGTGCCTCCTCTCTGTCATCTTTTTTTCCCCTTATTTGAGTATGGGACTATTACTATTACATATCCCTCCATGTTGAATGGTGTTCCCAAAGAGGACCTCTTGGATGCTTTCTCAATGAGTTACACCTCCTGTTTGACTCTTTCGCAGAAAATGACTGTTATTGATCCTGCTGGGTGACTCAAGTTACCAGCTGCTCTGTCCACATTCTGTTGGTCGGTTGCTGCGGCTTCACTAATTTCACCTGCGCTGGTATAGTCTCTCCCCACGAACCACTGCAGGAAATCAGCTTTATCTTGTCTTCAGAAGAAGCTGCACTGTTGCAATGACCCTGCATCAACTCTCTGCCTACTACTTTGTTTCCCTCCCCTCTGGTCTACTAATGCTGTCATCCTTTCCTCTCCTTTTTCCTCCTCTTCTCCAGGCTCTCTCACCTGAGCTCCTTCAGCATATCTGTTCCCTGGTTATTGCCTGTCTGACCTCAGGCTGTGTTCCTACTGTCTTCAGACAGGCCCTTTTCAAAACTGTGCTCAAGAAACCTACGCTTTACCATTCTGCCATCCAGAATTACCTTTCAGTTCTCTGTATTACCTTCCTCAGTAAAACTCTTTGACGTGCAGTGCTCAACCAGCCTTTCCACTGCCTCATGCAAAATAATCATCTTGACCTCTACTATGTTGGTTTCAAGGCGGGTCATGCAGGTAAAATTACTGTATTCTCTGTTGCTGAGGCACTCTACTCTACCATAGCAGCCTGGCTGCCCTCAGTCCTGATCCTCCTTGATCTATATGCTATATTCTACACAGCTGACCAATAAGTCCCTACTTTGGCAAAACTGTGTATTTCAAGCATTGCCTCCTTCACAAGTATCTCATCATGTCTCTCTGATGTAATGGGCAATCCAGCCTTATATGTACCACTCTGTAACTTGCTCTCAGAATAAAAACATGGTGTATAAAAGTGGATATTAAAACAAACTATAAATAGAAATACAAACCCGATATGTGTAATAAGTCCATGGCAGAATTGAGGCGGAAAATATCATGAAATGAAAGGTTTCAGTGTTTTTACTGTAATCAGGGCATGCATAATAATAGAGAGAATAAGAATGAGGGTGAATGAAGAGAAAATTGCACACAGAAAGGAGTTTGGGCTAATTTCATTGTCACATAATTATTGATTCTTTACTACAGACTTTGGAAAACATGTGGTGATCAGCATCTTAATAGAAACTGTAGGGAATCTGCATGCAGATCCTTGCAGATTGGTTTAGCATTGTAGATAGTTGTGTGTTCTTTGGTTTATTAACAGCCTATCTTTCACACATCAGAGCTCCCTGGAGAGATTCATGGAAGTACTGTAATTGTTGGTGTCTTGCTCATTTATTTCAACCAAGCGAACCCAGGTCTGAACATGAGAGTGATATAATAGCCGTATGTCAGTAGTCCAGCCTAGAAATTACACAGTGTTGCTTATCAATGACATTGATTCCTTAGTAGTGTGATACACACAAAAGGGGACTCAATTACATATAATTTGAGGTTTGTCATGTCAGTTCATGAATAAACCGTGCAATTTCAGTCACCCTTGGTCCTCCACAGTAATAATAGAACAAGACAATACCATTGTGTCATAGATCCACCATGGAGAACTGCAGAAAACCTTTTGGTGAGTATACTTTTATAAATTAAAGCTTAGTGTTTCCCTGTCACATCAGAAATAAAACTTATGTCAAACCTGAAAAAAATCTAAATCTTTTTAGTATGTTTTAAATAGATGAGAAAAGAATGCTATACAAAGAAATGCATGTCTTGAGAATACTCCCAGATTATCATTTGCTGTATGTCACTAGTTTATCTGCTGTCTTTTAGAGCAGTGTATGCACTGGCATTCCAGTAGGTGCTTCATGCAGCACCATTGTTTCTTGTGGAAAGATGGCCATAGCAGAGTGCCATACTAGGCTGTATGTTTTGCGGACGACTTCATGTCTGTTATGAAAGGCTTAGCCTGGGTTTGCCTGTAATCACAATTTGTTCTCTGCATAATTATTTTTGAAGCACTCCTGCAGGGCATTCAGGGCATTTGGTAGGTGAAGTATAAAACGGCTCATCTGCTTTAGCAACAACATTATTACCTTATCTTGGCAATTTGGTGTTTTATAACTGTAAATTACATTTTCAGTTTTTTTATTTATTTAGTGTCTTGTTTGTGTGAAACTCACCTTGTAATTGGTACACCATAATTACAATAAAACTGACGGTAATTCACATTCATAAAAGCAGCACTGGCTTTCTGCAAGAAGTTCACAGGAAAGAACAAGAATATTTTATACTCAATCACTAAACATTTAAAATCTTAAATAAAAATGGTAGTGGTTGGTGGTCATCTATAATTATACAATTGTAAACATTGTTATAACCAGAAACCTTGATAAAATGCATGGGGCACAGGTAGTTATGAACAACACGTCTTTATACCACAAAATTAATGGCGTGTTGGCCCGTGTTTGGCCTGAATGATTGACTCAGTGAATCATGTAACACTGTCTACTCATTTCTGGTAGAGAGCTGGTGGCACTGTGCCCCTCTCCTCCTTTGAAGCATTACTAACCTGCACTATTGAAGAGGGCCATCTTGTCCTTGCCTTAATTCATCCTTCCAGTACATCCCAAAGATGTTCTATAATGGATGGGGCCCTGTGCTGTCCACTGCCATGTTCCGATGTCATTTTTTCTCAAACTACATGTAGTCACACCCATTTTCCTGCAGTCATTTGGGGTGCCCCATGAGTTTTGGAGGTAAAGAGTGAATTGTCTGTGGCTCCATCTTGTTGGTAAATGAGAGAGACACTGAGGGATGAAAAAGTATGTGAAAGAAGAGTCAGTGTGTTTTGTTCTCAATGGAGGTTCATCTTTTACTCCCACACATTTGCAATTGACCTTTTGTTTGGGGAGAAGAAAATGCCTTGCACATGGAAGTCGTAATCAAAAATGCAAGCGTTCTCACGTGAGTCCTCATTGAGAAATTCTTCCTGTTCAGTTGATTGGAAACATCCTTTATTTTCTCTACACTGCGTGATGTTCGATTCATTTTTCTTCTTTATCTGTTAAGAATTTGTAGGAAATGATACTCTGAATAATTTATCATTTTCAATACAAGTCAGTAGCATTTTGCTGCATTTTCTGCTTCCAATGAAGTCGTTAAATGAGCGCAATTATTCCTAATTGATTTGAGACTAATGAAACTAATTTCTCATTCCTTTCTCCTTGAAATCATTTTATTCCACCATCTGGCCTCAAATGGGGAAGTCAGAGACTCATCCATCTTAAGTGAACTGTGCATCATTGCTCTCCTTTGGCCCTTGTGCATTCATCCCACACTCCTACTTAAAACCAAGTACCTGCAAACCATCAATTATGTTCAGTGCAGGGTGCATGTCATGTGTCTACAGTTGTAAAACCCTGTCTGCTCCATCTGGTAGGTGTATCCTTGGATTACTGTTTTATTTGCGTCATATCTCCAAATTATTTTGTCTCTCCTTGTTTAAGCTTACTTGTTGGAGGATGAGGGCATGAGGGAAATCATTGACTTGGCTTCCTTTTTGAATAAGATAGGGTTACTGATAAATGTATTGTAAAACACATTTTATTAGATCAGTGACATTTTCTAGACTGCATTTTTTAATCAATCTTTGTGAGATACTTGGGTAGTCAAGAGAAGGGGGACCACTTGATGCCATACCAGTGTCTTAAAATGCACACATTTGCAGATTTGTATTTTAATTATCTCCATTATAAATATTATTTTTTAAAGATACCACTTGTGTAATTTATTCAAAATGGATCTCATGTGTGAATGCCTGTATCTTTACTGTTTATACTTGTGTGTTAATTTTTTAGCCTGTGTAATTTACCATGCAACTTTTCCTAAGAAAATCCTCAGAGGTTGACAGTGTCAAGCTGTTGACATTAGTAGTTGGCATTGTCTGCCATGTAACAAGGTGGAGGAAGTGGTCAATGAGATGGATGCAGGAACTCACCCCTGCTGTGCTCTCAGTGCCTCTCACTGGAGGAGTCATTTGGAGAAGAATGCTTTTGATTGCCAAATCTTTTTTTCTGCTTCAGCACGAAGCTTTCCAGATTTATCATTCATCTCTAACAAGGCTCACAATGCCCATTTTGCTTCCATGCTTCCTCGGTTTAGGCTAATTGCATCTGGTTGCATTTGTTTTGTTATTCATTCCTAATCCTTAGCAAACTCCCTGTAATGCAGTTTTGGCAGGGGAAAGCAGATAGGCAGGGATAGGCAGGTTAATTGACAAAGTCCTATCTGTTTGCGCTTGACTGCGCACAAAGTTTTAACCTTGTCAGCTTCTACCATTTGTGATGGTGTGATTTTTGATGGAAAGACTGATTTTAAGAGGATCTTGAGATATTTGCGGTGCACTCATGCCTCAGCTTGAACAATCTGTCCCATTAAAGCGTGCATTGATGACCTTTTATTGAACACCAAACCAGAAATTATATTTACACTGTGAATGTCATAATTCCTTGTGAGAGAAGAGCAAAGCAGGTTAGAGGATTAAGTAAATCCATTCTTTGATGCCTCTTTTTGATTGTCCAGTGTTTAGAAGAAATACATATATTATGTTTCCATTTTTTTATCTGCAGATGACAACAGATGGAAAATCACAAAAGGGAGACAA
This sequence comes from Megalops cyprinoides, assembly GCF_013368585.1. Lineage (NCBI taxonomy): Eukaryota > Metazoa > Chordata > Actinopteri > Elopiformes > Megalopidae > Megalops > Megalops cyprinoides. The sequence continues at coordinate 31,017,536 of NC_050583.1, forward strand.
TTCTGACTTAAAATATAGTACTCATTTTAGAAGCATGAGAAGATGAGGCGAATTATTCATTGTACTGCTGTTAAGAAATTACAATCAAAGATGTTGAATATCTGAGAAGTACGAAATTATATTGTAAAATGCTGTTTATTATGTGTTAGCCCATTGATAATTCCCTGAATTAAGATGGTAGAGATTAACGAGAACAGCGTTCATCATGCAATTGTATTGCAAAATTGAGAAAGGTGAAATTGTTTCATTGAGTGTCATGTAAGCTATTGGTGTAAATAGCACCAAATGTGCATCCTGAGTATTTTTGTGTTGTTTTGGTGATGAAATCGTCTGATTTTAATGTACTTTCATGTTCAAGCATGAAAAAAATGAGGATTTATAATATGAAAAATAGTATCCGTGTACCTGAGGATGGCATTCATGTCACTTCAGTGCTCTTGTGCATAGAGGAGCTTCTGTAGTACAATATACTAAAAAAAGAAAGACATTGTGTCAGCACGGTCTCTTATTCAGCCAAGACATGCTCTTCCCACAATTGAGGTCACACATCCATATTGCATTGCATTGCATTGCATGGCCGCACTGACTGAAACACACTCTACTGATACAGACCTGAACTTCTTCTAGCAATATGGAAACCATACTTGTACTCGAACTTTTGTCTAGGTTGTGTCAAGAGCTTGGACAAGTGAATCAGACAGTCTCTAATAATTGTTGGCATAAATGTTTAGTAAATATGCTCTCAAGGTCATGTATGTGGATATATATGCAGTTATGTCTTTGCATGGGATGGGAACATTAATTAATGTTACATAGTTTACAGTTGATCTTTGGTGTATTTTAAAATTTTCTCCTGTAAATGCTTTTTAGCTTGGCTTTTATGGTGGGCAAGAGATTATCCAACTCCCCACCCCCACATTAAAAAAGTATTGCGCAAACTAATCATTCAAGGTAGCATTATCGATCCCTGATCATGTTCATGATCACAATCATGATCATGTCCTGTCATTGGTTTAGAACTACTTAACTCCCTCTACATCTCCATCTACTAAAAACAAACAAAAAAAAAAAACGCTGTGAGAACAAACTTGCATGATTGAGTAAAGGGCTATAATTCGCTACACAGTGGCTTTGTAGTTATGGGTTGGTTTAGTCACTGAACCTCCTCTTTAATATTACACAGAAACGTCTGGGAGAATTTACCAGGAGAGTTAAAGGTAAAGCATGATTTCAGAAATTGTTGTGTTCTCATGGTGACAGTTCAGCGGGGTGTTTAATAAAAGTAATTATGTATATGAAGATAGCCACTAAATATTAATTTAAATATATTTAGCAGCTCATTTTGAATTCCGAACAGTTATCAGGTTGTGGGGCAGTAAAGGATAGGCATGGTCATTTTTATATGCAAGGTTAACCAGGTTTGCTCTTAGTCAAGAATGCAAGGTTAAAACAGAACAGAAACAGAATTGTACATTGTATGAGTGTCTATAGTGTTTAATTCAGGTACTTAACCACGCACTTACCCTTCTCCATAGTCCTTGTCTCATCTGCTTAGTGTGGCTGGTTAGGAAGATGAACATCCATGTACAGATTCTAACTTCAGATCACATAAAGCCTGCACATTTTCATAATTTCTGTTTTTGGGATCTGTCCACTTTTTCATTTTGTGATTGGGAATCGATGGAACTTGGGTACAATCAACTACATTTGTCAGCAAGCAATAGTGTAAAATCCATGTCTTAACACAAAAGACAATCTGAGTTCTGCTCCCAGAACTTTCCCATCCTTATGCCCATTTCTCTTCCCCAGAACTCTCAATCTGCTTCTACCTGCATGCTGTAAGATACTCCTAATTGCCAGGTTGTGATGCCCTCTTCACCAGGGAGATTACCTCAGGACCTCAGATATGCCTACTTCCACATCCTGAGGTCACAAGTGCATTGTCCTGTCCTGTCTTCTGAGGATGCAGTGCAGTGTTTTCTGACCTTGGGATAGACTCATTGAGCAGGCTGTGAGCCTGTGCCTTGGACACCATTTCTGAGAGTCGGTTTTCTTATGTTGATATTTTAATTTTTGAGTATGACTTTCACTATGAGCCTTTGGTGTTCTTGTGAGCATTCTGTCCCGGGAATTCTTTTTCCCTGGTGAGACTGTCCATAGCTGCAGTCTGCTGCATCATGACTTTTATACACCAATGTCTCTAGGAGTCTGTTTGTTTTCTCCAAGCTGCAGAATATGCTGCCTAATGAGTAGCTTGCTCAGGGAGCTAGTTCAGGTCCTTAGGATCCATACTTAATAATTTGCCCCAATATTGTGCTTTTTTTATCCCTGACAAGTTAAGTCAGTTGGTAAAGAGTGTGCTGACGTCTTTCTCAGGATGTATCAAATAAAATATTGATCTTACTGCACTGGTAAACAGCCTGGCAGCTGTCTTTCAACTGCAGAAGACTTGGTACCCTCTGAGTGAAGCACAGCTGCATTTTTTGTGTCTTTCAGAACACCAGGGCAGCAACAGTGCGTTTTGTTATACAGCCCAGTGCCTGTCTGTCGTTTGGGAATTAATATTGTTGGGAAATTGTGTTGGGTTAGGTTAAAAATATGCATAGGTTTGATAAAGTATACTGTGTGAATAGGGTTGCTTTAATTTGCATTGTAGATGGGTTAATGCACTGAAGCACTGTTTTTCTTTTTCACCACACATGAATGGGTTTAAAATTCAGTGCTGAAAGGTTCCAGCCCTGGTGATGGCAAAGGCTGAAGATGATTTAATCCCAAAACCCAGATCCATTATTTCCATTGATTGCTCTTATTAGATGGGAATTAAATAAATTCAAGCTGTCTGATTCGGTTTGCTGACACGTAGATAATTGATGGACTACAATGTCACAGAATACCTGTTTCAGACAGGGTTCTACAGAACTGCATGTACCAAATGAGCAGAGGCTGTCTAAGCAGACATGAAATTTACCTTTATGTCAGTCTTTGTTTGGAAGGCTTTATAGCTGTGTTCAACCCCTTCGTAAAGAAGCTGAGAGTAAAATAAGGGCACATTGTTCACTGATTCAGGGTAAAACCATGGTAGTCTGTAAAGGCATGGTGTATATTATTCATTAATTATAAAAGCCTATCTGATATTTACTTTATATATCACATGAACATTACGTTTAATAACATAGTAACCATTTTGACTTGCTAGTACTGTCATAAGTTTTCTCTCTGGATGTTTTAGACACCAAGAGTAGGCAGTGAGTCTAGATTCAACAATTTCATATTATTTAAAAAAAAAAAAAAAAATCCACCTTTCCTTTTTGGCATGCTTTCTATGGAATGCATTTGTGTTCGCTGCCATCCTTGATACCTTTAGAATGGAGTGGAAGTTCATGGAAGGCCTTAACTGCAGACCTTCTGTAAATCCATTGCCTAAGTTTGCCCAAAATCGACAGCACTGGCAGTATAACCTGGGGTCCATTAAATGAGTGGAGCATATTCTAATTTCACTGCAATCTCAATTACTCAATTTTGCATCACTGTCTACTTGTTAGATCTGCGCAGGCAGATGGAGAGTGCCGAGCTGAAAAACCAACGTTTGAAAGAGGTCTTCCAGAAGAAGATCCAGGAATTCCGCACCGTGTGTTACGTGTTGACGGGCTACCAGATTGACATCACTACGGAGAACCAGTATCGCCTCACCTCTGTGTATGCAGAGCACATGGATGATTCCCTGCTCTTTAAGGTAGGAAAGCTATTGTTGTAGAGTCTTATCAATCACTTCAGCACCAGATTAAATGTATTTAATGTTTACGCAACAGGTTGAAAACTCACTATTTCAGTCTTTCTACTGTGTGATAAAAATAAAAAGATAAAAACTTCTTCTTATGGATATTTAACAGAATAGCTCTTTAATCTGTAATTTACTGTCATAAACACATATTGCATTGCAAGGACTGGAGGAAGTGGATGAGACTTGATGAGAAGATGAGAGAATTTTCTTTTGCTTTTTTTTTGGAATAATGGTCAAATGAATTCAACTTTAAACAATTACTCAGAAAATACAACATACCATAATTATCAAACATTGCTGTAATCGCTGGAGGGAAAGTGAAACAAACTGCCTGTCTTTATCAGTTTGCTACAAAGCTTTAATGAATACCAGCCATAAACAAAGAAATTATTGCCGTGGAGAACTGCAGTTCCCAGCGGTTTATGGTATGATGTAATGTCAGAAATGTTTTCTTTTGTTTATCATTGACATTATTGTTGTCTTAATGTAGAGTCTGTACCCAAATTGTAGCATCACACTGTAGGACAACAGTCAGCATTCCTGCTTCAGGCAAGGATCTGAGCTTGCTAACATTCTGGAAGAAGAGAGGAGAATATAACTGCAGTTCTGTAAATGGTTTCCTAAGAGCTCTTAAAATAACAGCATGTGCTCCTCGTTTTTCAATAGTTGTGTTGAGAACAATGTTACCATTTAGCTGGAGGAGCGGTTAAGTCAGATGATGCTTCCATATGGTTTGTTTCTGTCACACTGAAACAGCTTCATTCCACCTCTTGTGTGAATGCCTACATAGATGACATTGTTTCAGAGCTTGTTCATGTACAAGAGGGAACTCTCTGGAAATCCATTCCCCAAAAGCATTTAAGTCACTCCTATCATAAATATCGATAAACAATTGATTAATTAAGCAGCTCTGAAACCTGCTGCTGTTACTACTCCCAGTCCTAAACTTTTCCCCAGAGGGTTTCATCTACTTTAATAGATTTAGCATTCACAAGTAAAATTTTAAATCTAACAGTTTATTGACCCAGTCAACCTTCTTCTCTGAAGCTTTTCAGCTTTTTTGAGACTCTTGAATAAATGCTTTTATAGAATTTCTCCATCCTAGAGGAGTTATTTCATTAGGCTACCATGTCATGGGCTGGTTTCCTGTGGGGTTTTTTTAGAATTACATTGCCGCCAAAGGTACTGTAGATTTAGCAGAGGTCATATTATTGCCCATATGTGTCTTTGTCTGCCTGTCTGTTAATACAGACAGTCAAAGGCGATAATATATGAAAAAAGTGAGTGAGTAAATGAATGAATGTATGTCTACATGTTAAGGACGAAATTTCTACATTTATGGCTGATACAAGTGCTATTTAGGATGGTAAGGCACACACTCATCTGAAGGTATGTTTTGAATGTGGTCCTTTCATCATTACCAATATGACTACTTTCATGTTTTAGCATAAAATGTTAATCATCTGTAGAAAATATGACACTAAGCTTTCAAAGAAAAGGGTCCTATTCTCCTCAGTCTTCTATATGGTTGCCTCACAACTTATGATTTAGTAACACCTGATTTCTGATTTAATTCATTCTTCCCTTGAACCCTATACTGCAGCCTGTGGGAATTTCCTGTTGATCACCAAAAACGAGTGAGCCAGAGAAATTAAAAAGAAAACAGGTGTCAGCATTACCCAATATGGCCTTCATATGCTGTATAATTTGCTAATGTTTTGGAATAAACACCCAGCTGAACATTTATGGAGTATCAGCATAGCAGGACTAGGGAACTGTGATATAACCAAGGGGCAGCACTCAGGTTCTCTACATTGCTGTGGCACTGGCTGTGAGCCATTGGCTAACCAGAATATTACATTTCTGCCACTTCACCACATTAACTTGAAATAGCATACAACATGTCCCTGTTTTGATGAGTAGGATTTACCTTTTATCTTTTTAACATATGTATTTCCTAAACTCCTTTGTCTTCATGACGTATTTATTCCAAATGAGTCAGTGGTGGGTCTTTCAGCATGATTCCTCAGTTATCTTTAAGCGTCTGGGGGGGTTTTATGGACTTCACCTCTTGATCACAAAAACATCCTGATCCCAGCTTTTTATATTGGAAATTGATCCTCTTAGAGAAGCTGTTTGTTTTGTCTGCAACTTTAAATGAGGTGGGTGCATGCTGGGCTCTCCTTCAGGTGGTGTTGGACCAGAGTTTGTGTGCTGGAGTCACTCATGCGGGCATAAATGCATTCAGAATTTTCAAAGTGCTCATTTTAGAATTGGGTACAAGTGCGTTCATCCATGCATCATGTTGCCGTCACTTTTTTGTTTTGTTTGTTTAGACTTGTCCTTAAAACATGCTGTTTATTTTGCAAGGGCCCTGTTGAGATCTGCTTCTTCTGCCTCACATGCACCCGGTTGACGGTGGTACGTCTGTAGCTAATTACATTCAGGTCGTGTTCCACCCTGCCCCAGCACAGGGCTTCAGCTGCCAGGCTGAGATTGATGGATGTGCAGGACTGGAGGGGAGTATTGACTGGCGAATTCGCAGCCCAGCATTGTGGAGGCAACACTTCTTCCTTTGAAAAAGCCACAGATTGCCTTTGATCTGACGAGAAGAGTAATTAGAATGTGGGTGGAGGTCTGTGTAGTTTCTGCTTTTCCCTGGTGCAAACTGAATGGAGCACAGGTCTGTGATGTGGATACCTCTCTTACGCCTTATGCATTAAAACAGTGGCCCACAGGAGCCCACAGTAATGCATTCATGCCTTTACAGTGTTTCCTGTCTAGTGTCACAGCAACTTATTAGGATCTAAATAAAAAAGCTTGTTATTAGGATCATCACATTTGCTTTTTTCATATTTTTTCATTTTGTTTTTGCTAGGACAATAGCTAGGACAAGCTGTTGCTACTGGTAAATATTAAAAGTAAAATACATATACTGTCGGTAGAGATCGGTGCATCAGGCTCCCATATCATTAGCTATCACACTGTCACAGCATGGCTGACACAAATAACAGATTTCGTAGTGTTTCAGAGTATAGGCCGAGATGTTGCTGGAGTTTTGCTGGTGAAGATAATGCTCACCATTGTCATGGAATCCCTAATGTACTGAATCATCTCTCACATTTATCCAGGTTCTTAAAACAAACTGGTTTACATTTTTCAGTGAAGGGAGAGGAATATTTGAAATTATCATTACTAGCAAAATCAGATATCTAATCTGCTGTAACGGGGAAAGTGTCTTGAGTGAGTGGAAGCCAGTATATACGTAATCGACTATAGTCCTGAGGAAGGATCTGACCAAGGGAATTCAACTGGAACAGCAGTGTTCAATATTCCCTTAATCTGTGAGATGAAAATAAACAGAGCCAGGCTGCTTTAGATTGAAAGGCGACTATAAATCCTCTCTCTAAAATTATTTTCCACCATTGCCAAGAGCTCTTAAACCCTTAGTCTTCATGTGGATACAGTTCGGGTGTGTGTTATCTGAGTAAAGTGTTTCCTTTCTAAACACTCATTTTGAGCAGTAAATGGATTGAGTCAAGATCCATCACAGGAATACTAATCCCTTTTTGATATTCTGTCACCTCTGAGTCTCACACTTCAGACGTTTGTTTCTACAACCTTGACTAATGAGAAAAGATATCTAAAATAATAAACATTTATTTATCAAACATAATTTAAACATGTAACATGATATACAAGATATGTTATCAATTGCAAAGAAAAAGAAAAAATTGGTGAATGTTTTTGTTTTCTTTCAATTAAGGGATAAACTTGCAACTATATTTTAAGCATGTGTTTATGAATCTAATTTGATAATTTGTTATACGAAGCAGAATTTTTCAACAGTGTTAAAACAATATATATAGAGAGAACTCTCATTGCAGTTATTGTTACATTGTTACATCTGTGATTTCTACTAAAAGTAGGGAGTATACTTAGAGAGTGTCTACTTAGAGGGTATCCTTGAAGCGAGTAGGAAGTGAATTAAAAAAAATTAAAAACCTAATCATATTTTAGGGGGCTGCTGAGTTATTTTACATCCACAGGGCAATATTTGCCTTTAAGCTTTGTATGGGAACTGTTGTAATGACAGTATTCTGTGAGATGACTCTGTGCCCCCTGTAGTTGTGAGATGATAGTGAGAGGGGGGGATTCTGAATGATAATGTGGTGAATGATGCAAACTCATTTATAATTGATCTCATGAATATGATGAATTTGCTTATCAGTTTTAAAACGGAGCATATGAAGGGATACCAGAATCCCCAGTCAGAAGTAATTTAGTGTTTTTCTTGCATTAGTGCACATCCATCAAACCATTAAGCTTGACAGTTTGAGATTGCATAAACATTTCTTCCAACCAAGAAATAAATCAATCAATAAGGAGATATGGATTAAATGCTCATTTACATTTGTAAGATGATTTTATCTTCCGTGCACCTGAGTAAAAAGTAGTTTCCATACATCAGCAACTATAGCATCAGCTCTCTTCTCAGCTCAGTTCTTTCAAGTCTCTTGTAGTTTATAAACCAAAATATATCACATTGTGGAATGTTTCTCAAGATACTTATGGCTTCTGCAATAACTAACGTCTAAATACATAAAATTTGCTTATCTGATGGTATAGGGTGACATGAAATAGGTGAAGAATGGGGATTTATGGTCATTGAAATACTAACATTGCATGATTCTGGTTCATGGTAGAACAGCACGGTACATGGAGACCTTTCATTGCTTTACTGTGCATGATTTTCTGTTTAGTATGTGCCTGGCTTGTCTGTCTTATGTAATTCTATTAGAATGCAAATGTACAGGGGCTTTATAAAAGCTTCTTGTTTGAACTGTTCGTTTGACTTGGGAGATCACAGAGCTCAGCCCACTCCATCTCACTCTGCTATAGGAAGCCTGCAGCTTTTGTCTCACATCCTCCACCCCCAAATAGTTTAATTGGATTAGTGTTCTACACATTTACAATAGTTGTATTTTTATTTTCTGGTCCTCCTGGCTGGTTAATTAGAGGCCATTGAGAATTGCTATTCCTGCATTCTTTTCTCTTATTATTGTGTTTTTGAAGATTATCTACTTTCCAAAACTGATTAAAAAGCGATTATCAGAGCTGTGGCTGGTCAGGAAATTGGAAAAGCTGAAAATTATTTGACTTCATCTTAGCTGATTTGCATTAGAATATTCATCTGTTGTTAGTGTATTTAAAGCATCCAAGAACACGATTCGGAGTTGAGAGAATGTATTTCATCTCATGGAATTATAGATGTTTGCAATAAATGACAGGTCAGAAAGCCTCATTATGTGATTCACTAAGTCATTTATAAGTCACAGTTTTCTTTTGTTACACTAACTATTTGAAGAGCTTGTGGTAACTTTGCCATATGCCTTCAGTTGTTTGAAGTGATGTGTAGTTACTACGCTTTGCATGCAGGTTTAAGTTTCAGTGGGATTCATTAATTGTTTTTTGTGTTCATGGATTTATAGTTTTGTGACACGTTAAGCATAAGTGTCGGTTGGTGTGTGGATCACTTGTTGTTGCTGAACACATTATTGCAATACTTTATGGATACCTTTCTTAACTGTGACATTCACCATCATTTAGGTCTAAGAAAAAAAAACACTGACACAGTTCTTGCCCTTTTTCATCTATATGGTTTGAATGTAACAGATGGTAATCAATGTGGTTTTCCCTTTCTGTCTGTTTCAATGGCACACAAAGACTGCCTGAAAAACACATCAATTTGATGAGAGACAAAATTGACATGAAAAAATGAATGCATTTATATCTCCTGCAGGGGGAGAGCTTGAAAGTAATGTTTCTGATGAGTCAGCAGGGTTGTGTGGACGCTGGCTGAATGAGAAGCAGAGATTGATCGTCTGATTTAAGACATTAATTTGAGTGACTTCACGGCAGAGAGTGATTTATTAATGCTTGGAGGAATATGAGACAGAGCTGAGACAATTGCTGAAATTCATGCGTAAAATAATGGTTTGCTATTTTGAAAAGAGAAAAAAGTTAATGATCAGTGTTTTGTTTTAAATGCCCAAACAATCCCAACCTTCAGAGAGAGCAGCTTCATTAAACAGGACTCTTAGAGAAAAGTTTGAACTGCATCGGGCGCCATGGAGCATGAATAGAAATAATTTAGCCTGCTTGAAATTATTGTAAGTGTACATTGTCAGTACACATTAATAGTACACATTACAGGGATCCAAGTTATCTTCTGTTTTAATACCAGAAATATTTCCGTTGTACTTGGAATTGTCCAAGTGCACCCCTTGAAACCTTACTTGTCAGCACAGGAAGGTGACCAATATGCTTAGGCTTTCATATTCCAGTTATTTGCTGAAGTTTGTTTTAAATGTCTGGTAGAGCAAAGCTTTTAATGGAAAAAAAGTCTTACATTTGAATGAATACTTAAATTATGCAATTGCTTAAATGAAGGAAATTGGCTGTTTGTTAGTTTGAAGATGCTGGGAATTGAACAGCTGTTACCGCTATGTAATAGTAATCTTAACTATAACCAGAATGTGACATTAAACTTAAGTAAATTGGTATGTATCTTCCATGCTTAATGTACTGCCATAAAAATACAAACTGTATTTCAATCAGTATATCCAAATCATTTGCAGAAAGTGATTTTCAAATATATTATTCATCCTAGATTAACACCAAAAGGTGTTCGTGGCAAAGTTTCAATTTTGAATGTCATAATTTAAAGAATTATTTGAATAAGACTGAAGGGGATTTTAAAGACTTAAAAGATGGTGAGTTGATCTTGCTGCCAAGAGATCTCTTATTGTTCACAGACCATTCTTGTCCAGTGTAATTACCAGCCCATCAACCATTCCAGACCGTTTTCTTTAAGGCCCAAGCTATCTGAATGTATGTGTAACAACCTTGATATGCATATTCCGATTATGATCTTAATGATACATTTCTATGAAAGCATATCAGTTCCTCAGGCTGTTTCCGATAGATGAAACTATATTTGGGGGCCTCCCTTGAGACTGTCTCTTTCATAATTTCAAGGTCACACATGGTCTGCTCTGCTGTATGTTGTGATTTTCACATTGATTACTGGTTGTAGGAGGACAAAGGTCTTTTTTTGTCACTCACATTACTCTGTATCCCAGTTCATTTCATAGACTTGCCCAACCTGGGATCTTGGTGGGCAGAAAAGACAGCTTTCATTTTTTAATCTTCCATTTTAATATTTGATGATTCCAATAATTTTTTTTAGCTTTCATTGTGAATTATATTGATGTAGTGTACTTTTAGACTTCGATATTGTTAATAACTAAATTGCATTAAAACTGTTAGGGTGCTACATACCCAAGCAAATTCATTAGTAAGATCCTTACATCAGTAGAGTCTCATGGAACATGCCATGATGTGCAGGAAACAGTGATATCGTGAATAGTTTATTGAATATGAAACCTTCAAACAGTATTGTAATGTGTGTGTGTTGTTGCTCTGATATCACTCCATAATGTAGATTTGGAAACAGATTTGGAGTAGGAATAGACCTAGCATATGCTCAGTAAGCCTCAACTTTTTCATTACATAGAATATAAACCTCTGTTTTCCCTAGCAGCACAGTAATAGAGAGCTCAAAGCTAATTTGTGCAAAGATGGAAGTTCTGACCCTGTTCTCCACCTTCACTACCTTGTGACCCAAAGTTAAACAGCTTACGCCCATATTAGAGTGGGTGAAAATGGTCCATTATCCATTTTTATATCTTGCAGCAAGAACATGTGATGGACATGTATTATATATTTTATTTGCCTTTAGAATTCCATTTAGCAATTTACAATTCAGCGCTTTCTTGGGAAACATTTCATCTGGTGAGCCTAGTCACACACAACATTTGTTAAAGGTGTACATGAAAGAAATTTGGTTCAATAAGGTATTTGCATCATATTGTATTATATGCAAAAATGTCACCTCTTGATCAGAAAATGTTTATCAAGCGTGATCAGAGTTATCATGATAGCAGAATTTTGCAGCTCAAATACAATGCCTGTTTAGTACCTTGAAATTCAGTTACTGCTGTTGTACTTGGGGGGTGCTGGTGTTGGGGGATTGTTATATATCGATAACAAGCTAGCTAATTGCATCATGCAGTGTAAGTGTGATGAAAAGAAAAGCATGACTGTAACTGTAGTTCAAATGGAACACACATTTTGTTGTTATTAAAAACAGATGGTGAAATGCAATATTGCAAACTGTTTGACCAGGCATCACATAGGCTAGTGTGCATTTCACAAGTTTCGTAATTATGTTAAAAAATCACAATAACAGTTTCTTTATTTAGACAGGTGTGTTTTTTACACATAAAATTGTTTCTTTCATAATTGAATTAATGTATGGTTTTCTACACATATTAAACTGGTACAGTGTAGCAGGAATTGAACTTTGTGATTGCATGTACAGTGTTTTGTCTAATACACCACGACTGTAGATGAATGAAGATTATCACATTTAAATCACATAAATTGTAACTGATGACCACATTCGTTCTAAATAACTAAGTGAAGGGACATGGAAATTATAAATTAGTAGAAGGGGAATTTCACACTGACGCTAGGAGTTATTGTTGCCAAGACTTATTAATGTATGGAGTTGTCTATCAGGATTCATGGTGGAAGCAGACACCAGGCTTGATACAGTGCTTGCTACACAGTAAACTGTGGGAAAAATAGCTAGCCTTGTTGGGCTGAATGTTATTGTTATTAAATAACCTTGTTATTAAAATTCTTATACTCTGTGTAGTTTCACTGCAGCTATTTACATTATATCAAAAAGTACACAGTAGTGTACTTAAAACTACAACTAAAACTACTAATTACTCGTCTTACTTTTACGATCACAGTGTCTTCCTGAAATGACCGTCCCTGCAGTCTTATTATGCATAGCTCACTTAATGTGCTTTGTTTTAGTTAAACTGTACTGTGTGTATATGAATCAGTGCAGCAGCAGCTGTGGTTTAGTTCTTGTTGTTAACTGGCGATCACTCTGACAAATGTCAGTCAGCTTGGGTTAAAATGACAATACATTTTCTATCGTTGCCTGTACCTGCAAGGTTTTGTAGGACACTGTATCCAGTGGATGTTGTCTTGGCAGTTAGCGTTGCTTTCTGTGTTCATTTGCTGTGTTGTCTTTGAAATATAGCAGATCTTCCCAGAGTTGGTTGTTAATTTGTGCATTCTCAATAATGGCATTTTAGTTCATTTAACGGGCACGAGTGCACACCTCGCCAAGGATGATCACGTGTAACTAATACAGCTTTATTTCGTGGTCACAGTAGATAAGAGAAGCACAGCATAGGGATTGGAAACATAATATGGAACTAAAGCATGCTTATGGGAAATTAAGTTCCATTTGAAATTAGACTTGTACAGAGTGTTTGCAATCTGAGCCTGGCTGCTGAGGCTTATTAAAGCCCACCGAAAGACCAGAGCTGTCATTTTACTGCGATATACAGGGTTAGAACGCTTGAACAGTCATTGGCACTAATTAGGAGTCTTTCTCTAATGTTGTGATTTAAATGTCTGCAGTGAGAGGATGCACCAGACTTGGCTTGGCCTCTGTAGCCCCTCATTAGGATTTTATCAGACTTCTTTAAATTGTGTATCAAATGAAGGAATAATTTGCTAGCATTGGCTGGCTTTTCACATTTATAACAATGCCTGAACTACAAAGAACAAGTTTCCCAACCTTCCTTTTGTTTGGTCATACATATTCAAACTACAGCATTTTCTTGGCAAGGCAAAATGGAACAGGTTCATAAATTATATTTCCCTCTGTATTCATGCCATCTCATTTTAATTGGATATTGATCATTGCCACTTAATCAACAAGTTGAAAGATAAGTGGAGTCATTGTTAAGGACTTGCCACCAGAAACGTTTAAAGTTATTAACAGAGGAGATTTCTGGTGGCATGCTATTTTATTTTTTTATCTTTTAGGATGAGAGATGGTTAAGGTTTTTTGAGGCATTTAGGTGGTATTTTGATTTGAAAACAGGAACTTGAGTGTTAGTTATAAGACAGCTCAGTTGAACACATAGTTGGAACATGTTATTGGTCACTTGTAGTTATGAATTGATAAATAAACCGACCTATCAAAACTAATGTAACTGCAGAGAGGGGAAAAAAACAGTTCACACAAAAAGTCCAAATCTGGAACTATTCTTTCCTGCTGAACAAAACTGGTTAAAATGTTAGCCTATTCAGGTAGTTTTTGTCAGTTGCCTCATCAGACTTCACACTTCCACTCTTAATGAATGTCTGTCTTCTGCCACGTGTGTTTTGTTTGGGACAAACATTTTTAACTGTAAACATAGAACAGAGGAAAGGAGAACGATCTCTTGATTGTTCATGGTGAATATTTAATGAAATTCTTTGTGGCACTGGGTTAGATAAATCTTTAGGTTGGTCAAAGGCAACAGCCAGAACAAATCATTGCAGTACCTACACTGAGGCAAGCAACATGTTTCATCCAGACTCTACTTCCTTGGACAGCATTGACCAGCTTGGCTGAAATGTGTTGCATGCCTCTGAGTGTAGGTACTACAGTGATTTGTCCTGTCTGTTGCCCATGAGCAAGATAGTCTTTTTTCTTTTGTAACCCTATGCCACAAAGCATTTAATTCAGTGTTCACCTAACGCAGTCAAGGCACTGTTCTTTTTTTCCTTTTTTATAACTAATTAAGCCTGTTTGAGCAATTGTTTCTCAGACACTTTGTTCATATTTAACTGGAAACATTAAAAGATCCTATGCAGTAACAGGGACACTGCTCAAGAGGATGCTCTTTTTTTAAAGGAGACATTAAACCAAGGTCTTGACTCACTGTGGTCATTAAAGATTCCATTGCATGTATCGAAAAAAGTACGGGTGTTCCCCAGTGTGCCAGTTAATCTCTGAATCTGGCTCTCTCAATCTATCCATCTGCCATTACCCAATTTAGTTGGCTCAGTGAACCCTTGAATGTACAACAAGAAGTGCTGTGTGATGAGCATTGTGGTACGAAGTGGCAGCTGTCCATCATCTCGATTAGTGCTGTACTTTTTGTGAGGTAAATTGCTCCCCCTTACTGTGAAGTCCTTTTACATCCTTGAATGTAGCCATGAGTGGCACTGTTGAAATGCCATTCATTTCAAAGTAGTATAAACTAGTGGGTTTGAATCATTTTTGCAATCCTGTATTTATTACAGATTTAAAACCTTATTAACTAATATTTTATGTATTATTAGCGTAATGCATATGATATGTATTTTTTTTATTCTCAAATAACCCAAGCTTAGTTCCCAATGATATGTAATGCCCTATTTATTTAAATTTTTAGATATACTTTTTTCTTTGGGTGTCAATGGTATATTCTTCTTTCTTCTTTGGAAAGTCATCTTTATCCACACCCCAGAAGCCCTGCCAAAGATGCTTCTCTTTTAAATGCAAACAGTGCTTCCTTTCTTGGTTAGTAATCAGCATGCTCAGTCAGGGCAAACCATCCGGTAGGTTTAATCTGAAGTTCATCTTTTGCAACTTTGTCATGTTTATTGATGTTGCCTCTTGTTACCTCCAAGTTTCCAATGCCTGAGAGGTACATTAAAAGCATGTTATTGACTTCAGCTGTGGTGCTCTGCACTGTCACCTAATAATTTCTTGTTTATTATGTTGCACATGGAATGGTTAATATCTCTTCTTTGCCCTCAGTGACCAGCTGGTTTATGGACCTGACCTAAATTCATATTCTTTCAGGCATTTCCTGCTGCCTACCTATCCGCGTGTACTGCGTTAGTATTCCATTTTCTGCTTCATATTAAAGTCATGAATGGTACTTTTTGGTTGTTGTTTTTTTTTTTTGTAAAAGATGTTTCTCTTTGTTTCTTATGGGATGCCTTTTATGAAAGCAATCCTTTCGTGAGACCATTTAATTGTATGTGTTGGAATATAGTCGTTAAAATGAGCATTGCTGGATATGGTTGGTTTCATTATATTACATTATTATTGTCATTGCTAAATGATAATAATGTAGTGGTTTCATATTTGTATTTGTGTATGTTTGTAGTTGTAATTAGTGTTTTTGTTTACCATTGCTCAAACAAATTAAATCAAATGGCAATAAAGGAATCGCGATAGAGGGTATGGTGCCGTTGGCAGTTCTCATGAGTCATGATTTCTGGATGGTTCAGGCAAGTCTGAGATGATTGATTCAGAGGGGGGGCACTCTGATAAATGACCTCCATGAACACTTATCAAATCTCAGTGACCCAGTTCTGAGGCCTGGATGTAAATTTAATATCCTCATAAATGGTCATATCTGTGGCAGCTGAAGCGCCTTTAACTATTAGGTTGAGGGGCTACTCTTTTATTACATGTGAGAAGTAAATGATTTCATTATCTTTGCAATGAGACTTTATTTGATCAAACACTAGGCTCCCATTTCTCTGCTTGGGAACACTTCATAGGCCTGCTGAAATATAAATGCTGGTCCTTTATAAAATAAGGAAGCCCTTCAAAACAAAGTTAATGTTGCCACTGTCAGTGGTTTTGGTTTTGGTGGTAGTAGTAGAAGTAGGAGTAGTAACCACAAGGAGCAAAACCACAACAGAGCAGCCACAACCTGGTGAATGTTTTATATGGTGTGCTGCTTAAATTGGATTTATTACACATTAGTGATGGCAAGGAGAGAAGCAGTTTGTCTAAATTAAAGACAGTATTAGTTTAAAATTTTCTTTTTCTCCCCAAATAATGTTAGTGTTGTCCTCCCATCACCAGAAACACCTTGATTTATCAGCTTGTTAGACTGAATAATTTTGTATTCTCTCTGCATAGAGAATGTGCAATCCTTGTCTGTCTGCTACTCTTCCTTTTAATTTCTTTTGCATCGTGATGTCATCATGACTCCATTAAGTAGGAAAACCTGAGACCATTTAGTTATCCTTGATCTGTTTTTTTTTGTCTTACTTCTGAATTCCTAAATGTCTTTAGAATAATTACCTGCAGCACTTTACAATGCTGAGAATGGTGAGGTTATTTGTTTTTGAAAATTGCCAGCCTCTTACATTAGCCATTTTTAGGTTTAATGAGTGTCATGTCCAGCTGTGCACACTGTGTGTTCCATGCTTTCTTATTGTTTCTCTTATTGCAGTAAAAATGAAACCAAATGCACCGCTTGTTGAACAGTGTTAGCTCTCTGTAGAGATGAATATTGAAGTAAAATGTGCATACAATGTCAATACAACAATACAATAGGTATATTTGTATATATTTAAACGCACTAATGCATATTGTTTTTTTAGTCAGGCTGGCTGGCTTAGCCAATACTTTGTGCACAATATTATAGTATCATATGCTGCTAGCTGCTGTATTAACTTGCTGTCAATACAATAGTTACAGTATTTCCTACCTGCCTCTGTAACTTTTTTGCAAGAAAAAGTCACTGTTTTGAAAATTGATATCCACATTTCCCAGCTTTTTGTTGTGTTTGTGTTGCTATCATGCTATCACAGTGACATGATAATGTCGATTGTTCCGTCATAGAGAAAATATTCTGGTTGATTTGAATATGTGTGGGCCTGTGGCAAAATACACTTTGCAAAATGTCATTGAAAGTATTGTGTACTCAAAATAGTTTGTGAGCTCTTCCATAGCAAGTTCTAGATCCTCACTGGAGTTCTTAAATAACATTGTTTATGAAATAGATCCAATCTGATTGGTCAACATGGCATCTACTCATACTGTTATTCATGATAACAGCACAGCTGGCCATGTGTTATGAAAATGCCTAATCACTTTACATATCAGTCCACAATCAATAACAAATGTTCGTTCATTGGTATACAAATTAAAAGTGCCTGGTGCGCTTAGCTAGTAGCACCAAAAATAGTAGCACTGTAAATCTTAAACATGTATTGCTGTTAGCTGACTAGCTGTATACTTTACCTTCGCCAACAACAGTTAAATAAGATGCTTGGAACTTAAAAGACTTGTGTGGCCTGAGGACTGCTGAGGAAGTGGGTGCACAACTATGATTCTGCATCTCTACAGAGGTTTAAAAGTTACCCATTTGGGTCTGTTAATGTGTCAGTGTTAACTAACTTAGTGACATAATTTATTGTTTTAGTGTTGTATCAGTGTCAATTAAATGAAGAGTATTAATGTTATGTATGTACATTATAGAAGAGGGGACATTTATACTGTAGTTTACACAACCCTGCAAATGCACTCTATCACTGCATTAAAAACTAGGGAAATCATGACAGTGAATGGCCACAAGCCAGAGAGCACCCTTTGGAGCTGCTGGTAGCTGTCCCTCAAGAGCAGAAAATGCTGCTGTAAGGAGCCAGGACATGGGCTCGTATCTCAGAGACTTTACCTTTAATGGTAATGCACAAATCAATCTGCATAAAAATGAGAAGCAACGTAGCTAGCTAAGTTTGTTGTGTCATGAGCTAGCTGGTATGGATGAATTAGGAGGTGTGTCATGTTGACACAGCAATAGGATCTAAGTAATTCTACTGGTTAAGCATTTTCTGACGTTAGCTGGCACTAATGTTCACATCTCTAGTCTTTACAAATTAAAACAGACATAGCAGGAAACGATATTAAACTTGATACTGTAATTTTAGGTCTCATTTTAAGTAGCCAGGTGGCAGTGTAATATGAAAGCACTTGATAATGTAACAGAGTAATTTCTTTAGTGAAATGAAGATGTTTTTATTTTATCAGTAAAACTTACAGTGAAGTCTGGCTCTCTTGTTATATGAGATTTAAATATTTGATAACCATTTAAAATTAGAATGTGGATACATTTTATAAAACAATAATACACTTGAGGGTGTGTGTTATTGCGATTATTGTCACTCACTGATTCTGACAGTACTCAGTCTGGTTTTATATGATTTATATTACTTTGATTTTACTTGTGCAATGCAGATTTAAAATGAGAAACATATTTAGGGCACATATGCTGAGCCAGAGAGAGGGTAACGTTGACTTTTTCAGAAAGGCAATTTCTCGGACTAAGTAAAACATTTGGTGTTGTTCTATGCTTCTTTCTTAATTGTGCTGTTTTGATATGATTTTGTGACAGCTCAGTAGGTTGTCACCCCTAGTCAGGCTTTGTGTGTCATGCATGCAGATGGCAGTGGTTTCTTTGTTAAGCAGATTCCCCTTGGAGGATATTCTCTCAGGAAAGGCAGTTAGTGCAGGAAATTGTCTAGAAAGCATCATGGATCTGACCTTGAAGGACACCGGCCAAATGTGGTGAAGAGTAAAGAGCTCCAACATTGTGATTCTGCAGAAAATAATTTCGGTAACTGCTGAGGGCTGAGATGACTTTAGATTTTTGTTATTCATTTAAATACTTACTCTACCACCAAGCAAACCATGACAATCAAATAGTTAGGAATGGATAATATTATAAGAAATAAGTTTAAGTTTAAAATACCAGTTGCAGTTGAATTCTGCCAAGCCTTTAGAAATGTTTCCAGTAGTGAAGTGCTAAACGAAAACAATCGGAATGCTTAATATAAAAATACTCTGTAGAAACACAGTCTAAAAATTCCCTTAAAATGTCTATGCTAAATGTGATAGCACATATAAAGAAATGTGAAGTTGGGAAAAGGAGGTTAAACATTGCAAATGTTAAATTATAATTGTGCTGCTGTTATTAAAGACATTCATATATAATGTAGTACATTTTTTCCTCTTTGTCCCAGTTTTCACCCTTTAGAAACATAGTTAACCAGTGGGTGGTTACATGATTACTGATTCAAATAACAAATAATACTAGCTAGGCTGTCATCTAATCATAATTGTAAATAGTACTTCTTGTTGCACACAAAGTTGTCTCTTTTAGTTCATCTTAACAGCACAACACATTTTATTTGGTTCATTTTCTCTTATTTATTGGTTACTGTACTTTTGAAGCAATAAATATTAATAATTCTGTTCATTGCCCATCATGTTGGCAGTGCTGCAGTAACCCGCAGCTTCTGTTTATGGAGCAGAGCTAAGTGAAACAAAATGAAATGAAAACTGCTCAATTGTTTGTAGCCACTGTAAAATCAGTTTTATGATGCTTCTACCATTCACTTCGCACCAGAGAATTTCAGCCAACCTCAACGGCTCCTAATTTAAAAAGTTAACGTGTTCTGAGGCAGTTGTGTGTTTGCTCCCTTGTTTTGTTTAGTTTTTTTACGTTTCACCCTCTTTTGAGGATGAGAAATGGGATCACCTCCCTGAGGTTTAGTGTAACTGCAGTCCTCTCCCACCTGACGGCATTCACTTTCCTCTCAGAGTGTTCGGATCACTCCTAATTGTGTGACTTATCAACAGAGCACAGCCGCTCGATACACTAACAGACAAAAACACCACTCAGCTGTGCACAATCGTTATGGCGCGGTGGTGATTGTGTAGAGTGCCGTGCCAGCAATTTGGAACTAACAGATCATGGGATGCTTATGTTTAATGTTTAGGTACATCTCTGGAGAACTTATGTTAACCTTCCAGGCTCGGCAGTTGGTCCAAGCCATAGGTTATTGTACATAATCATACATTTATCTCGGCTGATTAACCAAAGCAAACCAAAGCAAAACCCACATATTAATTTCCAATATAAACAAGTTCAACTTGAGTCTGTAACATAATTAAATACATGGTCCACAGCATATTATACTTTCAGGTGTTACCATAAATTTCCTGCTATATAACAGTTTAAGCCATTGCATGGGGAGCAGTGATGTTTTTTCTTTTTCTTTTTCTGGTAGTAGTGAGTTTGTGCGGATGTGTGTGAGCACATGCCCAATATGGGCACTCTCCATGCAAACAGGCTCTCCCCTTTGGCATCCCACTCTGCAGCTGACATGGCCAGTTTGGTCATTGTTGACTAAGAGTTTGCATGAAAAAGGTCCTATGTGCCGCCTCTATGTAGTGTTGCACAGGGAGAGCTGGCCCAACTCTGTAACGTATCTACATAGCAAAAGAGACGATATTCCTCATGTTGCTCCATTGTAATTAAGCCACTCTGAAATCCTGATTGATTTTAGTTAGTGTTGGACATTATGTTCATTCATAACAGCAATTGAGCTGACAAAAAACTTATGGATGAATCTCTCCAGTCCCTTGACCTGCTCGCCTTTCTTTATTGTCTGAATATCCTAATTCAGAGGAGATTGTGCTTCTTGAGGGAAAACCCTGAGGCCGTCTGTAAAGCTCTGTAGTGAATCTTTGAACTGAAACATTTGTGTAATGAAACCAGTCGAATGGAACGGAAAAGTTTCACTAACGAACTTAAAGAGGTTGATACAGAGTTGTGATCATTCGTGGCCTAAAATTGTTTAAAGTTGAGCAAATGAAGAATTGAGGGTGAGATGACATGTCCTCTGTTTGCAGCAGTTCACTCACGCTGATGGCCCCAGCTCATATATCGCTGCCATTCTGCTCTGGTTGATGCAGCTGTCAAGGAACTGCCCTGTTACCACCAAGTTAGCAGAGCAGGAGGAGCTGATGTGTGGGAACCACTCTGACATTGCCCAGGCTATCATATCAGCACTCGGGCATCAGGGAACTGAGTTTACAAGTGTTGAGGTTTATGAGAGTGACAGTGAAGTGCACTTGATGAAGTCATTCAAAGGTAGTGCTGACGGAGAGGTTTAACAGCTGCATTCATGTGTGTTGGGCACACCTCTCAGCCTTGAAACAACTGATACACAGGTAAGACAAGTAAGACAAATGTATAATGGGGTTTTTTTCAACCTTTTTTTTTTTTTTTAAGTCTGTGTTAATGCAAAGAGCAAGGAATCGCCAGTGAGGTTTTAAATTAGCTGTCTATGAGTGACCTCCAAAAATGGCCTGGCTTTAGTTACAGTGGTAGTATGCTTGCTTGTCATCATTTATTATTATTTGATTTGTTAAGGGTAAAGTTGTTTGATTCTAACCCTGAGATGGACTATTGTGAATGTCAAAGAAGATGGTGCTTTGATGGTTTACTCAGCTGAATATTATCAAAAACTCTGACTCATTTTTCACTTGTTTCTGTATGAATTTTAATGTACTGTTGATTTTAATTGAATCAACAGATTTCAAGACTGGACAGATTTTCAGTGGGTACAACATTTGGTAATGTCAACGTGAGTGAAAAGGCAAAAAGAGCTTTCAAACTCCAATAGATACTTTAAGTTTGGTTAACTTGAAGTTTGTGGTTGCCACTAAAAGTGCTATCACCCTTTAATAGTTAATGACAGATTCCCCAACAAAGGCTCAGGGAATGTGAAATAATAAAGAATATTTATACTAAGGAGAGGTGGACATACAGGCTGAGACTGCAGGAAGATAAACGTATGCAAGTCTGGGTGAAATGGATCAAGTACTTGATGGATCTAGGAAATTATGGGAATTCTTAAAACAATCGTATGCAAAGTAGTAAGGTTACTCTTATGGGTTAATTATTAAATGATAATTTAAATATGTGTATAAATGATAATCATACAGAATGTGTATGTGCCTGACAACACAATATGTTCATACTTTCCTGTATAAAAACAGAGTATAAATAATCTGCTCCTAAATTGTGGAAATGATAGTTGTTTGTGTTTAAATAGCAGGAGAAGATGACAGGAAAAAACAAGAGGGTGTCTCACCCCTGCGGAGCTTGGCTCCTAATAATATTAGGAAAAACAGTTAGGGTGCGTGGTATCAGATGATGCTGGTTGAGATGATATGTTTTTAATTTAATTGCTTCTGATACCATTATCTTAACGTCTTTTTATAAAATGGTGTATATTGTCAGTGAAAATGAAAGGTTGTTATTTTGTAAAAGTAAATACATTTAGTGGCAAAAGAAAGGGGAAGATAAAAAAGGACATGAAAATAGGAGACAGAAGACAAGCCAAGCAGATGTACTATGGTTGTGTGGACCAGACAGATTAAGGTGGGTGGATTAGGTTAGGCTCTAGTGAAGAAGTGTTATCTTGTTCATACCAAGAGGTTGGTTAAGATTTCTGTCCCCTTCCAGCAGATCAGCTGTATGGGAAATATACTTTTTTCTTTGAAGTGGATGAAACTAAACTCTGTTTGACTGAAAAGCTATAAATCCAATATTACATAACCCCCAAGTCAAAAGCGTAGCAATTCTTTTCATGGTTGTAAAATTTGATGGACAGATTGTCAGCTTTCATTTATCCATAGTTATGGGATTTTGGGCTGGAGATTTGGAATACAAACCAAGTGTTTATTTCTGACGTGGATAGTTTCAGGGCTTTGTGCATAGTTGTTTTTTGTTAGTCTCATAAATGAGTTCTCACACATGCCTCAGAGGATGCTTAGTTTTCACTGTCTTGTATTTTTGTAGTATTTGAGAGTTTTTAAGAGAACTACATGATGAACTACGATTTGGTTATCTTTCTTTACCGTAGTATATTGCCAGATTAGCCAAGGGATTTCAGATGCAAATGTATTTTTTCCTGGGCAGTTAACAGCCTGTTTGTACAGCTGCTTTTCAGTGCTGAGGCTTTGTCCTGGTGTCCATTATATACACTTGGAAGTGTAATTTCCTGAAGTGCATCATGAAATGCAAATTGGAAGAAATACAGAAGAAGCCATCCTTTAACATGTCATGGTTAGTCAAAAAAAGCAAGTCCCAGAGAACCATGGTAGCTCACTACAAAACATTGAGTTGATCAGAAGTGTTGATATTGGAAAGCAACTGTACAGCGTGAAAAAAAAAAGAAAAAGTCATGTCGTTTTTTTGGTTGAGGGTCAACCTGCGGTACATTTGCGGTCAGAAACAAACCTACAGCAATGGTAAAAAAAGATCACAGTATGTTGCTTTTTGTGGAGTATTTGTAATCATTTTCCACCTTGTTAGTTTGTCACTGATATGTATTAATTTTACTGTACTGTTATTTAAACACAGCTTTTAGCTTTTTCATTGGTGTTCTGTTAAGATGAGTTATATAAAATGTACAATACATGAGGGAATATCTTGTACACTGCTCTCAACATGCCTGTCCTAAGGAGACAGTTTCCCCTAGAAGGTTCTAGAAAGATTTTTAGAAAAGCTCATAGCCTTTGTGACATCATTATTATATTTTAATTAACTTTATAAAGAAGACATACAGAAGAAATTATTTAAGTACTTCCATCAAGTCAACACTGGAGCTGCATTTCACCAAGTAATTTATGAATAAATTTGATTTATCAATGCATACGGCACTCACAGACATCAGTCAAATTGTATTTGTTATAGCACACTTCCACTTACAGCGGAAGTTTTGTCACCATGTGGTGAACACTGGGTGTTCTCCAGGTGGAACTGAAAAACTAGAAAACCTACAGCCAACTAGTTAAAAAAAAATGGAAAATTATTCAGTGACCCTGGGAAAATGTGATTGATTGAGTCCTGGAAGACAATAGAATGTTTACACTTGAATGGCATGAAAAACCCATGAGTTCATGGCATCAGTTCAGTCCTACAAAGCCGTTTGACAGCTGAGGGATGGCACGGTGGGCTCAGGTGGGCTATGAGGGAGGCCCTCTGTCCAACAGTAGCCAGGGCAGGGACATCATGAGTTTTACAATGTAGTTATGGTCCAGGTACCCTGCACATTTTGACAGGATAAATTCTAATCAGCAAGGGGTGTGACTGGTGTAACAGAGAGAGTGAGTGAAAAAACGTACTGGTTAGAATAGGATGACCAAAAAGGATGTTCAAAGAATGGTTTGGACCCACGGCCAAGAAGGTGATCCAAGACTATCCCACCCCATACAAAGCAGGAGCCCAGTACAACACAGGGCAGTCCCATGGGAAAAAAAGGGGACAAGAACAGTTCTGATACATTTGCTATTGCCAAGAGCCAGTATTAAGATACATGTATACTTTATAGATGTATACTAATCGCAATTAACAAATTGGACATTGTTTGTCAAATCATTT
Organism: Megalops cyprinoides; assembly: GCF_013368585.1. Classification (NCBI taxonomy): domain Eukaryota; kingdom Metazoa; phylum Chordata; class Actinopteri; order Elopiformes; family Megalopidae; genus Megalops; species Megalops cyprinoides. The sequence continues at coordinate 31,042,271 of NC_050583.1, forward strand.
TCAGATTGTTTCATGGGTACACATAATCACAAAAAGTCCATTAGTCACAGTTCTTTAAATGAATTGCTTATCTGAGATGAAAGTCTATACAATCACCTTGGTAAATTACATTCTCATGCTACAGCTATTTGTGTTTAACTGTAAAACATATGCTTTTTGTCTTGTTTTTCCTTGCATGCTTTCAGCTCTATTTGTCAGCAGTTCATAGATCCATATGTTAATAAATGAAGTGTGCGCTGCCGTGGGACCGTTCTGCATACACATTTAGTGGATGTGTACATATTTTATTTCTCACGTTTTATTTTTCACTATTTTAATGAAAAATCGTCACTCTAGTGAAATAAGGTTTGTATTTGCACATTTTTCTTGTTTATCTTTGTTAAAACATTGAAGCCCAATAGTCTGTTGGTTCCAGTCATTTCAGCTCTGGCAGCGATGTAGAAAAGTAAGTGTACCTGATTTCCAAGACTCCTGGTTTCCCAGACTAGTTCCTCCTGGTTCCAGAACCCTTTTGCCATACTGTAGCTACATTTTGGGCTTTGTTTAAGCTGCTTCACTTGTTAAATGCAGAGAGAAGTATACAATATATGTAAGAATCCAAAGCAGATTAGGTATTCTGTTATACTCTGTTTCCACATACACATGCATCCTGTACTGTCTGGGGTTAATGTTTCCTTTTTAAAAGATACAGTTTTTACAATGATGAAGTGATGAGTAACTTGTATTTGTGATGTTATAGAGCATATTCTACTTCATGTGGCTGTGTGTCTCTGTCTCAGGAAAGAATTTAAAGGTGAGACAAGAGATCATGTTTCATAATTTGGTAACATAATTTAGGAACAAAAAGCGGCTTCAGCTTTCTTAGCTTCATTAAGCAAGCATCCTCTCTTTGGCCTTTCTTGGTTAATACTCTGTCCTGTTAGCTCTGAGTTGAGATGCCTCAGCTTTATAGAAACAACATCTGTAGAGACATTAATAAAACAATTGTTTAAATTACTGTATAATTATATTGATGCAACATTCAAGTCATTGTTTCCATCCTCATACATATTTTGATTTGGCTTCACTATTTGAGGTTCAGCACCAGAAACATGTCCTTTATCTGAATTGTTGTTTACTTTCTCCTCTTTCATACAAGTATTTCTCTTAGCTTAACCAGTTGTTGCTAGGATGTGATATGATTTAGGTCCCTGGTATTAAGTTTTTGGACTTACAGCTTTCTAATCCTTATAAATCATACCAATAGTCACCCTTGGGTTGCAGAGTCACAGTTCATAGAACCTTTTGCCTTTTGGCCCATCAATTCAGCTGTTTGTTTTCCATAGCATTTGATTTTATTCTTTCAGTAATATCAAATTTTATGGAGCAGTCTCTGTACATTTAATTATATTTAGGATAAATGTATGATAAATTTTACCTACTTTTCATTGGGCGGGGTGAATTAATATTTTTATGCTTGCTATTAAGCTAATGGTTTCCATTCATATTGGATAGAAATAGGTAGCAAGACCTGGCATTTCATAACATGAAATGTGATTATATGTGTAATGAATTTTTAAATTAGCAAGCCGCGATAATGGTACATCAAGTAATGGAAAGAATACCTGAGGGTACCCAGCAAAGTAGAAAGGAATCCTACTGGGGTGAAATTTAAAGTATCCAGCTATGTGATAGTTTAATTGCTCTTAAAAGAAGGGGAATTTAAAGTAACAGTAAGCTGGAAAGTAAGGTAATGTTACAAATCTGTTCAACTAAAAAACAAAATGTTTTTATACGTGTCATTCCATACAGTGAAGGTAAAAATGTTTAAGTGGTGTTAATATAATGTCTGAAAATGAATCAAGACATTAAGTTTTGCATCAGAAGAGGAGCTGTGTCAGAAGAGGAATGACTATGTTGTTTTGTATTTGTAAAATTATAGTGATGTTCAGTGTGCGGTTGGGTCTCTTTTCCCTAAGAGGTCTAAAACATTTAAGAGTGAGGAAAAACAGGAATTAATCTTACATTCTAAATCAATGGACGGCTGAAAAGAGATTAAAGAGTAAAGTGGAAGTCCCTGATGGAGCGGAGTGATGCATTATTTTAATAGAGGCAATACTTTGAAGCTATTCATCGGGGCTTACTAATTGGATGTCTAATTAAAAATGGATTCAAAATGCAGTTGGTTCTTTTGCACATAAGTTGTAGTTTAGGTTGAATTAGCTTGTGGTTTATCAAATGGGAAATCAATAATAAACCAATGCAGTGCGGTATTAGTGCAGTAGAATAGCACAAGGGTCAATGGTTAATTTATCAGAAAGGCAAACAGTTACATACCATTATTAGGTATGTTTAACGTACCCCGCAAAATGGCAGGTGACACTAACCTGAAATCATGCACTATGGATAAAGCTATGGTGGTGGGCCACGGTAATTCTGTTACTAGACGAGAGGGTCCCAGCATTTGTGAAAGGAAGAGTTTCTGCTTTTTGAACACTTCCTCATGGTTTTCATAAACAATTACGCTTTGGGAACTAAGTAGAGAGGTAAAACATTGATTTGTGTATCCATCCAACTGAAAGGACTGAGTGAGCTGCTTAATCAAAAGTTACATCAGGGTTTTTTTACTTTTTTTGGGGGGGGGGGGGGGGGGTTGTCGTATTAAATATTTCTGCCTGTTATGTAAGGTTATGTAAATATTTAGTCATTCCACAGTTAACAATGCAGCAAAATTTCAGTGAATTTTACAGTTTTCTTTTGGTCTCTGAAAATTGTTTTTCTCCTTAGTTATAGACATTTTCTGCTTCTTGTGCCCCTTTCTATTAGTGTATTTCTCATTTCATTAAGTTGAATTAATGGCATTCCGGCTCTGCTTCAAAATGACTTGCAGTGTTTAATAAAATACTGAGGATGTTCATGCATAATTTATGAGTGTGCTTTGAAATAAGAGAAAGTGGGGTGAAGTTTTGCCATAAGATATACTGTTTTAATTTTTTTTGCACTCAAGACAAGGATATTTTCATTTCAAGTGTTTCTGATGACATACAAAACCCACTTACAGTGTTAAAATGAGCTTTGCATATATCAAGGCCTGTCTGCTCCTGTGCGAATGCAGGAATTGTACAGTCGGGGTCTAATGTGGATATTACATTTTTTATTTATTTAAATGTTCAAAATGAGTTTTCTAAAGTAATAAAAGTTACCACCCAGGATTCTTGTATTCTTTAATCTTGTTTATTCAGGGGTAGCAGTCTGTGATGGAATTTTTACCCTCCTACATGGGTTTACACAGTCAGTTTGGGTGGATTTTTTCATAAATTACATGGCAGCCTGCTGTTTGTATAGTTGCATAAATGAATGAAATTATCAACATTTTAGATTAAAATATGAATCTTGTGTTTTTATTTTTTTTTCTTCCAAAATCAAGAGCACTCTGCTGTAATCCTTTCTGAACAATAAGAACATTTTGATCAGAGAAAGCCTATCACCATTTATGGTTCTTATGGTATTATTTACAGTGTCACACAGGGGCTAGATGAGTAGGTAAGGAAGTTGATCCACTTAGTCTCTCCATAGCACAGATTCAGCGCTAGCAATAGTGGAGAGGGGCTGTAATGTACTCTAAGGTACCTGTAGAAATGAGGGAGGCTTCATTCCCCACACCCTCTCAATCCATTTTGGTCTTAATTTACATAGCAGAGTATTAATTATTAGCTAGCATACAAGTACTGATAACAAGCCAAACTTCTTTCAGACATGCCAGGAAGGTCACCATGTTGCACTCCCCACCTGTAGAGGGTTTGTGTGTCTGGTGTGATGTGGTCTGTCATGTTTGGTCTTTGTGGCTGCCTGCCTAAACCGTTGGCTGAATGTTATTTTTTATTTATTTATTTATTTTTTTTTGTCATAGCAGGACTTCTCTTTAGCACAATTTTTTTAATCTCAGCAGTCTTCTGTTCCATACCATGGGTCTCTACCCCTAAGGTATTACTGGTTGTTTAGTTTCATTTTCACTTTGTCAGAACTCTAACAAATGTTTGTTCCATGGTAGAGGATACGCACTGGTAAGGTTGTCACCCTCCAGCGGGACATGGGAAGCAGTGTCCGTAATGCACCTCCCTACGCTCATCCCTGAAAGCTCAACAGCTTGACAGGTCAGGCTGGAATCACATCTTCTGCACCGCTTGCCTCAGCTGTTTGTCTTTAACTAGCATGCACCATTTGGCACACAAACAAAAACAACTAAAACAGTATGGCCATTCCTTTCAAGGTACAGGGCAGTATCTGCAAAAAGGTGAGGTTCCCAGGGTGTCCTGGGAAACCTTTACTCTGTCACCAGCCGTACAACTGCCTCTCTTTCTCTCTCCCCTCTCCCTTTTGTCTGTGTGTTTGATGGCTGAACAAATTGATGATATTAACTGATTATGGAGGTAGATTAATTAAATTATCCATCAGACGCTAGATTAATGCTATTACAGCGGACAGGACACAATTGAATGAAGCGCTCTGCTTTTTTTCTTTCAATTATCTCAGAGCAAACAAAGTGCAATTCTTGCCAGCCAAAAAAGTCTCTGAATTTATTGTGGTCATTTACTAGACTTGCATCTTTAATTGTGAAGTATATTAATTTGATAGAGATTCAGGTCAATTTTGCAAATGTTTTGTATCTCCTCCTCATGACTTTTAATTGAATTTTGGCAGTTTCACATTGCAGTGAAAGCATGTCAGAAGTAATTAATTTTTATAGTAGCATCTTGGAAATGCCCTGTATTTTAATTTAATGGTTAGGTGGTAAAGGTTAACAGTAATGGAAAGTAACAGAGTTTATCAAATGGAAAATGCAGTCAGGTTGAAGTAACAGGTTATGCTCTGTTATAGGCAGGGGAAAAGTTGTGGTGAAAGGGCCTGTGAGGTCATGTAGATGATATGTTACCTTAGATTCTGTTGAAGCATGGAGACAGAACAATTTATGCAATGGCAAAGTGTTTGTAGCAATGCCATAGGCAGTCTTCCAGTAACCAAGGTTCCAGAGTACACATGCACATACTTACACAGGCGTATGCAGGATCTAGTGTCTGAACAGTACAGTCTGGTTGAACTTCTCTTGTTTATTTCTTTTTAAGGTGTTTCTCTACGGTAAGAGGTTTTTTACTGGTTATGACATAGCATAGTAAAATGTCAAGTGTATGGAATGACAAACGAGATAGTGAAAGGCAGTGTAAAAAAAATGATTCATTATGAATGCACTGCATACCAGTGTAAGGGGGTATCTACATATGAACATATGGCTCAAGAATAAAATACAAGTTAGAGGCAGGAGGAACACTTTGAAAACCCCTTCTCCAGGTTTTTCATTGATTTAAAGTTGCTTATGGAAAAGAAAAGTATCTTGCAATGTCATATATTTTGTCATTGCTAATTTCATTCATTTATTAGGGTACAAAAATTGAGTTTTAAAATGTAAATTCTGACTGCCTTTGGTAAGTTAACATTTTAGTTATCTGTCAATGAATGGGCAACACTTACAGGGAGAACAGCTTTGCCCTTCGGATGAATCAGCACCTTGACCTTGACTGCCATGCCTTCATGCAGTCATGAGATTCATTACAAAAATGACTGACAGATGAGTAAGTAGCTGTTCTCTTGCCACAGATATGAGGGCTGTAGTTGAATGATTATCTCAGTAATGACCACAGATGTGTATAATGATGCTGCCTGAGAGAGGCACTTCTGACATAGGTTTAGTAAGCTTTTTTATGCAGTAAATAACGGCTGTGTACACACTTCTCTCTGCCCTTGCTTGAGGTGTTCCCAGCTCACTGTATAAAAATTCTAATGGCCTGGACTTCTGAGAAGAAGAAGAGAGAGAGAAGACACTCTTGTGCCACATTCATCTCTGCCAGGCCAGAGCAGGGGCTTTACATTATATAATCAGCTTGGATAATATACGCTCTTTCCCATTTGGTAGGGCTCAAGCAGAGGTAAATTGAGATTCCCAGCAGCAAGAGACTAACTCCGTCAATGCAGACTACTTAGTGTAATCTACGAAAGGCCTTTTGTATCATCAGAGACGACCAATTTCATCCACAAATTACTGCCCATTAATTTGCTTTGAAGTATGCCTAACTTCATCACGGTCTATATCCTCTCATCTTAGCGTAATTTAGTAACTGCATGAACTATTTGAAATCACCTTACTCTTTGTTTCCTTTTTATTAATAGACTTTGATTGAGACCAAATGGGTCCATAAGGCAAGTATTGAGTTGCTTTGTGCAATTAATCACTGAAAACCCATTTGAAATTGCTGTGTTTTTTGTATCGAGATATTCTACCTGCCATGATCTGTGAGGTGAATGGTCTTGTGTTGTTTATGTCTTTGCCTAAAAGCATAATTTCCCAGGGTTTGTTTTTTTTTATCTTTGTTCCCTTTTATGTAACATTCTTTTTTCCCTTCTTTTTATTCTGGTAATATTTCTTTTCCTTTAAAAACAAATCTGAATAAATTTGTTGGCATCATTTTCTCCCTGGATGAGCATGTGTGATGTGAAATCAGTCATCTTGTTTTTCCCCTCCGTTACTTGCTCTGCTTGAGAGCTTGTGCCACACGGTGTCTGCCATGCGGCTCTGTAAATAGCACTCTCCTGCCTGCAATCCGTGTTTGTCAGCTCCAGTGTGTCAAATCTGGCCTGGAGAGCCCACCTGCGACCCTGCCGGATAGATAATTCACTGTCAATATTTATTAACCCAGGGCCGTTCCCACAAACACGTTCCTGGATTTTATGCGGGCATCTCTCCGCAAGGGATTGGGCTTAACCTGAAGCTTTCTCACGTTTCATTTCAAATCTGATATTAGACAATCAGCCACAGCTGCTCCTAAGACCAGACTGTGAACGTGCCGTTTCTACCTCTGCTGTCTCCTTCAGACTTCCCTTTTGCCGAGCCTGAAAGACATTAATATGTACCATTAAGGAAGGTTTTTAAGTAGAATAAAGAAGGCTGTCAGCAGAGCATGTATATGGCTTGCATTGAAATCATGTAAATTTATAGGAGAAACCACAGAGTGGTTCAGTGTTATAAATGTAATGAAGATTGTTGGACAATGCTCTTTCAGACTCTAGAAGGCGAGTGTTTTTATGCATAGGAGAGGCTGTTAAGGTCAACAGCTCCAGTAAGATTCAGAGTCCAATGTACTTGGGCCCATGGACTTCATTAGAAAGCTTGTATAAGTTGGCTTGAGCCTGAACAGAAAGCCTGTTCACAGTGATGGACAATAGGGAGATAGTTACTTCATTAGTATGTAATACATTTCTGCATCATTCTGAAAATGTGTCCATCTTAGAACTGGTCCCATATTTGTTTTATTATTTTTTACCAAGATGTTTTATTTTATTAAATGTAGGAGTAGTGAACTCGAAATCTGAATATCATCACTTAGTCAGAAGGATGTGTCAGTGTTTGGTCTACACAGACATTCTGCTGTTAACTCTCCTCTTCAGCAGACCCCTGACAAAGTGGAGGACAGATTTCTCAAAAAAAGAATCTTTATTCATTTCCAGTTTGTCCTGTTATGACCTAAGCACTGGGCCTTAGCCTTGCAGTTATGTAAAGCCCAGCTTTTACCCAAGTTAAAACACAGCTGTCATCCACATGAATATTCTCTCCCAACTACAATTGGCCTAAAGGAATTAATTATTTTAAACATATTAAGTGTCTGTGTTAACTCCATAGTCATGTTGAAGACATCAAAAGGGCAGCCTTTTGATATTTCCTAAATGCATTTATGTTTCTGCCAAGTTTATGTAAGCAAGAGTTATATTAACTGTCCTAGAAAATCTGGAAAATCCACTTCCACTGGAAAATATGCTATTGTATGCTTTTATTTGGTAAAATTAAATAAATACAGTATATTATACATGGACTTTGACTTTCCAGTGTAACTGTTGTATTGATCTGGGTTACGTAACACTGAGAATGTATTGATTGTATTGCTTGTTTGTGCCAAAATATATGACACATTACATATACTGTATATCAACTATCCATTTGCTATAGATATCCATAGCCATAGATCTGGATGAGGTTAAAAGAAATATATGTCATTTTTAAAAATAAAGTTCTCAGAAGATTAGGTTCTCTCTCACTGCACCTGATTTTCTATCATCTTCCTTGACCTTTAAATACCTCTGGGGCTGTATTTCACTGCTTGTCAGGAATCCCTTATTTTTGCTATTAAATATGCCATAAATAAGAGGACCATTCAATGCATTTTCACAATATGATTTTCATAATATGATTAAAATATGTTAGTGTTTTCAATAGCAATATTTAGCAAGTACAGATAGAACCCTGTATTTGTATTGCAGATACTGAAATTTTTGGAATGATATGGTTTATCATCCAGTATTCATTTTGTTGCAAATATAGATTCATTTCATTGCAAGTTCATGCTGAAATTCATGCGGAAATATTTATGCTGAGTCAGGTTAAAAATTTGTATTTTATTTTATTTTTTCCTAATTTTGACCAACGGTGTCTGAAGCACAAGGAAGGTAAAATCAATTCAATCAGATTTATTGAATTGTGTACAGATGCGGCAGATAGCATTTGTAAATGTTGTTTTGATATTGCAGTAGCGTTACAGTGCTCCCGCTGCCTGTCTCTGAGCTCCCTCCCAGCAGGAGGAAGGATGTTCTGCTCTCACAATGTGGCAGCACTTCTTCCTCCTCATTTGTTCTTCATGTTAATGACTCCAAAGGGAGCTCATCAGCTTCCCATTCAAATGGATATTCAATAATGTATATAATGCACTGAGTTGTGTAATTGCCAGAAATGATTTTACTTGTTTGTATTATGATCACATTTATCATTGCCACACGGGTGAGTGCAGTTCAGGGCTTCACGTTGACATTTACATGGTCTTACCTCATCGGTCGCCAAACATTTGTCCAGTTGTGTGCCAAATGTATGTTCCGGTTGCACCTGCCGTTGAACACATTGCAACCAAGCATTGAATGTTTCCACCCCACTTGCAATTGCAACCTTAGCCTGTTTTAGCTATTATTTCATTTAGATTATTTTTTTCGCCTGACCATTACACCAACAGGGACATGTACATATACTTTAATATGGAGCCCCTTTTGCAGCTTAACAGCTTCCACTCTTCTTGGAAGGCTTTCAACAAGATTTTGGAGTGTTTCTGTAGGAATTTGTGCCCATTCATTCTGTAGAGCATTTATGAGGTCAGGCACTGATGTTGGACGAGAAGGCCTGGCTCGTAATCTCCGTTCTAGTTCATCCCAAAGGTGCTCGATGGGGTTGAGGTCAGGGCTCTGGGCGGGCCAGTCAAGTTCTTCCACACCCAACTCATCAAACCATGTCTTTATAGTCCTTGCTTTGTGCACTGGGGCACAGTCATGTTGGAATAGAAAAGGGCCTTCCCCAAACTGTTGCCACAAAGTTGGAAGCATAGCATTGTCCAAAATGTCTTGGTATGCTGAAGCATTAAGATTGCCCTTCGCTGGAGATAAGGGGCCTAGCCCAAACCCTGAAAAACAGGTGTGGCCAAATACTTTTGTCCATATAGTGTATATATATAGACTCTTGCTTCATGATCAAGTCCAGGTGCTGTTTAACTCATATGTGGTGGTAGTAAGAGGGAAATAAAAAAGGCTTAATGCTCGTGGTTTCTGTCATTACCTAACACGTTGCTAGCTACCGCAGGCCAAATCAGTTGTTATTTGTTTATATACAGTAATAATCAATGCAGTGCAAATCATGCAACCTGTTAGTTAAAAATGAACCTAATGACCTAACCTGATGAACCTAATAAAAATAAATCAAAATGCTAATATATGTCAGAATGCCTTATCCCACAGAGACAGGCTGTCATGGTTACATTTACAAACATAATTTTCTGAATATATGATGCATCGTGCTGTTGCACTGTCCTGTACTGTATATTACAGTGTTCACTCAAGCTAATAACTAATTATATTCTCTGTTTCTTTTCCATGTTGCTGCTGGCATTGTTTGTTTCTTCAAACCCAGGTAAGAGAAAATTATTTGATGAATGTCAGCAATCTTTTGTCCACTCTGTGCTTATTTACCTAAATGGTCCTTGGTTAATCAAACACTTCCCTTTAATAAGCTTGACTGTATGATTGGGCCCTGGAATGCATTAGTGCCATAAGCATACAAGAAAAGTATTATGGCAGTCAATGTATCAGGGTATGTCCAGCAGAGTGGCATATTGGTTAGGATTTGTAACCGTGACTTCTTTTATGCCATGTAGCGTGCGTGTTATGTTACATGGTTTTCATTAGCATTATTAAGCTTCTCATAGTTTTCACCACCACATTTGCTACACTTTCTACATTGAAACAATGTTTCCTCAAAGCTAACATTAGCTAGAATTATTCCAATCTTTTGTTCTAATCATACCAGTTTGACCGTAAGTGCAAAAGGGTTAAGATGAGAAATATGATAATGTGACCTGACCATGGTCATCTGAACAGATTGAGATGATGTTAATGCATGCCTAAATGTCCTTGATGTAGCCTTCCATGGATGGAAAGGTAGCTCACTGCGATTCTGTTAGATGACGTTCTGATGGCTGACATTTGAACAAAATTGGACTCCTCAGCAATCCTGTCAAACCATTCATGCTTTGAGGAACATTCTGTGAAATAACTTCCTGTTAAATATTCCAAATCCCATGCTTGCCACATACAAGCTTCAGAGTAGTTATGGCTGAATGAATCAAATAAGTATGTGAAACATGGTGCTCCTCTACATCCACAATACTGCCAGAAGTGTTTTGCAGAATGTGGTATGTTGTTACAGTTAATTATGACAGTCAATCTTGTATCTGGACTGGTTACCCACATTAGTTTCTTTAGTATATTAACAGTGTTCATCCTAAGGTCAGAAATTCATATGTGAAATATACAATAACACCTCTTTCTATACCCCCCAGCTTACATCAAGGGGTTCTTTCATTACATGGTTCAATATGTATTTGTCATTTTGTGTTATTTGGATTTAATTGAACATGAAATGAAAGGTTAAGTGGAGCTGGCAAAATCTTTTGAAACTGCAGTGAACTTTGAATTAGACATAATTAGCTTCCCATTAATGTAGCTCAAGTGGATACATTAAACTCCTTGTATTGTATCTGTTCGGATCACCACTAGCTAATTATCGGCTTGTCAATTTAACAGGTGTCTCATGTTCAGTAAGGTTTTTGTATCTTTCCCGTATGCCATGGACATTCTTTGTGTTTAAATGGTGATCTCAAAGTCATTCGGTGTGTTCAGCATCCTAAATGGGTAAATGATGGCTCTCTAGATGATTGTGTGTGTCATTTGATTATAAGTAAGATTCCAGTAAGGGTTAGTACCTTCTTTACTTTATTACTAGTTTTTTTGGACACACATCCACATTTAGATAACAAAAAAATATACTACTGTATACCACACTTATATACAAAAGAAGAGTTATTTTTCCCTCAGTGAGTATAGTGACAATCTATCTATGCATGTTTTTTTTAAAGATAAATAAAAGCCAGTCACGATACTAGGATGACAAACCAAAATAAAAGATTTGCTTCCTTTAATAACTTACCTTGACGCTCAGTTGTTTCAGCTTGAAACAGGAGTCGATGTACTGCAGTGTCAGTTCTCTATTTAAGTGATGTTTCTGGGAATTTGTACCTTCATGTGAGCTTCTTATGTCAATTTCATATGATTGGACAGTGCTTACACATTACTGCATGCAAGAATATCTGGTTCAGGCTGACACTATTCTCAGACAGTAATCAGTTTATTATAAAATGTGTGCTATGTGTGGGGCAAAATGACAGCAAATACTTGTGTTTATGCAAAGTACACAATTACTGTCGGCCAGACAGCAGCATCAACCTCTCAGCAAAAGCAAATAGGAATGAATGGGCATAGTGTGGTCTTGGCCAGTGTGTATGTAAGGCACTCTGGACTGTAATATGTTCAAAACAGAGAAAAGCAGTGTAAAGAATGAGCTGAAATTGAAATTTAAACTGCAATGCGGTCTGTCCTGGCTGGTGATATGGGCTCCATTCCTTCAGTGTCTCTGCTGATGAGGGCACCTTTATTCTGGTTGTTAAAATATCCCACTGCTGTCTTGCTCCTTCACCTCCTCTTTCTCTTTCTTGGTCGTGAGCCATGTGTTTACCTAATGTGTGAACATTAAAACAGAATAATATGTCCTTTGGGCTGCCCCAGTGGAGCACTCTACATATTGCCATGAAATAGAAACCCCACTCATGGTGAAAATAGACTCCATGATCCATTACCCTCATCGCCAATCATCGGCTGTGTGTCCTGCCACACTCTATATCCCTTGAATCAGGCACACGTTTCTCTCAAGGAAGTGACTCAGAACAGGGCATGGGGCTGTGCCTGCTGGGCTCATATCAAGCTATTTCTACAGAATGAGATACTCGGCCACGCAGAGAATTCTGGGTAATGGATTTAGCTGAATCATCACACGAATGAGCTCCTGCCACCTGCCTTCCTGATGCATGATGGAATCAGAAAAGCAAAGTCCATCAATCATGTCCCAGAACCCTTGAAATCACATTAGCCTAGCAAAGCTTAGCAAACTCTTAGTTTTGTGGTTGGATTGTTTTAAACTTATAAAAATATCTTCTCAGTTCTGTCAACAGAAGTAGCAGTTCCACAAGGATTTTGGACTTATTGTCTCATAGAGATTATCTGTAAGCCCTTGAATAGGATTACTGAAATTATTGCATCAACAATATTTTAGCAAACTGGGACAGGAAATGAGCAGGCAAATTGCTGTCTTAACTGATGAAGTGTTAAATTTGTATTATAACTATTTCAGCCATACCAGAAAATAAAATCCTCCCGTTGATATTAACACTTGTGCGAGAGAGTGCTGTAAAGCTGTGGTGAGTTCTCTGAGTTGGGTCCATTTTGAATTGATTGAGCATTGTTTTAGTAATCTCATTTGCACAAGTAACACTCTGCGGTCAGGTGTGACTCTTCCCCGTTCGCTCAGTGGTCTGTGGTCTCTTCATCCATGCGCCAGCTTATCACATCCCCCTCTTCGAATTGTCTGTTTCTGCCACCTGCAAGCATATGGCTGGCTGCTAATTCATACACCTTAGGTGCTCACGGCAGGAAATCTCATATAGTACACGGTTTATATGCAGCAGGTTTGAGTACGAGCTCTTTCAACAATATGCTAAGTAACACTACTTCTCAGTCTTTGTTTGTCCCCAACTCCTATAAATCTTTTGTTGCTGCCTCTCACATACTGTGCAAAAGCCTCATAAACTTGCCGTTCCTCACCACAGTATTAACTGCTTGCGCACTTGTAAAGATACGCTTTAAGTTGCACACAGGCTGTAGATGTTAACAAAAACCTGTTCTATGTACATATGGAGGTGCAGAGCTGTATTTCAAATTGTCTTTTAGGTTTTAATAACTAACACAGATGAAAGCATCCTCTTCTAAGGGAATCAAGACCATGCGTCAAGAATGTGACGGCATAGTCACAGTGTCACTGTGGTCAGTGCAAGTGGTTCGCCATGAGAGTGGTGTACTCATGCCAGTTATGGAAAACCTTATAGGTAAAAACATCTATATACTATCTAGGGTCTACTGCCTCTAGTTCTTGTATTTTTTAGACTGCTGTTTAGGGGATTTTGCTGTTGCACCTTTAACTGGACTGCCATTCCTGGTTTTCAGAGGCCTGTGACACAACATAACAAAAACAATCACAATACTCCTTCCCAGAGCTGGAAAAACAGACAGAAATAATAGGACCTTGAAATACTAGATCCTCTGTGTCATTAGTGGTTTATGTTTTGCTGAGGCTTTTAACTAAATTAAAAGAAAATTAAATTTGAATTGTTTGTGCTGTGTGAGTGTGTTTATACATTAAGAAACACTGTTCGGTGGCCTCTTCAACTGAGATGAACCGTTGATTTTTTTTTTTCTTCCAGTTGAATCCATTTTCAAGAAACAATGTGTGTACCCATTTCCTTTTTATTATTGTAATTTCCACATCATACTTTAGTCAGTTATTGCCACTGCGCTTATATACTGTGGATATGGTATCTTGCTATTTATTTTTATGGGTGTGTTGTGTACTTGCATAAAGAAATCGGTAAACTTTATTGGCACTGTAAAACTCTGGTACAATGAGATTGATGCTGTTATTAAACCGTTATAAATATTTGAATAGTTGCATTGCCTTTTCTCCTGTACCGCATACTGACAAAGGCAGACCAAGACTGCTATGTATGCGGGGAAATAAAGGGAGAGATACAGAGACAAGGCTGTTCCCTGGAAGTCCCTGGGGTCAGCCTGGCTGTGCTTGTTTTGACGAGAATGTGATAAAACAGTGGTTGTGTGAAGGTGATCGTTTAATATCTGTGTAAGGCTCTGACCAGCTGCTGTAAGGACATAATTCTAAAGGTTGAGAGGTACAGGAGATCCCTAAGGCATATCGACGGAGAAGGAAGAGAGGCACGCAATGCGTATTCCCGCTTTCTCTCAGGGACACGCTACTAACTGAACTGAGCGACAAGTAATGGCCAGTTGGCCACACTTCCTTTCAGCCTTGACTCATCTCAGATAGAACATAAACAAGCGGTAATCCAGTTTGAAATGGAACAACCCTCAGACACACACTGTATGTCAAAATCAGCCTTAACGCACACACTGAAGATTAAGCCTCTCTGCTAAAACCCACGATTTTTCTGGCTTTTCTCCCAGCGGCTACTTCAGTAGCACAGATATATGCATTAAAGGGCAGTCGTCACATCAGGTGTCTGGTGTGGGCCTGCCCTCGGCCTAGTGTGTGCTGTGCAGGTAAGCCTGCTGACAGGGGGCTTAGCCTTCTGTTCTCCTGCCTCTAATCCCTGCCCTCCTGAGACCTCTCGAGCCACCAGAGATGTGCTGCCCCGTTACTCTTATCAGCTAGATGGGCCCTCAGAGTGCTGGCACTGACAGCCTAACCTCAGCGCAGCATGGATGTTTACCATGGCTTGTTTGGTTTTTTGTTTCTTTGTTTTTCTTGCCCTGTGTATGGAATCAAAGAAGATGCCATCCTGACCTTTCACTCCCGCAACTGGTAGTTTGAGTCACCTGTCAAGAAATCAATCTTTTTTTTTTTTTTTTTTTTAAGGGGAGCAGTTACCTTGCTGTCTTGAGTCTTGAGGGTTGTCAGACCATTTTTTTCCTTTTTTGGCATGCTCATGCTTACATAATTTACTTAGCTTTTTTTATTGATCCCCCACAGCTTATCAGCACCTTTTTATTTATATTATCTTAAACTCATCTGGAGATGTGGTAGAACTGCACCAGTTCCTTTTTTGGTCTTTCATCTCAATGGTATTCTAAATAGGTCAAGTGGCAGGGCCGCTTGACATAGAAATTCACATCAGTCTACTGCACTGCAACTATAATGTAGCAACATTTTTATTATTAAGGTTTGCATCAAGTTTGATTTTATCAGTTTCATATCTGCTTCAAAATGACAGTGTGAGATGATATGTCTTGAGTGCAGTGAGATCCAGTTGATCTGTACACTGGCAAATGTAAGCAGGTTTTAGTACCTCAAATCTACTGAACAGTAAAATATCCTGCTAGAATGCTTCAGAATATTCTATCTTGGCAACAGAAGTTGAGGGTGTTCCTGATAGGTCCTGTTAGTGTGTGTTTATCAGCTGCTATCATGGTAATTGACAGAGCTTTCATCTGAAGCCCCCGTCGCTCGAGCCCTGATACAGATGGCCCGTGTGGCAACATCGAGCATTGTGATGAGTGCAGTATCAGCTGAGAGCAGATGCAAATAATCCTGCAGTTTGCAGTAACATCACTGAAAAGGATGATCATCCCGATTATGGGATTAAGGCTATCAAGAGAGAAGACCCTGGGAACGAGAGACAGATCCACTTTAATGATTATCATCCTTGGCACACCCTGCCAGCCCACTCGGCATGGGTAGCTTGAACCTGCTGCCGCTCCGTTTAGATGGAAAGGCACCGTAGGGGATAGAGTGCCATTGTCTCTTCTGTGAAGTCAGCGCGACACCAACTACAGGGAGAGCCCATTTTCATGATCATTAAAAAAAGCACCTTTCAAATGCAAATTCAAACAGAGAGAGCTGTGTCTGCCCTGCTGTAAAGACACATCTTTTTGCAAGGGTGAAGGATATGTGTTAGATCATGTTCAGAACTCTGCAAAACAGTCAGCCATCAGTTATTAGCCAGTTAATTCTTTATTCAGTTCAATGTTTTAGTGCAGCCCACATCAGTCTTCATTCTCTCTTACTTTTGGGAGCAAAACAGGCTGTGAGTTCGCAAAACAAAGAAAGAAATCAAGGATGCCAGTTCAAAAGGGAAAGGTTCAGAAAAGGGCATTTTCTTGCTTTTGTCCCATAATATGCATTTCAGAACAATGGTTACCAATTGTAGATGGTACCATCTTAGTTGACCTTTCTCAAAAAAAAAAAAAAAAAATCCAATACAAAGAAACTTTGCCTCTGGCAGGAGAATATAGAACTAGCTAGTAAAATACATGCAATGACAGTATATACAATATACACATACCATACATTTTGTCGTACAAAAAAGTATGTAAACCATTTTAAGACCATTTTATTAGCTAACGAGTTTGATTCCCTGCCGAAAGCACTCAGTTTGGATTTTAAGTGTGAACTTAGCCTGTCTGATGGCATTTCCATCTGCTTTATTAATTTCTTTCTTCTCAACTCCCAGGCACCGAAATCAAAACAACAACAAAGCAGTATTATTAACAGTTTATCCACAGAGTTGGTTGTCAGTATGCCACTTGGTTTCTGTGTTAAAAATGCATATGATTTCATTTTTGTGACCTGCAACCTAATACAGAGTAGTGTTATAGATTTTACTTTCAGCACATCAGAACAGGACTCCTTACTGTTTGGCAGCAGAACTGGAATAAATTATGCTGACAGGAAAAAACAGCCTTTTGCAAGGCCAGGGGGTAAAACAAAGTCTTTAGTTTAGTTGTTGAGTGATCTCAGTCTTCAAACAAGTTTAATTATAGTAATTTAAGGGGCAACTGCTGATTTGCTAATCAGAGAATGCTTTTATCGTAACGATAGGTATGTCAGCTAATGTTGGGTGACCTGCCTAATGGTGGGCAGCAGTGTGCTACAGTGGTAAGGAGCAGGGCTCATAAGCCATAGGTTGCAGATTCAGTTCCCCAGTAGGCTGCTGTCGTTGTAATCCTTGGGCAAGATACTTAACCTAAATTGCCTCAGTAAATATACAACTGTAAAAGTGGATAACATGTAGAAATTGTATGGTGTATAAGTTGTTCTAGATAAGAGTTTCTGCTAAGCAAAATGTAATGACTTTTCAGGTCATTAATATTGCATGTCCACCACACAATGTGCAGCAGGGTGCTGGTACTTCATAACATAAAGTTCCATTTCATCTGGTGGCTTTCCTCCCTTAACCATAGGAGTGAAAGAACAACAGCCTCAGGGGTTGAAAGAAATCACTTATTTAAAATCACATATTGTGAGAACTGAGGAGCATGGCTGATTCTAGCATGGCTAATGAGATTGGAACGTTAATATCAGATGGCGTTCTTTTTTGTAATTAATTTACTGAACACTTGAAGCTATTTAAAGTGCACCACCTCTAAATATGTTCACAGGGTGACCTGGGGTGTGCTTCCACTTTAAGATTCAACTTTGCCTGAAGCAAGAGTGCTTTTCATGCTGATCCAGCAAATGAGCAAGAATGATGGGTACAGCATGGATAAAGTACATAATACTGTTGGACCAAGGAATAATAAAACCCACAGAGCAGTAAATGTGTCTGCTATGAAAATGTGTAGACCCAGTATATATTACTATTTACAGAGAATTGGATTCGTATAGCTTTCATTTTATTTTCAAATAATAATGTCTGTTTGTTGTAGGTGTCCTTGCAACTCTTTATAGTCCTTTGTACTGTAACTTAAAATGTATGTTCTTTTGTTTCATTACACTAAATTGTGTTTCTAAAATGTATTGGAAGGCTGTCAGATCCAGGCAAAAAATTAACATGTCCCTCCACAAAATTAAACAATTGGTCCATAAGAGGTTAAGTGATAAAAGGGATTAATTAGCCAGCAGCTGGGGTGGGTCTGCTACCCAATCTGGGTAATGAAAGCTACCCTGTCACTGTAGGCTGAATGTTGGCTGGACGTGTCTTAAAAGAGTGCCTAGCGCTGGCACATGCATGAGAACGCGTCCTCCCCTGACAGCAGCCATCGCACACATTCATGTCTGTCCTCCGTGGCAGCAGATGGCCCCTCTCCCGAGATTAATTAATGAGAACATAGCTGTCGTCTACCACCTGCCCAGGACAGGTTCAGTCTGCAGGTGCATGTCTGCAGTCAGTCTGCAGATACCGGCGCACCAAAACATACAACGAACAGCATATTTTAATACAGTCGGTCCAAAACCAAAATGTTGTTCCAATGCCCCACAAAGAAAAGGAGGAGAAGCGTGAAGTACTGGAAGAACACTTTGAAGCCTAAATTCAGGGACAGGTGAAGCTGCCTGAACATTTCTAAGCAGAGAAGTCACATGCAATGTATGGGCTATACAATGTACTGGGCCTCCTTGTGTGTGTTGAGAGTTACCCAGAACCTGATTGTCATAACTGATGTCACATCTAACAGCTGTGGTGACAAGCTGGTCCACATATAAAGACTACAGGCCCCTAAATCATTACATTACATTAGTGCATGCTCTTATTCAGAAAAACCTACAGACTGCATCTAATAACAGGGCATGAACAAACACACTAGTACAAACACAGTGTATGGCCAAAAGTATGTGGACATCCCTCCTAATTATTGAGTTCAGGTGTTTCAGCCACACCGATTGTTAACAGGTGCATGAAGTCAAGCACATAATCATAAAACCTCCATAGACAAACCTTGGAAGTAGAATGGGTCGTACTGGAGTGCTCAGCTCATACTGACATACTACTGTACTATTATTGTCAAGTTGAAGCGTCTAGGAGCAACAACAGCTCAGCCATTAAGCAGTAGACAACGCAAAGTTACAGAGCGGGGCCGCAGAATGCTGAAGCTAAAAGCCACCTATCCACCACCTATACACTACAGAGTTCGAAACTGTCTCTGCCTGCAACATCAGCACAAAAACTGTGTATTGGGAGCTTCATGAAATGGGTTTCCATGGCCGAGCAGCTGCACACAAGCCCAACATCACTATGCGCAATGCCAAGCGATGGCTGGAGTGGTGCAAAGCACACCGCCACTGGACTCATGTTCTCTGGAGTGATGAATCACACTTCACTATCTGGCAGTCTGATGGACGAATCTGGGGTTGGCGGATGCCAGGAGAGCGGTACCTACTGGAATGCACAGTGCCTACTGTAAAGTTTGGTGGAGGAGGGATAATGGTCTGGGGCTGTTTTTCAGGGTTTGGGCTAGGCCCCTTAGTTCCAGTGAAGGGTAACATTAATGGTACAGCATACAAAGACATTTTAGACAATTGTATGCTTCCATCTTTGTGGCAACAGTTTGGGGAAGGCCCTTTCTTGTTCCAGCATGACTGTGCCCCTGTGCACAAAGCCATAAAGACATGGTTTGACGAGTTTGGTGTGGAGGAACTCCAGTAGCCTGACCTCAACCCCATTGAACACCTTTGGGATGAATTAGAACGCCGATTGCGAGCCAGACCTTCTCGTCCAACATCAGTGTCTGACCTCACAAATGCTCTTTTGGCTGAATGGGCACAAATTCCCACAGACATACTCCAAAATCTTGTGAAAAGCCTTCCCAGAAGAGTGGAGGCTATTATAGCTGCAAAGGGGGGGCACCTCCATATTAATGTCCATGGTTTTGGAATAGGATGTCCAATAAGCTCATATAGGTGTGATGGTCAGGTGTCCACATACTTTTATGCCATATAGTGTAGGACAACACAAGCTATTTATAAAGCTATTTAACAGAGCTCTTCTGCAGCCCAGGCATGAAATTACACTTTGGTGCTTGCTGCTTTTCATTTGATTGTCCTCTCATTCAAGCATTAGACTGTCCAAATGTTTATATGTCAAGATAGTGTTCTTTAGGCTTTTAGTCTTTTCATCTCTTCTTAAGTGTAAGCATGCAATTGAGCTTTAATTAGATGAGTTGAATTTCCCACCAGCCAATTTAATGTGTCTCAGAGAGCCTGTTAAAATGAACACCATACATTTTGTTTCAAGACTGAGTTTTTAAAAATGGTTAATTTAAATGTATTTTGCATGAACTAACCCGAGACAGAGGCTTTGCCACATGACAATGCAGAGATGTTATTATCTTAACTTAACCTGCATCATCAGATCCAGTGCTTGTTAGTCCTAAGGGCACAGTCTGAGGTCTAGGCTAATGCTTCTCATCCACAGTACAGATGAAGTGACAGGAGTCAAACTCTTGTCAATGAAAGTCAGTTTCATCTGCCTCTGGGTCAATAGCAAGAATTCGTCTGGCCAATGGTAGAGCAATCCGATTTGTTCTCTCAAAACCCACGTCCCATATGTGTATTGGGATGTCACTGTGTATGAATGTTACCTTGCCATTAACAAATAATATTTTGCTAGTTATGCATGCTTTATTGGTCTTGATTTCTGGCAAATGTCCAGTTGTGGGCTGAACTCACTGTGCAGTCAAAGGCTCCTCCACGACAGAGGGGAGAAAGGTTTTCAGAAGCTCAAAAGCATACATTTTGGTGACAGCAAGTGCAAATGGAGCATTTAATGCTAATAGTTTGAGATTCATTATGGAAACATTTGTTTTTAACTCCCAAAATGGGATAGGCAACTGTGCTGATGGATCCTCTCATGAATTAGATTAATAATCTGCATTATGTATTCATTGTTTTCTGTTTTAGTTCATCTTTTTTTTCCTAAGTTTTGTGATTTCACTTGCCATGCATATCAAATCAAACCGCCCTCCTAGTGTGTAATTCTCAACAGGAATTCAGGAACCGCTCAAGATTAGCAATCAATACTGGTAATTAAATGTGTTATTATAACCCTGCTTTATTTATGTTTGTCTCTGGAATGTTAAAAAAACAATAGACTCAGTAGCATTTGACAGATTTGCTGTACGTGAGAAGATTTTGATTTTGCGTCCTGCTGTTCTTTAGTTGAAACTGTAAACTGCGATAAACTTTCAGCCTATTAACGGACAGCAGTTCTCTGACATCACTAAAATCCCTTTTTGTATAAAAGATTTTATGTTTTCTTGCATTCCTTGCTCCTTGCTTTAAGTTGTGCTTTTTCTAAGATCCGTTTCATGCAGATTTGCATATTTTAACATATGGATCAAGATTTGTTTGACTTTTACCTTAAATCTTGGCAGTATAGGTGGGCTGTATAAAATCTAAAAGTAAGGCTTTTCACAGTGTTCAGAGCTTATTGATGTGAATGAAGCAGGTTGCATCTCTGAATACTGAATGTTGCTGCACTGGCAATATTTTCCTCTGGTTTCATGAGTTCCACAGATGTAGCTCTGTAGCTGGTGAGAATCCACACTTTCTCTTTCTTTGCAGTAAAGCGCTGCAACCTTGACACCGGAACAAAAGCTTAGTGACTCACACACAGATCTGCTGTCATCTTTGGAATGAAGAAGAACTTTTGTGTCACTTTTGTGCCAAGGTAGAAGTAGGTTGACTTGAACATCCCTTTTAAGGCCCTTGAGATGTTGAAACATGTTGAAAGTGAAGTGAGTTTCTTTCCCTTAAATATTTAATTACTAATGAACATTGGACTGGACAGTGTTGGAATCAAGAGTGCTTGACAACTGTAACTTAGTTGGTGGGTTATGCAATACCGCATAAACGGAAGAGGGTAAAATGGAGGACTGCTGTAACTGGCAAGATTATAAATCCTTTCATCTGAATTGCGGGAAGATGTAGACAAATGTAGGTGGTAAAGGTGCTCGTTTCAAGTGCAGACCAAGTCCATCAGCCCAAGACATGTAAGTTTGATTTTGCATTATGTCATTATCCAACAATGACAGGAGTCCTCAGTGGCTCTTCTGGGGGTCCCCTCATTTTATCATTTATTAGCACCCTTTAGCAGCCGTGGCACCTGTGAGTTCTTCAGATGATGGTCAGGGAGGTGGGCCTATCTTTTGTTGGCCCTTATCTCTCCTGGTGCACTGTGGGATTTCTAAGGTGGAAAATATCTTCATTGATATGCTATTGTATAGGAGGATTTCAGTCGTCACACTCCAGTTTCCTGCTCAAGTGCAGAGGATGTGTGCAGTGAAGCGAGCCTGATGCACAGTTTGTGATTCCAAAGTTATGGTGGTAAAGGGAGATGGTATGTATGACTAGTATCATCTTTCCAGTTGATGTGAATTTGAATTCTAGGAAAAGAAATGGAGCACATTTCCTTCTTTTGTCTGTGTAAGGTTAGATTTCAAATGGCTGTGAATTTAGATATATATTCCAAATTTTCCTCAAGCATCTGTGTTAAGTATGGCCTCCACTCTTAACAACTAGATGGCAGATGATAAACTAGCTGAGCTAAAGACCCCAGGTCATTAGCTCACTGACTCTTGAAGGCAGCCTTGCTATCTGTGGCTTGCATGCTCTTCCTCTGCATCACTGCAATAGGGCAAGCATTAGCCAAAAAAAAGAAGAAAAGATAGCATTTGTAAAGATTTTAAAATGCCATTAATGACATTGACTTACAGTACATTGCAATAACTAAACAAGCCAATGTGGGATACACAATCAAGTCAGCACTTATTATGGAATGTATTGTAAGGAAGTTACAAATTTACAAAATCACTGTATATAATCCACGAATAAGCAATGTGACGGACCTTGAACTGAAGTGTTCATTAGTACGCTGCATTGCCTTTGATCACCTGAAAGCCATCTCTTGTCGTGTTAGGCATCAGCAGCTTTTACAATCAAATTCATTATTAATATTCTTTCACAGAAACCAGATTTAATCTCATTCCATTTTGTTTTACCTTTAATAATTCGTTCATATAGTTTTTCAAGACAAGTGTTGCATTAAGAGTAACTTGGGTTAGCATTATCGTGGTTCCCATGACCACAAGGCCATTTATTTGTCGCCCGATTCCTTTCTCTCTCCAAGAAGATTTCTGCTAATGGAGGCTTAATAGTAATTACAATTGTGGAAGAGGTCCGTGTCTTCATACATTAGTGACTGTGCTCTGGTTGGAGATTGTGTATGGCCTGTCCTGCTTTCATCAGTCAACCCTGCTCCTGCTAGAGGACCCTTAGAACTGCTGCAATCAGAAGAGACACGTTCAGGAGTAGACACCATCATAATTACAGTCATTTCAGTCCAGAGATAAGCTCCATTATGAGACAATTTGCCTTCCAATGGTACAAAAGGCAGCCCACAGTGATAAACCACATAAAGCTGAAAGAATGTGAAATGAAGCTTCAAGGTGACTGTATATCTGTCACAGGGTGCATAGCAAGCGCATGCAGATAAGTCTGTGTCTAACTCCTTGTCCAGAGATTAAAAGTAAGCAGTGGGCCTCTCGCAGAGGTGCAAATCAAGTGCTTTCATTTGTTGTTCTGATGTCGGGATTGGTTTGGTTCTCCCAGGTCCCCAAATTTTGTGGAGCTAATATCCTCCCATATTTCCTTTGTCTTTAGTCGTTTCCTTGTCTTTTTTCCTTATATTAGAATTGCACAGTGGCATAGAAAGTAATATTTCATATCACTGAAAACATTACTGTTTTAAAAACTACAGTTTTTAAAACAAAAAATGCACAATAATTATGTAACTTTATCACAGCCACTGCTTTTTGTGTTGGATAAATTCACACATCTTGGCATATCTTGTATACAGACATACCTTCTTGTTCTTGCTAAATGCCAGCTATGGACATCTACCTTCCAGGAGACATTCACAACAGAGAAGCTGCCAATGTGAAAATATAAGTGATGCTGTATGAATTGGGGAAAAGAACAAGCTCAGAGAATTGCATTGACATTAACAGAAATGTGTTAGTGGTAAATGTTACACCTGAGATTGATGCCTGTGATGTACAGTACACCTCACTTTTTGAATCAGGTTGATTGAAACAGTATTTCTGTGCTAAATGAAACATGTTGTTATCATCTCTTTGCAAAGTAGATAGAATGTTAATGTGAAATAGGGTTAGGTGCAGCTTTGCTGTGAAGGAATAAACAACACAAATCATCTAACCTGCTGAAATAGCTTGATCCTGGATTGGAAATACTCATAAATCAGAGAACAGAATAGAGAATAGAGAGAATACTAGATCTGGTATCACAGACCACCAACCATGAATGTTTCATGCAAGCTGAATAATTTCAAGACGAAAACCATAATTCATAACAAATTATAAATTGTGGCTTTTTTAATGCAAGAACAACTTGTACAGTCTGAATGCGTCCAAAATCGATGCACCGCTGCTCTGTGACATTTCACGACCAATTTTTGTAACAAGCTGTGTTCTGTTGGACAGTGGAAACTGTGGCAGGGTCTGAGACCTACGGTGAACCGTTGTTCTGATTTTCCCTCTCTTCCCTTCAGGTGCCTTGGTTCCAAAAATACAGCAATTTGTTTAGGAGTCTGTGCGGCAAAGTGTATACCGAGTGGCAGGGTGCATGCTGAGTTGGGGAAACCCGGCATCATTTGCGGCGCTGTTTTTCCCTCCACTGTCAAAAAACGTCTTTCTCTCTGCTCACATGTTTGACCCACGGGTGAGTTTTGCTGGGCAGAGAGGTAAATGTTTCTACAGGGATGAGCAAAACAGATGGAGCAAAGTTCACAGGTGAAAGAAGTGCTCTGCTCAGCTGCAGTGAGCACTTACGTTTCTGTCAATACACAGAATACACCTTTCAGCTATTTGATTTTCTCTGTGGAAAAAAATATATAAACCCCCCCCTCCCCCGAAGAGGGGAGTGTGGATACGGAAAGTTTCTTTCTATGATGAACAACTCTTGTTAATTCTCATGCTACCGAATGACATTTACTAACTCCCATCTTCTTTTAGGGCTTTATTAGCCGACCCCATGTGAATCCGTAAACGAGTAATCATTGAGCATGTGGAATGCAAAACTTCAAATGAACTACACACTCTGGATAAAATCCTATTCATGTCAATTTTGTAATTCTGGGTTATCACAATGGCCAGCAAATTGTCTTGCTTGTTGAGATTTTTTCTTTCTTTCTTTTCTATGTGCATGTTTTTTCATAGGGTTCACTAAATTGTTGCAAAGAGTTAGAATGTGCAGATCAAGGGGGTTTCCATGGCAACAGCACAGATCTGTTGTACAGTAAATAAAAGTAGACTAATTCAGTCAGGCATGCACACTGTGCTCAGTTTCCCTGCTATCATGGAACATGACATTTCCACTCTCATGCTAGTTTGTCACGAAGACTGGCAGTGGCTGCAAATTCAATTAAGGGTTAAATAATGAGTGTCTAGGTGCAGTTGGCATGCAGTATAAATCAACACGGAAGTCCTAAACAGCCCACATCATTTTGGTTTTGTAGTTATGGGGCTTAAGCTTGCAAAAAGACAGGGACTTTTTGGAAAGAAGGCACAAAGAAATACCTGATCTTTCTGGTTTTTGGCTGTAGACAGAGGAACATGGACTGAGGCACTTAAGTATTACTCTTGTTGCCTTCTCCTCTTCAGGATGGCTAGTAACACCAAATTATATGTTTTATATATGGTCTGTTTAAAGTGTATTACAGGCATTTTACTGAGATAGAGGTGAAGTGTCTTGTGGTTCAGTAATAGCGTCCCACCCAGAGCTCACTGTAACCATTGCTCTACACAATTCACTGTTGGATTTAATCATTGCTGCAGTCAGATCACCTTATGTCAACAAAATATTTTAATGCTAACTATTTTAGGTCTAGTGCTGAAAGGAGTAGAATTCCTAATCTCTGGTTTACACTAAAAAACTGCTCCAAGTTGTCAAATATTCTTAGAGTTGAGATTCTAAATTCTAAATGTAAAACTACTCTAAGACAAAATCTCATAAGCAAAACCTTTGGGAGGAAAGTAGAGCTCCATGCCTTTGTATATGGAACAACTTTTTTTTAACTAGAAGGCCAGAAGTCTTCCATAAAAAGGTGAGATATTTACTGGAGGAGAAGAAGCTCCTCTGAAATTATATCCTGTTATTCAGTCAAATCATAATCATAGCAGCTGCAGGTGGTAAGATGGTATGTATCCCGAGAACTGGAGTAATGATCCTGTTCTGCAATTAATCATCAGTCAGGATGGAAATTGCATGCCAATGAAATATGCAATAATGATAAACTCCTGTGATGATGAATTAATAAAGAAAAAGAAAAACATCAGTGAAATTGGAATGTATTTTTTGTATCTTTGTAAAGGCCCTGATTCTGAAGGAAGTTTGTCAGAATCCAGCAGCACCCTCATTTGGAAGCTATCCCCTGTCATGATTTGATGATTTATGAAATTTCATGTTGCATAAAATCAACAAGAAATTATCATGGTCCATTATGACCACATGTTCAATAATGAATGGATGCAAAAGACATTCAGTTTAGTCATGCACATGAAATGTTATTTTTTATTTCAACGTTAAATGTTTTATTCCCCAACTCAATCGCACATCATAAGTGGAATCCTCTTCAAATTTTACAGTTACACCTTCAAGAGCTCAGCACACATTGTCAGTGATGCAGTTTATCAGGTTTATATGTGTAATTTGATATACTACATTGTATTCCCTCTGAATTTTGGTAGTCAGTTTCCTTGCCATGAATTATGAATCCTTAATAGCTCCATGTGTATTCCCCTTCACTCATCCAGAGCAGACGAGCTTATGAAAGATTGCTTTTGCATCTTAGGAAGACAGCTTTGCTCACTTAGTACACCTCTAGTGACTCCATCTCCTGATGCAATACAGATTAAGCAGTGAATAACAAAAGAAGCAAAGATTTTAATCTGGCCCAACTGCTGCAGTATGTATGCATATTTCTTACAGTTAAATGTCCTTGTTAAGCATATATATCATTGTTGCAATTAACATAAGTGAATTAATGTTTGAACCTAACGAATGGCTTGCATTCTTTGTTTTATTTTATGTAGAATGTATTTAATGGTTTGCTTTCCTACTATAAATTCATTTCATTCATAGGTAAAAAGGATACATTGTTTGAAAACTATACAAGTGAATCAAGTACCATCAGCAA
This sequence comes from Megalops cyprinoides, assembly GCF_013368585.1. Taxonomy (NCBI): domain Eukaryota; kingdom Metazoa; phylum Chordata; class Actinopteri; order Elopiformes; family Megalopidae; genus Megalops; species Megalops cyprinoides. The sequence goes on from NC_050583.1 coordinate 31,069,513, forward strand.
GCCTTTTGTGCTGCTAGCTGATTTCCTGAATTAAAAAAATTGCTCTCTCTGCTTCTAGATTTGAAAGCTTTGTCCTTTTTAAAGGGATATTTTGTCATTTAACCCCTTTACTGCCACATTCCTTCCCCACTTACAGAAAAATAAAGCTGTTATTCCCGCTAAAACTAAAATGAAAGTCCAAATACGGGTCTGCCTTTCCGTCACCTATGTGTCCTGTGCGTCCCTAATTCCTGTTTGTATGATCACTAACCTTCATCTATATTTACAGCATAATACTGTGACCCGGGCCTGCTCTTTTACATTTCTCTCATGTTTCTCATTTGTTTTTTTTTTTTTTTTGTTTTTTTTTTGGGCAAGTGTTAAATATCTCTTCTTTTTCAGCCATACTGCTAAACATCCATCTCAGTCCCGATGTACAGCATAAACGTAATTGTGACAAGTCCATTTTCAGGGTTTATAATGCATGACTTGTCAGCTGTTACTATTTCATATCCTTTTTGTTAATCCATGATTTGCCCATTCTGACCTGCCCAGTCATTACACTTCAAACAGATTTGGGTGTTGGGATGCGCAGAGGCTTGTTGCAGCCTACATGTGTCCACGTGTGTACTGGTAAGCAGTTCCCCCTCTGAGTTGTTGTTAGGTGCACAGGGGAAATGGGGTGGCTGCAAAGTGACTCTGAGCCAGATAAACATCTTGTTTCTTGTCACTGCCTTGCTGAGGGTGGCATTTAGATTTAAAAGGACAATGGGCCTTTTTCTTGTAGCTAATGCATTCTAATTAGTTCATCGGTCAGCATGGAAGCTAGAGGTTAACCGACAGAAGTAATTGCTAAGGAACAGATGCTGGATTCTGTTTTTGTAAAGGCTGTGCAGTATAGGGAGCCATGAAATTAATGACTAGAGCGAGCATTTATAGCACACTTTTATACAGGGAGTGAAAATATTTTCAAGATGCCATTCAGTTATCACAGTAGTTGATGCAGGCTGCTCTGTCTGTTCCCAGATGAGCTTTTGGCCCATTGTGCATGGTGTTGCAGTATAATAGTGGGAAAATTAAGATTTAATCATTCCTTGGTAAGTAAACACAGTACAATTTTATGTTCTTATGCTTTTCTCCTTGCATAGTAGCATTACAGTTTTTGTTTGCCATGGTTCTGAATTGAGTGAAAATCAAATAGTAATACTTTAATTATGTATCCTCGCAACATACTGAGATTCTGTCAATATGTTTTTAAATAAATATTTTAGCAGTGTTCTGGTCAGGTTTGTAAGGAAAGAAACAGTTAAATAAGCCTTTTGAACGCGATGCTAGGGCTTTCGGGTTTGCTATTACAATATACAACCACTCACACAGAAAGGAAAACAAGATTTCTCACTGCTTCAGTCCTGAGGACCTAATGAGCTTGTTAATGCATCCGTGCCAGCTAGAATGGTGTGTTACTTTACTTTGGTTCCGGGGGTAGTGGCATCACCATTCAGGGGGTAGAGGCAGCTGCGGGAGTTCTGTAACAGGTGAGGAAAGGTTATTCGTACTCAAAGGGCTAGAAAGTTTCTCTCATTATCAAGTGGAGTATGATGTGTCTACAAGGCTAGACATCCTTTGATTACTGTTATTCTGTCTCTCTGGAAGTGATTGTATGTGATCTGACCTGAGGTTAATTTCTCAGCTAGCAGAGGCATTATAAAGCTAAGAACATAATTACAAAGCCCGGATACAGACAGGAGCCGTAGCCGAGGACATCTGGTTTGGCTCAGATCTATAGATGTGAGCTATCTGACTGTGTTTATAGTGTGGTTTGAGGAGAAGCCAGGACAGTGTTGATGAACGGTAAGCACAGGGCTGTGATGGAAAAGCGTATACTCTCTTCCTATGATGAAGCTAACTGGTGTGTAGTGCAGCAGTGGCTTGAGCAGCAAATCAGCTGATGAACAATGTTGCCATTTTGCTAATCTAACCAAGGGAGCCTCTTAGTTTCATTTACATTTGGAATGAAGTAATGACTGCAGAGAGCAGCTCGCTGAATTTGGCAAGAGAGCAAAGCCATATGCTGGCGATGCACAGTAATTTCATTAAATGGTGTCCATTTACTCTGTAATAAATGCGCCTCTTGATGCAGCAGGTTGCATTACAGTGAATATGTGAAATATAAAAAAAATGCACACAGTGTTTGTATCCTTCTTTATTTTTGTTCCCTTTTACTGCTGTAATGTCAAGAAAGAAAGACTTAAAGCAACGGCTGGCCATAGCGGCACAGAGGGAGAACAGCAAAGTGAGGATCATTGATCCGAGGGTTAATAAAATGTGATTTATTCTCTAAGGCTCCCCTAGTAATACACTGTAGAAAAGCCAAATTAAAGACAGTGACCGTCTCCAGGGGAAGGGGAGTTTTGAAAATATATTGAACTTTCTCTGAGGTAGTTTGGATCACGGTTTACCCTTTTCCTGTGGCTCCTAATGGTTCCCAGCTGATTCATATTCTTTACTGTGGCTACAGTGCTTTTGGTGGTGACCACCACCCCTAATGTGCTGGCTTTGACGTGAAGTCAGTGACGTCTGTGTGCAGATACCGTGCCCTGTTTTTCTCCGGAAGGAGAATAAGAAGGAACACATTCAGAAGTGAGGGACCTATTATCAGATGTAGTCTCAAGTGGTCAAGTTTATTTACAATACAAATGTGCTCTGTGCCCCTTCATGTGAGCCATAATTGCATTTGATAGAATGGACGGTGAAGAGTGCAAACCTCTGAGGCTATGAATTTAAAAAGGAACTGCAGAATATTGGAAAGAAAGGATGTAATTTATTCCCAGATCAATTATGAATCAATGTGAGAAAATGGACTTTCTTTGGTAGACAGACCAGCTCCTCAGTTACAAGCTTTAGAATTAAAAAATGCCAAGATAATTAAATGTTAATCATTATTAAAAAATCTTTTGATTATGATGACCTGTACAATAAATAATCTGTTTGCTGAAGGGGTATATCGCCAAATTATAGTTTGATGTGTTCTTTCATAACTGCAAAGTAGATGGTAAACTTCAATTTGAATCACTATCTCCCTGCAGAGCTATCATGAACTTGATGGTGTCAGCTGAAAACAATGTGATCTATTTGTCTGTTGCCCTTAAAGTATAACTGCAGCTGCAGTTTTGTGTTTTTTCCACCTATAATAGGAATCCCCTATTGCAGAAATTATTTTTATTAACCAATAAAACAAGTTAATGTGAAATTTTGGAGGGTATTGTAACCGACTCCTTGGTAATAAAAGCATCGTGCAAGCCCAAAGCGCATGCAGCTTTCGAGGCTCAGGGCATATTACTATGCTTGCTGGGGACTGGGGGCAGAGAGCAGCATGGCTGAAGGGATCACTGAGTTAAATTATAGCCTTCCTGTAAAATATAAATGCATTAATTGGTTTAAGGCAGACACCCACAGATGTGTCCATGTCATGCAGGCTGTACACTGCAGCTTTGGTATGAAGCCTTAGTGGCCGCATCTATTTTAATTCATGCACTGTATGTCAAGTCAAACTGGAAACTTTTGCATAAACTATTACCAACATATTACAGACACGCTGTAATTCAAAAGAGACCCATGTATCAAACCGGGACTGGTGGCCATTTTTCTGAACGCCTTAGCATCAAGTAGAACTAAAATATGTCTCAAAATATACAGTACACAGTCATCTTCAGAGTTCCAGACATTGTAGATTTCCAAAAACCTTTCAGTTCCAAGAAATCCATATCTCTGAGATTCTGCTGCAGTGTGTGCGCCTGTGCAGTTCCTTTTTAAAAAAAAAAGAAACCACAAAGTCAGTATCTCTTACTTTGAGGACGTTAAGATACAGTGTGTTACCGTGAGATATGTTCTGTGCAGATTTCCTTGTGCAGCTTTGTTCCTTTGCAATGGTGTCAACTTCCTTAAAACGAACTTACAGGTGGGGAAGTACTTAAAAGTAGTGCCTCCTGCAGTGCAACAACTGCAAAGAACTGACTTGATTTGCAGGATTTCTTGTCCTGAGCACGAGAGAACAGATACAAGGCTGCACCATCATTGGCCAGAAGATTGTGGGGAGAGATTTTTGTGAAGGCAGCGAACAGTTTTCATAAAATATAGGTATTTGGCTTTGTCTTTTTAACATTTGGAGATTGGTAAGTTTTTTTTTTCATCAAGCTTTAGTGTATACTGTATAGATAATAAATGATTACAGTACTGTTAAGCCTTTTGATTTCTGTGCCAAATAGCTGCAATTAGGCAAAATTTGATTCTTTAGGCTCTAATATGTCAAATTGATTACTGTTCCACATTGCAGGAGGTCCTAAAATGTTCAGTGGCCTACCATAGCCTAACAAGTGTACAGGGTTAATTGAACATTGAAAATGAAAATCAGCAGGCTTGTGCTGTGGCTTTCTTTTTTTTCTTATTATTATTTTGTGAATCAATTTTTTTTGCCCACATAAAAACACCTTAATACAATAATAATACTGGAGCTATTGTTTGAAACACAAACACCTTTTTTGTTTATAGTTGTTCAGAAGACTGTTTTATCTCTAAATGAGAATGCATTTATTCTATACATCATATTGAATATGTTGAAACCAATAACAATAACTCTTTTTTGGTAAAACATGACAGTGTCTATTGTTCATCACAAATTTTTCAGAACAAAGAGTGGAATGTTCTTGTGTAGTACGTTGTAATTAGAAGGAATAAATAAGGAATAAATGCACTTTATACTTTCCAGGTGGTTAGATTTATTTAGCAAAGTAGCTTGCTTCTTCTCTCTGGATTTGGAGTGTGAGCAATAAGATATAAAATTGCTGAAGCCCTGCTGGTTTCCCCAAAGATAGCAGTGGAAACCAAAGACAAGATTCTGCTTTGGCATAACCAGGTCTGACCACTGAAGGGAAAGGGCTATTTGTAAACTTCTGCTTCTTCTGAATCATTTGATTCTTCACTTAAACAGTAAATATGTACTGATGTACACCAGCCCCCTGACAATTGAAAATGCCATCTTGAATTAGGACTTAAATGGAATTTTGTACTTCTTCTTTCTGTGTCAGCAAGCCTATTAACAGGAATGTAGTTGAGGTCCCACCCGTTGGGGGTGAGGTGTGAACTTTCTGAAAAGAGATTAAGGAAACATAACTGCTTTTTGTGTTTGTAACCCCTTTTCTGTAGAGTCTGTGACAGTGCTGTGGCTAGACTGAGCCTTTTGAAATAAATAATAGGAAGAGGACAAATCAAATCTTTGGATATTGTGGTAGCTAGTAAAATGCAGCAGACTTAGAATGTATTTTGCGTCTGGGCCCTACTGCACTGTATGTTGAAACTACAAATATCAGGCAGGAAAATGGTGTAAAATCTGGGCCACCCAGGCATAATGAATCCAATTACAGCATTTATTCTTACCCACAGAATTCTGTAACCAACATGGTATTGTTGTGTTCTTATTTACATCAGATTGATATGTAAATTTGCTAGCTGGGAAGTTAGTTCAATATGTAGGCTACTCTTTCACTGCACTGTAGCTAGGGAACCAGCTACAGTACATTTGAATGGCAGAATCGAAATAAGCATGTTTAAATCAACATAGTGTTTTTTGCATGCTTACAGAAAAGTAGTGACTGCAACTTATTAAATTAAGTGGCCTTCTCCTTTATTTGTACATTTCATTTACATTACTTTGTAAAGGGTTGTAGTGTTGCTGTTGAAGCACTCAGGAGTCGTTTCAGTGTTGCATTTTACAAGCTGGAATGGCTGCGTTCACATTCTCACTTTGCATAAGTAACATAGTAAACAGTGAAGCAATTACTGCAGCCAACTCATTAATTAAAAAAAGAGATGTTGAATGTACTTGCATTTATTTATTTATATTTGTCACACCAGAGGAGTTCAATGTAATCACCCAATGCATAATTGCATTTTTACAAGGTGTGATTGGGATAGCATGTAAAGTTCTAAAATCAAAACCTCCCACGTTCTTCTAAGAAAGACTATTGTTCCCGCTCCCCAAGACATCATCATACCTCCAAAGTCCCCCCACATTAGTTGCTGTGGTGGAACAATTCGTACACACTTGAGAAATGAGGGTAACTGCGGGTGGAAAAGTTTGGACTGTGTGCTCTCTCCTACAAACCTCCTTGGCTGTATCAAAGTTGTAATCTGTCTTAGAAAAAATGTCTTATAAATAAATTATCAATCAATTGCCATTTATGGACACAACAGACTTAGCTGCAGATGTGAAAGAAGCTGTCAATGCAGTGTAATCAAATGTAGCTGTGTATCAAAGATCCAAACCAAAAAAACACTGTCTGTGTCTCAAGTCAATGCATGAAGCATTATTATTTTGTTATTAACATTTCTTTTACCAGGAATTCCTATTGAGATGACGAATTATCTTTTGCTATAGAGATCTGAACCAGGTCACATATTGTGAACGCTGTAATTTAAGTAGTTTAATTTGTCAGAAGTTGGAATCAGTTAAAAAAAAGAATTGTAAAGCTTGTGATTTATTAAAACCTTTTTTGTTCACTCAGACTGGCATTTTCAGCGAAATGTTTATTTGATGTTTCACCGCAGTATTTAAATTAGATATTAAAGTTGTGAAAATAGATTTATGTACCCTCAGTGAGATTTTATACAGTGCTGGCCTCCATGCACATGAAAATAATACACAGTTTGCTTTTACTTCACAGATAGGTGTCTGAATTCAGTTACCTACAATCGCTGTTTACAGATGTCAAAGGCTTACATTTATTCTATTCCAGATGGCATAGATACACAGAGATTTTGATGTTACATTTTTACATTAGGAATAAATTACGTTTTTCAAGAGAATTTGTTTTGCATAATCAGCTAGCTAGTGGCTTAGTGAAGTATCAACTTAGTTTGCTTGCAAGTCAGCGACTTAGCAAATGATATACAGTATGTTGCAAGTTGGATACAGAAAACTGGCTGAAAACAAATTTTGGTAGTTAGTACAGTAGTGATGTAGCATGTTACTGAGCAAGCCCACTGGCTGAAAACAGAATTATCTAGCTAGCTAAGTAGTTAGCTGGCTGGCTTTTTAGCACAGTAGGTGACAGTTTTCAGCTGGCTCTGAATACCAAATCAAGATTGGGGTTGGTAAGGCTTGTCTTAACTTTTTAGAGATGACCAGTGATGGTTTTAAACCAGAAATCATAGCGACTGTATTTTAGAAATGTATTATGTCCTATATTCCCTTACTAGTGTTACTGTTAATCCTTAGTTGGTTGCTTAGTTTGCTTGTTAGCTAGCTAGCTTTCATGCACAGCCAAGATGACATGGTGCAGCTACTGAGAACTCTGGTATTCCCTCAGTTTTTTCTTTCTGGGATGGAGAATGTAGTGCGCTGACACGTGGCAAATGGAAACCAATGGGAGAGTTTGGTGCCCCTGAAATTATTCAGTTTACTGCACTTAATGTCCATAACAAATGAAGGGCATGTTAGAGAAGAAAATGGAGTTCATTTTGCTGAATGCTCATTTAATACTGTGAATTAAATGTTTGCTAACTCTTTGGTCGCTCGCTCTCTAGCTTGTTTTGTGAAGCAACATATTCATGACATAAGCTACCTATGGCCAGGCTGTGTTGTGTGTGCTCACACAGTTCCTAGTGAATTTTTGTCATTGTTTGAATAGTATATTCATGTTAGCATTTTGTATATCGCTTGTTGCTTTGCCTAAACTTGACATCTATCCAGCAGTGCAACACAAGTGGGGGTTGTCATGAAATCCTTGACGAAGAGATGTCTCACCGTAAAATAAGCATTTGTTTGGTGAACCAGAATAAAGTTCTGATGCTTGTGCTTATTTGTAGTGCCATGAAATTTTATATTGAATTGACGCCTATAGCGGAGCTTCTCAGGCTGCTCAGACAGTTCACATGATTTCACCTGTAAAGGCTGTGAGTCTGTATTAAGGTGATCAGTGTAATAATAAAAAAGTGTTCTGTAGGAAAAATAAAATAGATAGATCCTTTCAGAAATGTTGCCCCACAAAGCCAGCTGAGGTGTTAAGGAATCAATTTTCAAGAACCTTTTCTGAGAATACCAATTTTTTCTCCATGCTCCGAATTGCCAGGATAAAAATGGCTTGTAAGAGAAATTCTCACAAAAACCTTTTCTGAATGTGGCCCCTGGGCCTCAAGTGTGTTTTTTAGGCATTGCTATTAGGAAACTACCAGGAAAATAGACTTTTTTGATAGACTCATTTTTCATCATTTTTCTTTTTTTGGCAGGAAGGGGTTATTTTGTAAATTTTTATTATGGGTCTAATTAGCATTATGTTCATGTAGTTTTCTCTGCAACCACCCTGTGCACCAGAGCCACAACCAAGGGTGTTATTTCCTTATTCCCCTTCCATTTTCACTCAACCTTTCACAGTCTAATTGATGACACGAGTGAACAATAAGATGGGTTCAGACTGACAGTTTGAAGAGTTGCGAATAGACTGCTGAAGGGAATATCAGGGAGAAGTAATCAATGGAGATAGTAGGCAACCCAAATTAGAGGTGCAGACAGTGTTGGCTGTGTTTAACACTGGATGTATGGAATGTGCTGGCAAGCTCTGAAGTTTTTTTTTTATTTTATTATTTTTTTTTTTTTGTATAATAGTGGGAGCCTAGCTCACGATCAATACTCACAGGCAGCAACCATTGAACATAGATATTAATCAGACAGGAGCAGTGCCAGTCTACCTTGTGCAATGAAGCAGAAGAACTTTAACTTTAGAAGGGCTCATTTTAGCTGGTCCTTAAAATTTGGCTTGTTGTCAGATTGGAGGTTTGCACTCAGGTGATTACCAATTTCGCCCAGGAAACCTACAGTAAAATGCAGTGACGTGACACTGATTGGGGTCATACATTGACATACACTATGTGGACAGAAGTATTTGGCCACACCTGTTAATTATTGCATTCAGGTGTTTCAATCAGACCCGTTGCCACAGGTGTATAAAATCAAGCACCTAGCCATGCAGTCTCCATTTGCAAACATTTGTGATACAAAATAGGTCGTTCTGAAGAGCTCAGTGACTTCAAGCGTGGTACTGTGATAGGAAGCCACCTTTGCAATAAGACGGTTCATGAAATTTCAGCCCTTTCAACTGTAAGTGATATTATTAGAAAGTGGAAGTGTTTAGGAACAACAGCAACTCAGCCACGAAGCAGAAGACCGCGTAAAATCACAGAGTGGGGGGTCAACGACTGCTAAGGCGCATGGTGCCTAAAAGTCGCCAACGCTCTGCTGATTCCATAGCTGAAGAGTTCTGAACTTCCACTGGCATTAATGTAAGCACAAAAACTGTGCGGCGGGAGCTTCATGGAATGAGTTTCCATGGCCGAAGCAGCTGCATGCAAGCCTCACATCACCAAGTCCAATGCCAAGCGTCGGATGGAGTGGTGTAAAGCACACTGACACTGGACTGTGGAGCAGTGGAAACGTGTTCTGTGGAGTGACGAATCACGCTCTGTTGAACAGAGATTGCGAGCCAGGCCTTCTCGTCCAACATCAGTGGCTGACCTCATAAATGCTCTACAGAATGAATGGGCACAAATTCCCACAGAAACACTCCAAAATCTTGTGGAAAGCCTTCCAAGAAGAGTGGAAGCTGTTATAGCTGCAAAAGGGGGACCAACTCCATATTAAAGTGTATGTATTTGAATACAATGTCATTACAGTCCCTGTTGGTGTAATGGTCAGGCGTCCAAATACTTTTGTCCATATAGCATAAGCTTTTTGCAGCTGTGAAAAATCTTGAATTGCACTAATTGCAAAAGTAACCATGAGAGCTAGATTCTTTCCCAAACCCATTTTTTATATGATCATGTTTTACTTACTTCTTCAGTGATTGAACAGACCACTTCAAATTCCTTTCATCAGGTAGTGTAAAATAAATAGTGTTTCTCTTGATAACCTCAGATTATTTTTCGTGTGACATTTTGGCCTCGCTCAAATGCCAGTTGTGTCTGAACTTTGAGCATCTTCCGTCTCTGTGCCCTGTCCTGATTGAAGCTTGGTTATCGCGTCTAACATACAAACGATTCTTCAATTTTGAGGTTAATGAAATCATCATATAAATCATTGGCGGTCATTCCAGCAAGGAAACACGGCATTGTGGCGCGTTCGACGATCGAATGGACAGCTTTCGGTGCTTCTCTGGAGATTCAGCCAGCTCTGCAGACAAGCCCTGTCTGCTCAGTCATGACAAGCGCTGCAATTTCAGCCCAGTCCTTCAGTCATCTTCGAAATCCAGTTACGTTTGGAGTGCTGCTACGGGGAGATACTCCCGCTTTGATTTACCATGTAAAAAGGGCCTGCCACTGTTGATGAAGGGTGCATTAGAGTGAAATTAAAGCACTCTAAACGGCTCCAGGTGGGGTGATGGATGGGACCTTATTTATGGCACTCATCGCCAGCGCTGCCTTTCCCCTGATGCGGCATGTCCTTCCACGGAGAATGCGTATGGCACTCGTCCGCAGCAACTTTAATGAAAGTGACAAACTCCTCTCCTGGTTCATGGCAATTAAGGGGTGATTTGAGAGCTGTTCATTACGCAAATGCAGCATTTTCCTGAGGTTTTCTTTATTAGCTGTCGTCGCATAAGACTATTGGTGATGGCCTCCTCTGGCTCTGCTCATTTTAAATACTTGTTGTATGCCCAGGCAAAGGCAGTGTAGCGTAAAAATATATCTCACAGACAGTTTATCGCCAAATTATGAGAAAATTTGAAGATGATAAATTACATTTTTATCTTGCTTTTACCATGAGAGTCCATGTACTGTAACCCTTTCTTTTCTGCCGTAAGGAGCAAATATTAAACGAACACATAACGCACAACTTGGCACACTCATTCTTTCCCACAACATCTCCCCTAAGCACAGTTTTTACCAATGGCATACGTTTACATGTCAGCAGATACACAAAATGATTGTTTTGTAAGAACATGACACGTAAAAGGTTGAAATGAACACGGCTAGGTTTGTAATCACCAGGATACTTTTTTTTGTCTTGTTTTGTTTCCTCCCGTAGTCTGGTTGTGCACTTCTCAGCCAGTCGCCCATTAATCTTCCTGTGAGTGTTAATAGTCACTGTCAAGTTTGTTCACAGCTCCACTCCTCTGCCTAATATATCTTGTTTGATGTGCAAATCATTAGAGGATGCCTTGCCTTAAAGTTCATGATTCTTTGTCATGTCTGATGTTCCGAAAATGAGGGCCTGCATAAAGCAGCTGCCGAGTGGAGGTAAGCGTGGGCGGTCAGCACTTCTTCAATGCGACGAACCAAGGCGAAAAGAAAAGAGCTTTGGGAAAAGGTGCTGTTAATTCAGAAACCACTTATCGGCCCACAGACCCCACGGTGGTGAATGAGAGCCTATTGAACCACACGTCTTTTTTCACAAGCAGGCTTCATCCCATATTTAACAAATTGACATCCAGATGGTAAAGGACCATCCTCATGGCCAAGACCACTGCATGTAGTACATAAGAGTCTTTCTGGGCTTCCCTGGGACCACATGGCAAGGAGCTCACGTCAGCCTTAAAGGGCACTGTGCTGCGTTAGGCTTTACGGGTGGAGTCGAGCAGTGAGTGCACTGACTGCTGGTGAGTCAGGCGCACAATGCAGGGGTTTACTACTGAGATCTGATATAAATTAACAGCAGTGCGCTGGTGGGTTTATAGCACAGCGTGGGCTTTATGACTGCTCAGGAAGGTCATTGCACAGAACCAGGGTTTACAGTTCGTAGAGGACCAGGGGGAATAATTTACAAGGAGAGTGGCAGTGTGCAGTGCTGCTGGAGAACTCTCATAAACACCACCTGACATGGCGCCAGTGTGTGCAGTTGCTTTCCCATGAATGTGTATTTCCAAATAGGCTGACATGTCGAGCACAGGTTAACAGCTGTAGTTAACCAAATTATCACTTGGCACTGAATGACACATGCATATTTTAGTTGACTAAAAATGTGTTTGAAGTAAGAAAAAAAGTAACAATGATGATGTTTTTTATATATTGCTATATATTGCTATACATTGTACCAGCCAAGTTTTTTTTTTTAATATGAATGTGATAGCTGTTACACTCAGTAAATTTTTGTTTAGTTTTGTTTCATTAAAAACAAAAAAACACTTGTTACAAGAAGCAGAAAATGAGCTTTGTACATTCACCCTTCTTGTCCAAGTTTGGTTTGATTCTGGGCCTCCAGAGAAGGAGATCTGTCTGAGCTGAAATACCCCAATTACCAAGAGGACTTATTATGTTCTTTGTTTAGATATTCAGAGCTGTCTCTTGCCTGTTTTCTAGAACTTTATATGTTTTTTTTAAGGAAACTTCACATTTCCCTGCACAACACTGCATTTGTTTTTCTTCTGCTGAAGGGAACTTTAGATTTGCCGTCACTGTATTTGCTGTCACAGTGAAGTTCTTTGAAATTGCAGCCTTTTGAGTTTAAAGTCAAAAAGAGGTGGCAGATCCAATTTTTCCCCTAAACCTCACTGTACTCTACTGTCTTTCAAATGTTTTCTTAATTAGTACTCTTTCCTCAAAAACAGTGGATATAGAAAGGAGTGAATATGGTAATTAAGTATGTGAACAGAAGTACCTTGGTTAAGGCTTACATAACAGCTTGACCGCTTCCTTCATATTAGAATGGAAGCACTAATTGTCAGCCTGTGTTATGTTTTAATCTGGTTCACAGGCTGACAGCTCCCAGGTCCCAGGGAGGGAACCTGTCAAGGCAGCATTGTGGAGTGGGTTTCCTGCCTCCACTGAGATGAAGAGTAGACGATATCCCTTCATTAAAATAAGCCTGAACATCCCTCCCTGCTTATCAGTTAAGAAAGAGCCTGTTAACCCTCTGTGACCTTTAGACAGGCTGATTTTGGTAAATGATCTCTCTAAACGACAAATGGCCAGAGATGAGAGTGCACACATGAGATGGAGAGAGACAGAGTTGTATCAAATAGGAGATGCTTCAGAAGCGCTACTCCATGCGATATCGTGCCAAATGACCCAACAGTGAATGTCGCAGGAAGACGAGAGGTTTTTGTGCCGACATTCAGTTCAGATAAGTGTTGTGCTGCAAAGAGATCTGTCTGACAACAGGTCTTCCTGATCATAGCCAAGTAGAAGTGTCTGTCTCCCTGTAGGTCTTCTGCTTTAAAAAATTTAATGTCATTGGCAAGGACATTGTTTTGTATTGTGCTGAAAAGACAGCGTAGAAAAGAAAAACAGAGTTGAATTTTATATACCAGTGAGAGGAAGTTTTATTAAATGTGGTGATGAGTGTTAAAGTCTGATCCCTTCCATCACAACTGAAGCGGTTGCCTTGACTGGTGAATGCCTATGAATGCCCACTGAGCTGACACACATTTATAGTACTTTTCATTCTGAGGTGTGGACAGATAACAGGCTCTGACTCTACAATCATTTATCTGGCAGAGAAAGAATAGGCAATCATTGCTTGTATTGTCTCCTCTCTTCAGTGAGAATATTTTGTCCTCAGAATATGGCATGCAGCCTCTTTCACTGCACAGGAACACAAGCCAGTCTCCCTAACTATTAAGACTTGATGCGTGAATGTGTGTGGTTTCAGAACATTTAGGGCTGTAGACTGAAGTTTAACTGTCAGATTTAATCTTCACAAAAGATGAAAGAATTGATCCAGATCATAATGTCGAGAAAATGTTTTGAGGGCTCTCATTCTTGGCTGTATGAGTATTAATTAAGTTATGGATGTATGGTCATTAATAAGTAAAGTCTCTCTGAAATTAAGACCACACATCTATCCTTACAGTTGTATAAGCATGGCCTGCAGCATTTCACTGATTCACTACACTGAAGAAGGAGTGATCACAGAGACAATGGAGATTTAGTTCATTAGCAAGGTGGTTTGTGTGTTGTGCAGTTATCAGAGATTATACGCTATGGGAAGAAATGTTTCCTAACAGTGCTTGTAGTTATATTGTATGATCACTTTCCTTTTATGGTGTTGGGCAGACAGGACCACATGTCCACCTAACACAGATGTGATAGGAATTCTCTGTGGGACTTGTTAGCTGGGTGAATTAAAGCACAGCTTTGGCGTGCTGACTTTTGATCTTTTAGTTTTTATCTTTTTAATTGCTCGTCAAGGGAAGGATGACAGTTATAGACATAGGAAAATTGAAATCCGTTATTCCCTGGCTGGCACAAATTGTTCACAAGGTCAGGGATGTAACCACAGAAGTGAACTGTTACATCCTTGTCTTAATGCTTTTCTTTTCAGTGTAGCACCACTGGAAGGAAGTGGAGCATGTTTGCAGTGCGCTGAAGAAAATCGGTCTGGGTTATAGTACAGTGATAATGGGTCTGTCTGAGTAGTATAGTTTCTTGGGTTTGTATTATTAATTTGTCTGTCTGAGATTAACCTCTAATGTCAATGTGAAGAATGTGAATTGCTTTGTTAGTGAACTGTAATAAACAGGTAAAGTAGAGGCATATTCACTCTATGAGATTTTGAAATGGTGATTTTGATATTGGTGCACCACCTTACTTACTGAAGTCTACTTTGCATTATTAATGGCGTAATTAGTTTAGTCCAGATTCAGCAATACATCTGTGTGGCTGAACCTTTTGTTATCACTTCTGGGTATATGTCTGTCAGGGCCAGTACAATTCACTCTTCTGCTATGATGCATGACATGGTGAAAAGCAGGCCAAATTGACAGAGACATGTTTGTTGTGACATTTATGAACTGAGAAATGAAGAATGTTGTCATGTTCACACCATGACACGTGCTTCTTATATATGAACAGTGCATGAACAAAATGACTTACCATTTCATTATATCATCAGTGTGAGATATATTACAAAACAAGTACAGAGGTATACAAATGTAATCTAATTATTTGAGCAGGGGGCTAGTGTGCATTCTCCTGTAGTCCAGGAAACCACATATATTAAAGTATTGATGTACACGAAGAAGAAGATACAGATTTATACATTTTTCAAATGAACTTCAATTCAATTCAATTCATTTTTATTTGTACAGCGCTTTTTACAACACAAGTTGTCACAAAGCAGCTTTACATTGTTCCCAGGCCTGAGACCCCCTGAGAGCAAGCCTAAGGCAACAGTGGCAAGGAAAAACTCCCTATCAGGAAGAAACCTTGAGCAGAACCGGGCTCATGGGGGGGGGCCCATCTGCTTCTGGCCGGCACTGGGCAGATAGAACAATAGTAGTTAACAGTAGAGTAATTATAAGAATGTCTCCTAGGATGTCCGGGTCTTGGAATGCAGTTGGCTTTGATGGGCAGGGCAGCGAGGTAGCAGGACTGGAAAACGGGATGAGGCGCTTGGGCTACAGCTCCGGACAGGAGCCCGGAGCAGGGAATAGGAAGCAAACAGAAAACAGTGGTTAGTGGATGATAAGAATGGCAGGGATGTAGAACAGAGAGGCAGGAGAGGAAGGGCAGAGAAAAAGGTGTGCAACAAGGAAAGACCCCGGCAGGCTAACATTATGGCAGCATACCTAGGAGACGGGAGGCAAGGGACCAGCATAGTCATGAGGGCGACCCTAAGACAGTCAACACCAGATCACGGCACAGGGTCCATGAAAGCAATGACCAGTTAGTCCACCAGAGACTCTGTGATCCACGCCAGCACCAGGCCATGTCCCTCAGCTGAAGGATTTACTATATAGATATGTTTTGAGCCTAGACTTAAAGGTGGAGAGAGAGTCTGTTCCCCGAATCTCAGAGGGTAAGCTGTTCCACAGGAGAGGGGCTTGATAGGAAAAGGCTCTACCGCCTACAGTAGTTTTGCCCACTCTTGGAATGGTGAGAAGCCCGGCATTTTGGGAGCGAAGGGCTAATTATTTGAGCAGGGGGCTAGTGTGCATTCTCAACACTTAACACTTGAATGCTAATGTGTTGATGTCAATTTATCTGGAAATGATTAGAATTTAATCGATAAAGGCAAAACACCCACCAGAACTCTACGCAAAATAATGTGGACAATCATCTGTATAATCACTTTGTTTCTACAGTTTCCATGCCACCTTAGGTTTCAAGTAGCAGGAATTCACTAGTATTCTATGTCACCCTATATTAACAGCTTAGGTGTAGTGGAAAAAGAAAACAGAGATGTTCGTTTTGAACAGCTCTGACACTCCACAGGCCAAGTTCTCTTGAGTGCAGTTATAGTGAGAGCAGAACACAGTGGGATACTCTGAATATGCTGCATGCCTTGAAACACAATGTAGGCTTTCCGACAGGACAGGATAGAATTTTAGACAGTACATGGTACTGTCAGTACTTAACAAATATATTTATGTGGGTTTTGTGTAAATCTTCTAAATATTGACTGAATTTAACATGCAGAGTTAATGTAATACGTTGATTCTTGCCAGGGTTTTTCTACAAATTAAAAACCTGTTTCCTGTAGTCTACAAAGAAAATGTGTATTTATAATGTCTGTAATGGATTACAGTGATATGATGTCCAGGCCTGTGCTGCCCTGAACTTCACAGAAATGGCCAAGCCTTAAAGCTCATGCTTTTCATAGTTATTTTTATTCAAGTTATTCTCTCAAATAACATTTTTTTAATGAAAACCACATAAAATATTATATACATGCTGATATTATGGAATAGAAGGTATATGTAAGGATTACCAGCAGAAGGCCATTTCTGTTCCGTTCACCTTAGCTACAGTGGGAAAATGAATTCTGTGGAGCATTCAGAGAGGTTTTAACTAACGCAGCACACCTGGCTATAGTACAGCAAGATACTCCCCAACTCTGCTTAGGAGTGTGTGAGACGAAAGGTGTGATTAAGAAATTTGCTCCTGTCAAAAGTTACTTTGCCAAGATTAAATTTATGATCAGCCCGATTATCAGAATTATCCTTCTAGAATCACACTTCTACTGTGACTTCAGCCCTGAAACTGCATACAACTATAATAATTATTAATAGAGGTAATTATCTGTGCTCCGATAAAGCACTGTTGCCGTTTCAGATTTTTAAACTCTTTAAATAGATGATTACATGATAAATCCATTTTCCTCCGCTATTCTTCACTGACTGATGAGCCTTGACAGATTTAGACAAACAGCTGTCCCTGGCGACAGATAGTCAAAGGATCTGGAATAGCATAACAAATAGGGGCAAGCCTTCACCAAGTGCAACAGTTCCACCCATACCTGTCACTGACTCAGAGGTGCCATCAATTAGGATTATGCAAAGCAACAGAACCAGGAAAGTCGTGTGGAAGGGAAAAAAAGAATGAGAGGTCAGGCCCACTAAAAGACAGTTTGCTCTACCATGTCATGCTAGTAGAGTGAGCTTTACTCCTCTGTTGCTGGGTTATAACTGTCCTTACATTTTTTTTCCAAAGCATCTCACTGTAAGACCTCACAGTACAGTTGGTTGAGTGTCTTTATGTGTGACAAATCCTGTACGTATTATCAGACTGTAAATATATCTCAGCCTATATAATATTTTCAAATAAACCTGGGGGCAAATACCTCATTTGACTGCCTTTGTAGTTCATCTTTATTTTAGTTATGCTGAACAGTACATTAGCTACATTACTACATTAGCTAACAAGGCAATGTTATAATTGAGATTAGCCTTTTATCATTTTACATCCCAGGAATAATGTCCGAAATCACTACTCTTGGTGGCTATTTTGATTATGATTGCTATCTAGATAAACTTCTCCATTAGTGACAGCTAGTGGGTTTTCATTTCAGTCTTCATAAGATTGTTTGGCCTGAAGAATTTTTTTTTTGTTCCCCAGGGCCATCTATAATTTCATGTCAAAAATATGTCATAGCAGTATCCTCATTGTGCAGTTACTATCTACGGGATCAGAAATGTACATCCCATTTCAGGGCTCCTTTTCAAACCCATAGGTTATCCCCATGTCAACATTTAGAACAAGGGACATGGATTCTTTATGAAAGAGACTTCTAACCGGGCAAGCTTCTCTGCAATAAAAATTAATTTTGTAGAAGGTGTGGTCATTTAGTTGAAATGAACTGCTTTCAGCGAGAGAGATTTACAGGCTTAATTTCACACTAGCCTCTTGGAAGTAGCACTTCTGAATTTATAGGCTCTTTTGGATTGGCCCCGTTTTTTCAGCAAATCTTTTTCAGCTTGAATTTCATGGAACAGACAAATGGGGGCAGAGTTTATTATACCAAGCATTACAAAGTTTGTTTATGGCGCATTTAATGCCGAGCTTTTGAACTGCTGGTCAGAGCGATTCTGGCTTGAAGTCTGCAATTTGAATGCAAAGGACAGGACCCCAAAAATCACTGAATGACTCGGGAAAGCTGAATAGAGTGTAGAGTAATTAATAACAACATTATTATTCACAATTATATCTGACATGTAAAGATATATAAGGGCAACAGTGTACTACCAGGTAGATGTAATGCAGGTATATATAACAGATTATTATATTGTTCCTAACAAGTATTGTTAAGGGCACAATATGTGAATATAACGAATATTCAGAAACATTCAGCTTTTATCATTGTACAGTGATCCAGCAGAACAGCAGTACTAACTTGCACTTACCTTCCATGTTCCAGTACTGACAATGGTCCAAATGAGCTACATTAAACTATCAAATTTCACTTTGGGGCCAATGGGATCAGATAGTGGGTGTTAGGTATTAGACAGCAGCACGTTTTGGGAACTTAGATGAAGTCTTAACATGGTTTTTTTATCAGCATTGATACAAGATGAGTGATTCTGCAGTTCTCATGGTAGCAGGTAGCTAATTCTACCTTTGCAGAGCCAGTAGAGAAAAGAGGCGAATTTTGAAATGCTCATTTCTTTGGGGGAGCCGTTTAGTCAGTCAGTCAAGTGAATGAGTAAGTGAGGGACTCTTCTGTTTGTCGGAATGCTTAGTCACAACGACAAATGCATTTTCAGTGAGCTAATGCTGAGAAAACCTCACCAGCTTGTTATGTTTAGGGCCAAATGACCCTCACAGTGACAGATTAGTTCATGTAACAAGGGCAATATTTTACTGCTAACACTAATCTGTCTTCAAGGCTGTGCTGATACCCGCAGTAGTTCAGGGTCAGTTCAAGATGAGATAGTCAGGGATATTTATGGCCTTGTGTGTCCCATCCATATATTCTGTTTAACATAGCAGCAAACTCTGCATGTGTATTTAAGAAAAAAAGCTAATTAAATATTTAAATGGTGATGCCAGCTATATCCTGTCACTTTTAGGCCATATGTGTCTGCTACTCAGCTGGCTGTCAAGAGGTGTTTGAATGAAAAGTGGATATGTCCTCCTCCCCCGAGAAATGTCAGACAGGGGGTTTGTTTCTGTGGTTGGAATTGCAAAATGTCAAGCTGGAAGCAGGAATCATCAAGCGGGATTTGATTTCCGCAGAAAGATAATGTATGTTGTATCTAGCCAATACCACCAGCAGCTAATAATATCAAGATGTATAATTTGAAGAATGAAAATAAATTAAAATATCGCACATGTGAAAATGGAGGTCGGTACAGGATTGCAGATATTGAGTGCAAGTCCGAGATTTCCACATTGCTGTTTCCAGAGACATACATGCCTGAATATGTGTGCACGCACACACTCACACACTCTGTCACATATCTCATGCAGTAATTGCCAGATGGAGACTATTACATTCGAATACTGTCTTCCCTGGAATTTGAAATTGTACTTGACGTCTGATCTTAGAATGCATGGAGCTGTGAGGCCCCAGTCGGATTAATAGATGACTCTCATCAGTTAATTGCATTTTTAGTCATGGAAAAAGTGTTAATGCACAGATTTAAACTTCTGTAAGTGATTTTATTTAACCCTTAGCCCTCATTCCTATAGAAGAAGTACAGCATTTTTCTGTGGCTGTAGTATATATATTCCCACACGCACAAACACACACACACAAACACACACCTACCTGGAAGTATGTCGTATGTCTTCTGTCATATTTTTATTGGCTCGTGTGTCTGCATATGTATGTGGTTATTCAGGCAGAGAAGTGGAAATGACTTAAGCGCAAATGCATCTGAAAAGAATGGGTCAACTGGAATCTAGTTTTTGTATTTGAATAACTGCTACCTGTGTAATCCATGCCTCAAAGAGGTCATTGGCCAATAAAATTATGACAACCCCTTCTGAGTACTGAAGGCAACCTAAAAACAACTGCAGATCAATGCAACCGAGTCACCCAGTAAACCAATATCAAAAGTTCAGCATTCAGATTAAACAAAAAGACTTTGGACTCAGAAACATGGACATGGGCTTCATTAATAATAGTTATGCAACATCTACAGAGTTGGTTGGTGTAAGGTCATTTGTGAAGCTATGTAACTCTGAAAAAATAAACACTGTGACAGACAGTTTCAGCACTGGAAAAATCTGTAATTAGGAAAAGAATGTTGAATAAAAAAAACTGTAGAGGCAGGTACAACTTTAAAGGAATCCTACCATTTAATGGACTTTGAAGGTCAACACAGCAGCGTTTAGAAAACACATTGTGAAACACTTGACATCACTGATCTCCTGCCTCATCACCTTCATTTGAGGTCATCTAAGTGACCACAGAATATCTTTACATAGTGAAGGGAATTTAGTGTCTTATAGAAAGAGAGATCTGCAAATGGATTCCAACCCTCTCTTAAAGTCAGAGAGATGAGTATTGAAGCAATGTGTTTAATCAAATGAGAAAAATCTCATTTTCTATGATTAGACAAAAGTTTCACCTATAAGCGGGTATTATTACAAGAGTATCTGAGAAACCTGGTAAATATCACAGTGCTGTATTGCATCTGTCTTGTATTGTGATGTCTTTTTATTTTTCTTTTTACTGTCTCTTAAATGTGACCTCTCATTGTGGCCTAAACCTTGACACAGACATCTCTTTGTTAAGCCCTGTTGAAATGGCAAATAACCCATTTTTCATTCAATTCTGTCTGGACATCAATATAGGTAAGAAATTCTTTTTTACCATTGTAGTTATGTTTGTTATGTTGTGTGAAAGAAAGTGAATTTCAGGCACATAACTGGGAGAAGCATTTTGTATCTAGCACAGCCTTTTAAATACTGACAGGTAGTTGATTTGCCTGAAGTCCAGCATTGAGATCTAACTGTAATGGGGGTAGACACTGGATATCTGTTGTAAGGATGCACGTAAACACAGGGGAGAATCTTCAGATGCCAGAGATTGTCAGAGCCTGGTGAATTTTCATTTCACAGATGGTTTCGCCATGGATTTTATGGATTTTCACCCTTTACACCTTCAACTATGAGTGATTAAGTTTGTTTCATCCACCAAAATAGAAAGGGAAAAATACTGCCTGTCGAGATTGTGACTTCATACTTGCCATGGATATGTACATTCCTATTTGTCAGTTTAAGATGCCTTTTTTCAGTCAGTAAATACTATAAAGGCAACACGTTCAGCAAATGTTTATGTTGCGTGTGCTCACTGTAGTATCACACTGCTGTACTGGTTAGTTGAAGTCGTGCTGTACTCTGCATTTGTAGTTCCATTGATTGCAGGTGATGGCAGCAAATGAAAGCTATTCAGCTCCCTCTCGTCCTCCATTTAGAGTTACAGGAGCTTTGAGCCTCCTGTGAGCTGGATGGAAAAACGCATGGCTTGTGCAGAATATAAACCATCCTTTCTGTCTCTGTGCATTGCTCTTCTGGTATGACATGAATAACAGGCTTTGTATGGGAGCTTTGTAATATCACTGCCTTGTCAGGGCCAGAAGAAAAATAAGGAGAATCCACCTTGAGGTTTCTCTAAAGGCAGAAGTAGCCATCGGCTTGCACATAAGGTTACACGGTTCAGTGCATTGTCAGCCAGCAGCTTTTACATCTTGTTTTCCTTTTGCATCTTTTTTATATTAAGTCAACTGTATTTACATCATGTGATCTGCAAAACAGCCTGAAGCTAAAAGGAATCATTGTTATCAGGATAGTCATTTAAGTCTTTGACCCTTTCATAAATTTAAAGAAATTGCTGTTTCCATTGCTCAGTTTGCTGAAATCCAGTTTCATACTCTTATGTATCTACTGGATACATTTCACCGTCCATTATTGTTATTATTATTATTGTTGTTATGTTTTTATGTGTCACTGAGGCCTCTCCTTGTCTGATGCACAGTGCTGATGGTATTAGCCTATCACACGGCTGTGTGATTGTACCAGTAGTAGATTGGAATGAACTCCATGCCAGCTTCCATGTAGGGGGGGGGGAAGAAGCACTGAAGTTTGTTGCAGGCACTTGATTTGACCCAGCAGGGGTGGTGTTTTTTCCTTGTTGATGATTTGAGTCTTGAGTGTGTGTGCGCGTGTGTGGCAATTACTGTTGTGCAGAAGCTGGATCTTGCTGCACCCTAGGTGGCTTCTGAGCAACAGAGAGTGAGGGCACCTATAGTCCAGTCAGGCCCTGCCTCCCTTCACACAATCCAAAGAGGAGCACACAATGAACAAATTGTTCACAGCTGATGTGCTGTCTTCCCATGTCTATAAAACACGCTTCACACATTTTGAGGCTTCTTTAAAGGGATAACTGAGATACAAGACTATATTTCTGCCCTGTACTATAAATGGGGTTGTTTTTGTCCTAGCATTGAGGAAACTGCTCTTAGGGAGAAATATATCTCAAGCTGCTTCCGTTCAGGTTAGACCTAACAAGACTTGTCTAGGATCATGCAGAAGGAACGGTACAAAAAATGAATGACTGTAACATGTGACTTTGTAGACATTAATTTGTCACTAAAGCATGTGTTCAGTGTTTCATAGGACATACTGCATTTTCCCCACAACACAGTAATTGGCATTTTACAAGTCTGGAGTTCTCTTTCTCCGTTACATAAAATCAAAGCCTAATATTGTTTTGAAAATGCTTTTGCAGATGTCAGATCATTCTAAAGTGCCTGGAAGTCTGTCGTTAGTGTAAGGTATTCAGAAGGTTGCCTTTGTGGGAGTTTTTCTATTTGTCTTTTCATTTGAATAATAGTGTAGCATACATAAATCTTACACAATGTCCCACAAACATACTTCTCTAATAATTTCTTCAATATCTAAATGTGCATTAATATTTAACGTAGGGAAAATTTACAGCATTAGAGAACATTTTGTGGAAGCCAATCAGCAAAGTGAGCATTTTGGTGGAAATGGACATGATTGATAAAGACATCATTAATTAATGCCATGTCTTATTGCTGAGCAAACAGTAACCATTTTACTTTGTTTACCCCCATATCATGCTGTTGTTTCATGGAGTTTGAATGATCCTGCTTAATTCATGAGGTGGAGTGAAGGGATTGGTTTCTTTTATTTAGTCAGAAAGGTTCATAAATCACTTGTGCTGGGCTCCAGGGGTTGATTAGACAGAGTAAGCTGGTAGCCCACAAAACCTGTGTAAACATATGCTGCTGCAGTGAATTATTCCATAAGAGGACTTGTATGCACAATACATCTCAACAAATAAAATAAAGCTTTTACCACTTAAAAAAAAAAAGAAATGGCACCATAAGTGTCAGTATCTTACATGATGTCTTACAATCTGTCATCTGGAACTGTCAGGAGAAAGTGGAGTGGCTTTGAGCCTAATGCCTCATGACAACTTTTATACTACTATTCATTTGCCTTACTGTTGAGCGTATGTCAGCTGTCCCATTGGAGAACTAGTCAGAAAGCCTGTCTGTTTGTACCAGTAAATATTAATAGGGAGAACACTTTGAGAAAACCCTGAGGTCCACAATGGTGACTGACTCTTAGAAAGAGCGGAAGAAAGAAATTGTTACATCTGCTGTAAGTGACCGTTTATGAGGGACATACTGCAGTGTTCAAAATTGTCAATTGCACTTTCCACATGTATGAAAAGTAATTCTATAAAAAATAACTCTGTTAACAAGCAGGTGCAGAGCCCGTTGCAAGAGCGGAAGTTTGACATCATAGATCCCAGCAGTGCTGGTCCTGAAGAAAATAAAATGCAAATGAACTGCGGCTGCTTCTCACTGAATTACACTTTTGAGATTGTTGTGGAAAATACTAAATACTCCTGCCACAACTCCTCATATCATCCCTTCGCTTCCCTTTTTGTATCATAATAAAAAGTTGTTCTGATAATGTAAGAGAATCGCAGTTATCTTGAAGAATTTTGAGCCATTCACAGTGAATAATTATTGTGTCTCTGTCTTTTTTAAGCCAAAATCATATTCATCCAACTTGAATGATTGGTGAAAATTGCATTGTGGGTAAGGGGCATTTGGCCTGGACTCAGTTCCAACAACCGATTTCATGTGCTTACTATGTCTGTGCTTCTGATGCCCAAACAACCATGGCAGAAAGTGTGATTCTCACGTAATTGAAAATCTATATTTCCTGATAGCAGTGGCCCTTGCTCATTGTGTTTTGTCAGTTTCGCACAGATGACACTCAATTTAAAGCTGTCCAGTACATGTTGTACAAGTAGGCACCGTACTTTTGTACTGCATTGGCCTTAAATATAAAAGAATCTATAGAACAATTGTTTGTCACAACATTGGTCCCATTGAAAATAGAACAGCTCATATTTTTATCATTGCATCAGTGCAAGTTCAAAACTAAAAAATATGCCAAATATTCAATTTACATTTACAAATCTACCGTATTTACGTTTACATTTTGTCATTCAGCACACAGATTTTCAAAATGCTAGTACAAAGTGCATTTAACAAAATAGAACGAAATCTTCTACAGACAAGGATACAACTAGCTATATCCATACATGTGTCAGTGCTAAACATTGCTGAGATCACAAGTGCATACTTGGTTCAAGCAGCACAATGTCTCCACTGTTGTTTTATCCAAATAAGTTCATCTTGTTTTACTTAATACCTACAACATTCCAGGGAGCTATCACATACCAAGTAGCAAAACTATCTTAAATAAAAAATACACATGAGGGGAATTAGAGGGAAGTAGGAGAACTGAAGTACAGTCTGAAGAGGTCTATGACAGAATGTGGCTGGTGACTCAGCTGTTCTGACTGCAACAGGATGTACACAGGACGCAATTGGCATGTGCGGTTGCCAGAGGGGGGACAGCCAAGTGTCTTGATAAAGCCAAGCGCAATGCCCTAGCTAATGTGTACGTTGTAGGATGTATTGATGATAAGAGGGAGCTGTACCTGCCCAGAGGCTAACACCAGTATTTTGAAATGGGTGCATGCCATCACCATAGCTCCAAAATAAGTGGATCAGAAGGTGGATTGATTAGGGGATGAGGAAGGGTGGGATTCTTCCATTGTTGTATAATAAGAACCTATAAGCCCTACTGACGGCTGTCCGTGGTTCATAAACATTAGTTCACTTTGAAGTGTCAAAGCAAGGTATTAATTGTAAATTATTAATTACTCATTTTAATGTTAATTTTGGCTGAGAATATGTTGCTGATCCACATGGCACACGTCTGCTGTTAATGTTGTCGCAGGCACAATGAAAGAGACATTTGTGGTTTTTCCCACTTATTTGTAGTAAACGCCTCCGGACAATATGCACCATGACCATGTCTATAGTTGTCATGTTGCGGTCTGAGAGGAGAGAGAGTGCAGCCTTACGCTGTGTGAGTCAGAGCCTGGGCGGTAGCAGCTGTTCCCCGAGCCTCTGAGTCCCAGCGTCAAAGAGCACAGTGTTTATTTCTCCTCCGTCTCTCTGATACATATGAACTAAAACCCTGCCCTCATCCATCAGCTTTACTCCAGAACTGTTGGGCATGATGCTGTCATGCACTTAGCCACTGGAGAAGCATTCAGCCACACGCATTTAAAGAACGGTCGCTCTCCCCCTAATCTATACAGCCAGCGCGTCATGCTTTGAGAGCCATTTGTCAGTATAAGCTTGTTATTTAGGATTGTTGCTATGTATTTGTTTTTTTCTTAGACACAAAGTATAAGGCTTGCCGCATGGAGGGAAGCATTCTGAAAACATGTAAATAAATAAACAAGTGAGTGTAAAAACAGTAAGGTTGGCTGAGCAAGTTAGATTAGCCATAGGGGGGAAGTTACAAAATGTCTCCCTGAGAAGGAGGTCATTGAGGAATTTGCAAACCATGGTGTAAGACTGATGATGCTCTGTCCTGGGTGCAGCAGCTGTGAAGGCTTCTGACAGTGCATTAATATCTACAAGGGTTGAATCTGCTCACACGCGCGTGCCACAGAGGTGGGTGGCAAGACAGCAGCGGGGGAGGCGTGGGAGGGGGCAGGTCAGAACACACAGGGGGTACTCAAGTTGTCTCTTGTAGAAAAAGGGAGGGGACACTTTGTTACGTTTTTCTAGTTTCAAGTGGGAATGGTATGTCTTGTCAGATCACAGAAGTTTGGTTTTCATTCCTTTGTTTCTGACCCTGAACAATGCATTCTTCAGACACAGAAATCAGACAACACTTCCCTAATAACAGCGCAAGAGACACAAATCCTTGCAATTGGTCTGGATTGCTGTAATATCCCGGTGCAAAGCATAGCTTTGAAAACCCGCTCAGGCTCTCAAACACTGTTATTAATCCCGGAAAATTACTAATGTGAGATCAACTGGGATGTTGCCATGAGGACAGATTCATAGAGTGAAAATCTTTGACACCAGCAGCTCCCACGCACAGACACACAAGGGGAATGTGAAACTGTTACAAAGGTCTACATCTCTTGCCTCAAAGTGATGGAAACAGGTGAAGATGACAGGCAGGATTTGAGTGCAGAAAGTGGCAATCATCAATCCTCTTCCTTCCTTCTGCTTTAAGAATCCTAAACCACTTCTCTCCAGTAAGCAACCAGAGTTGCCTATCAGGCACAAGCAGCAAACAGATGAGAGAGAATGTCACCATGATAGAACGGACCAGGAGATATTGTGTGTTTTAACTGATCCTTTTTTTGTTTGTTTTTTGCCTCAGTCTGTCACAGCTAGGCATTTGGTGCTGCATCCAGCTCTAGAGCTAGCTAATGGGCCTTAACATTATTGTACATTACAGTATGGTAATGCATTTGCACATGACCTTGCAACTACCACCAAATATGACCACTTTCTCTCCTGAGACCTCTTGCTAAGGCAAGGTGGTCGCTGGACCACAGCCAAATGGATTAGCCAGCAGAGCCTGTGTTTCTGAGAGATGGTATCTGTGGAAGCAGGGTTAGCATCCCTTGTCAACTCTGAAAGTGTTCACAGGTTTATGAGAATATATGGCCTCTGTCTTGTCATGGGCGTTCAGGCATAGCTGTCCTAATTGTCGTGAACTGATAGATGTGGATTTTTCTTGCTGTATTGCTTAATAGGGATTTTGTCTGAGACAGAAAAAGGTGATTAGAATCCCTCACAGTTGTTATACCCTCGGTGAAGCATTGAGCTTTATGTTAGTCTCTAGAGTGTTATCAGGAACTTGATCATTACAGGATTAATTTCTTGTTTGCATTGGTTTCCATTGGTTAAATAAATTA
Source organism: Megalops cyprinoides (assembly GCF_013368585.1). Classification (NCBI taxonomy): domain Eukaryota; kingdom Metazoa; phylum Chordata; class Actinopteri; order Elopiformes; family Megalopidae; genus Megalops; species Megalops cyprinoides. The sequence continues at coordinate 31,096,991 of NC_050583.1, forward strand.
GCTTTACTATGTATTTTCTTAGCAGAAGGCCTGTATCCAGAGTGACTTACCCAGGACCTTTCTTACCAGTAAAACAATATTGCCCCACCTGTGAATTGAGCCTACAACCTTTTAATTGTCCAGCTCCTTGAACACCACTCTTAGCACCCATAACTTTGCATTGTGCAGTGCAGTTTTAGAAGCATCACAAGCAGCAGTTCTCTGCTTGTTTTATTTCCCCCCCAGTTACACCTCTCTGGCCATGTGGGCTTCTGTGTGAGTACAACAAACAGCAGCACACCTCTCACACACTCTCTCTCACACACACACACACACACACACACACACACACACTTACACACAGTGCTTATGTTGAGTGGAGGTGCAGCACTCACTGCAAAACCTGCCCCCCTGCATTTTCATGGTACACACAATATCCTTCAGAATCTCAGTTGCCAGTTTAAGCGTGTCGCACATGCTGGCATTTCTGGCTTGGATTTTTGAGCTTGGAGTCAGAGAATTACAGCTGTTTTTGTCTGTCACAAGGAGTGTAAACACAGTGTGAGCTGTAGATCCCCAGTTTTTCTGTGTTACAGATTTACAGCTCAACACATCTTAGGTGACTTTTTATATCAAGAAAACACCAGGGTCTCTCTTCTAAGAGAGAGCTAAGATTAAGAATGAAATATTGCATTGCGAAACAATAATACATCAAATCCCTATCATAGATACTAGCATTGTACATGGACTGTTCAAATAAAGAGCTACTGTGTATCATGTTAATTTGTCTTTGCTCTTGTTGCTTGGTACCTGGGTTGTTGAATTTATTAACCTGTAATCACTGCAGCTGAGCTGTATACTGTTTGGATGTCAGGCTTTTTGTATTAATTAACTGGCTAGCTAGCCCAAAGAGTGTGTCTCTTGTTCAGTGGATGGACTCAGCCCATGAATATCTTAAACTGCAGTAGAAGTTATATGTAACATTCTGATTGTAGTAAAACAGGGTTTGTCAACCAGAGATTACAAGTAGCCCTCAGAATACCTTGCCACCACCAAAGGAATGCTTTATCTTACTTGTACTGTATATACATACTCTTCAATTTGTATTTACTGAACTATTGCCAAAATCAGGAAAAAAAAACACAAGTTGTAATCAGCTAATGATTCACTTTTGTTCTGTGGTAACATGTGGGCTATGCAGCTGTGAAAAGGGTAATTTATATGTGGAGTGAAGATTACTATTTAGAAATCTGCTTAGCACTGTTTAAATTGGCACTCTGGTCAAAATCTTTTGATACTTTACAAATGCATGAAACTGCTACAGTGATTGAGAGTGTTGATTCCAAAGTGCAGTTAGCCTAGCACCAAACAACCTTAGTCTAGACTACTGATGACATTGCTGGAACTAAGGCAAGTCTGAGCTGTTGTTGTAAGTCAAAGGCAGGAAGAAATATCGATCGGAAAAAAGCAGTATTTTGGAACAACTTATCTTTCACCATGTGTAAATATGCTGTATAAACTCAGGTTAAGTATGTCTTCATCCGATTTGATGACTTGAGCATTATAGAACCAAAGTATTGTACAGCAATGTGTGGGTATCACCATCCCTAACTGGCAATAGAGTCAAATGTGGTGTAATAGCTTAAAACAATTGCCCCTTGACACTTTAATGAATTAAAGTTATCTGTTAATATTACTATTTTACAGTAATATTTTCAACAGCATAAGACAAGCTTAAAGGCAGTTTTTTGCATCAGAGCAAAGTGCTTGTTTTATTTATCTTGAAGATGTTTCCAAGTATTGAGTAAACCAAGGAGCTACATTTCTTTTTTTTTGTTTACAATATTTCCAATATTGGCAGCTAATATGAAGTGTAGAAAACAGGGTTGTGTGCATAAATATAGATGCCACTGATTTTTTGTGGTTTATTTCAGTCATTGTGCTATTCTATGGAGTATTCTATTCTTCACAGGTTTATGAGGGAGCATTTGTCACAGGAGGTAGTGGAATCTTAATACAATACAAAACCATATTAGAAACTGTAAGAAATTCATTCCTAGCTGAATACATTCTGATTTTGTTTTGCTTGTTTAATCTTTCATGATTGCATTGCTGTAGTCTCTGTTGAACCTTTGAGTACTTTTAGTTATAAGTCATTGGGCTGATGTTTAAATGGCTGACTCCTTGTAAGGACAGCTTATGCATCTCTTCCTCTACAGTCTTTCCATGTTCTGTCGTAGAGAGAACATCATGTGTCCATGTCTTCCATCTTATCTGAGTGGTGATGTGTTGTGTTGAATATTCCTGCTGCTTAGTAATGGATCAGAAAAAGACATTTAACTTACACATTACCATCTTAACCCTAAATGCATCAATTTGTCTTTGGTATCTTTTCAGTAAAAATGGATAATGTTTCATTTAGAGTTCCTTAAATGGATAGTTTTATTGTAGAAAAATGGCCTGAGGTCCCAAGGCATTTTATAGGTTATCTCAGAAATGAAATGTGTGGTTAATATGGTAAAATTACTGTAACAAATCCTAGAAGCTTCAGCTTTTGAGCGTAAGCATTTTAATTTTCATGTTTACTGTCAGTGGTTACAGGAATACCATTGAATATTTTACCAGTGAAGTTTACCTTTGAGCACTTACTGTGAAAGGTAACTGCTCATCCAAAATATTAATTATGGTAAGCAGTTGATTGGGCCAACTATTGTTTTTTTGTGACATTTTTATGTGAACATGAATAGTGTATGAGCATAATATTACCATATGTAGATGTATCTGTGAGTTTTTATAAGATTTGTTCTGTGCATCTCCCTCTATATGTTACAGTGACGATGCATTACAGATGATAGCATCTGTTCCAAAAACATTTAAAGACTACTTTTGTAGCTGTTGGTGACTTTATTCATGTTTTCTTTTTCCCATGATATTTTCCCTCTCTGTGGGAGGATGGTGTTTCATACATCATAAGTCTTTGAGTGCCCCTCAACATAAATAAAACAAGCTCTAAAGTGAAATGAAATTCCAATGGATATGTCTTGTTTCTTGAACTACATTATTCAGATTTGGTTTACCCCTGGTGCATCATTGGTTCATTCCTTAGCAAAATGTCAAAATCTGCATTTAAATTGAAATCTTTTAATTTGCATTTTCCAGATTATTCAATTATTTTTCAAGCTCTCTTCTCAGTCAATAAACTGCTCTCCCTTTCTCAGCAGCATGTTGCTCTGCCCATTGAGTAAGCTTGATGTTTAATATGGAATGTGCTTCGCAAAATCCTGACAGAGACATGTATGTGAAGGGCTCTAAGGATCCATTGATTGTTACCAGTCATTTTCATCTGAAGTCACTGCTGCAAAAAGGTCTTAATGATCAGTGATTTAGAAAACATTTAGTCTAACCGTTTTAGCACTTTGTCCTTTACTTGGGGTTACAGGATTAAGTGAGTGTTACATTTTTGTTGTTTCTGTGCGTGTAATTGTTAGTTTCATTGACTGCAATACTCATGAGCAGGTGTAGGTATCAAAAAACATTCAATGGAGTTTGAATGGAGTTGTTATTCAGAGATGGCAAAGAATATAGAATGAATATCTCTCGAACTCTGATTAACATTTTGGGTTACACAAACTTTGGTTTTGTGGGTTTCACTGAAACTACATGCTTATGAGGAAATATCCAAGGGCCAGTAAACCAGGGAGTATCACTCTACATCACTTAATACTGAAGAAGGTCATACTTTGTTGGCTTAAAAAGGAAAGATAGTATGCCCGATATCTACTATACCGTCTGTGAAGGGTGTGAATGAGGCGGAAGTGTGCATTTCACATTCAGTCCAGTGTTAACCAGGCACTGTCGTCCTCTGAAAAGCAATCCCAGCAAACACTAATGTAAATGGAAATGACTATCTGCTCTCAGAAGCTCCTTCCGCTGCCTGCGTGTTAAACGTTTGATCGCTATTACTGTCTGCAAAACAACTTGGCAGACAACCAAAACTTAGCAATTGGGCACAGCATAAGAAAATGGGTTTTTCACGCATTGTATAACTTGGGCATCTTTCCATTTACACACACACCCCCAAAATTAATGGTTGATCTACAGAGAAATAAGACAATTTCTAGTAAGAATCCTGAGAGTAGGATCTGTATTCTTTCATTTTTGGACTGCTAACAGCTGTGATGTGGCTTAGTGCTGCAGGAGATGCTGTGCCGGAGAAAGTGTAAGTCTAATAACGGGCTAGCTATTGAAAGAATAATTTATGTGGCAGGATATTAAGGTGCTGATTTGTTTTTTTAAAAAGAAATTGCCTCTCAGTATTAGTGTTGTAGCAGTGTTTTCAGGCTCTAAGTAAGCCCTGTTAGCAGTAATCTTGGCATTACTGTAAATACTGTTTGTATTTCTTTTCTCCACTACTCTCATCATAAATGTATATTTCCATAGCTCTTTCAAAGAGAGACAGGACCCTAAGGTCAAAAGGTATGAAAAGTATAATGCGGTGATGATTCAGTATTACAGCTGTAAATACAGCGTTTTTCCGGTCCTAAATGCTAGACAGATCCTGATTGTGACAAAAATGGCTAAATATTCAATGGTCTCACACATTTTCTTACCTCTCTTTCATGTCTTTTATGAGAACATTTTTTAAATAGCTCACCAGTGAACACGTCTGTGGCTAGAAAGACATTAGAGTGATTATGGCTGAAGATTTCAGTTTGTTAAATGCAGCTTATTTCATATCTTCTACTGCAGTAACTCTTTAACTGTTCTTTGTTGGTTTTTAGCAGCCTGGTTCTTGTAGTCTACAGGTCCACGCTGTCTGTCATATCAGTGCTCAGTGGCACTTCAGCATTCACAGTGATGTGGTGTGACATACAATAATCACACATTTTACTGAGCTGGGTTACTGAAATGGTACATTAAGTCAGTCATACCACACTCACTTTACTCCTGTGTGCTAATGTGTAAATGTCTGTACAACTTTCCAAGGATCTGTGCACAACAGATGCACAGTAACACTATGCCATTTTTCCACCCTAACTGGAAAATATTGCTCATTTCAAGACTCAACCTATGGGTTATCGTTGAAAAGGGAAGGGCTGTCCTCCTCCCATCCATGGCCCTCTCTCACTGTCACTCTCAGGTTTGAAAGGATGTTATGAGCTCACATTCAGAAGACACTCTAGGGAACCATAGCTGTGTGTTTGACTGAAGGCTTGATTTGCTTGTGCATAGCTGTTTTGCAATTTTCTTAAAGGTTAGAATGTTCTGTTTGTCATGGCCAAGCTAATTAGAGATTTTGATAATTCATGCTTGTTTACTCAAGGCATTGTCCCCCTGAAATGAATTGTGGTATGCTCCTGCCAAGCCAATGCAGAAAGTAAAGGTTAAAATGTCTCCAAAAGCTGGAATTGTTTTGAAGTGCGTAACGGTCTCCCTGTTTCTCATAGCTCTGGTTTGAGTGTTTTATTGCCAAGGCTTTGGCATTTACAATTGTGTACCCAGGCCACATTAGACATTTTACAGGACTAAACTGTGCCTATTTCACTTGAGAAAAAGTCAGTTGTCTCTTGCTCCAAGGCACAGTAAAGCAAAACATGAAAGGCCACTGCCTACAGTGACTTTGGTATGGTTTTATTGTACAGAAATGAGAACTCACAAACTTTTGTATTATGCTTAGCAGTAATAGCATTTCCATTGGAATTGGCCTCGTAGACCACAGTTATTTATCTGAATGCCATGAAATTTCTTTCTGCTGTTTCTTAATTATGTTGTAAATAAGGGATACATACAGTACATATTTTTACTTCTACGTGTTTTGATGTTTGCCAACAAAATTGACAGAGGGAAACCAATGATGACCTTGTAATCTGTATTCCCAGAAATGAAATACCTATACCTGAAAGAAAAACTACTTAATAAAATGTGGATGTAAAGAGTGTTTGAAGTGAAAAAGATTATATAGAGGTCCCTTTAGGATTGGTCTTGATTGACTTGATCCAAAGGTTCTGTTGTAGAGGCTGCATTTCCTCTATACTCCCGTTCTGGTTTCAAGCAGGGCTTTCATAACCCAACTGAAATTCTAGGAGGACTTTGCTACCAGAATGAAAAGAAAGAATCCACACTGTGAAAGGAAGTGCCTGTGTTTGCTGCAGGTAGAGAGTGCCTGGGAGACTGAGGCAGCTTCACAGAAATGGAATTGCACTGGAGGGGCTGTGTGTCCCCTTAGAGGAATGGGCTGAATGAGGAGAGCTTTTGATCACCCAAATCCAACATTCTTCCTGTCCTGTGTGTCTGAGTGAAGGGGGAAAAAAGAAATAAATGGATTGTCTTGTTGAATTTTCCCCCCCAACTGTTTTTATTTTATATCAGCACTCTGTGCTGTAGTGTTTTTTTTTTTTTTTTATCGTGATATGAACTCTGAATTGTACTGAACAGCTGACATGCAGGCTGAATGTCCTCTATGTATTATTTTTATAGAACATTTTGTTTGGGAAGGTGTAAGAGTTTATATAGATACAAATATACATACACACCTATATTTATTTATATTTACATTTATATTTATATGTGCGTACATATATCACTGCAGGTGGTTCCTGCTTGTATAACACAATGTTTTCCTGGAAAATATTGTTGTGAACTAGATTATTGGGAATTGAATCCTGTTTTTACTGTTGACTAAATGGTTATAAGCAGAGGTTATGTTCCTTATCATGGGTTAGAAATAAATTTATCCACATAAACTTGGGACTGTAAATGGAAATGCAGAATATGCACAACATATTAATACTGTATAAATATTTGTATATGTAAATATACTTGGTCATAAAAAGCACAGTAGAAATATTCAGTATGTTGACAGACACAGTGAAACAGCATGTACAAGGGATAAAATCAATCAGCTCCCCCTCATGGATTTATAGCCTAAATAAAAACGACAAACCAAAATAAGAAAGACTGTAATTAATCAATGTGGTTTTTTAGTATATCTGTCATTTTACTGGTTTTATCTAGTAAAAATGAACAGAGTATGTTTGAGAATAAGCCTGCAAGAAAGCCTATTCGTAGCAAGCAACATCAAGACCAAGATATCCCAAATGACGTGAAGTCTATGTGGAGTTTAAATATGTTTACAGGACATTGTCATGAAATAAGGACTGCATGTATATGTAAATGTTAATATCAGAGCAGAGCAAGGCTTTTATATCACTCCATACATTCATTTTCAGAAGAACTGGATTTGACCGTATATTCCAAGTATTAATTCCTTTTGAGAATTTCCATGCAAAGTCAACCCAGAAATTGTGTATATATTTAACTTTTCCCCTCATACTTTTGTTATGATGTAGCACAGTGAAGATCCCCTGGAGTCCTTTAACCTAGGTGCCCAGATGGATATTTTAAAGAGTACTCTGGTGGCTCTCCCAAGGTGGCACTTTGTACTGAAAAGAGAGCCCTGTCCTGATATCACTGTCTACTGCTGGGTGGGGAGTGGTGAGAAAGGGTGGAAAACATGCTTCCCAGCAGTTTCTCTTCCCTGATAGCTGAAGCTAAGCAGAGTGGCTAGCGCTTGAATGGGAGGCCTCTGGGAAAACATGGCTGCTGCTGAAAGTGGTATTGGTGGGCCAGCAACAGGCAGTCTTCCTTTTCGACTTAACATGAGACCAGTGGCCCGCTGCAGTGTCAGAAACGTTGCTGTAGGAAACACAATCTATTGGATAAAAACATTGTGATAATCAATGATCCCATGGAGGTTACTTCACCTAATTCCCAATCAGGTTCTTTCTTTCTGGCCACTTAACAATATCCCTGGCTAAATAATTCCCTTTCTCTCCAACTCAGCTGAATTGTGGTGTGTGTTCTGGAACAAAATGGCTGCTGGGCATAACCCATTTGAGTAGCATACATTTGTGCTGGTGGTGCTCAACTAGGATATGCTTAGCGACTCAAAAAGTAGATTAATTGATAAGCTGGACTGACATTCAGTCTGTCCTTTTTATTATAAAATAAATATGTCATTATGTATGCTACTCAAAAATTAAAAGCCTTGACAGTGCCAGAAATGAGTATCATTTAGAAAACCTCATAATTTCAGTGTCATTGTCAGGTATAAAACAGCACGCTACTTTGCACTGCATTCTATTCTGTTACTGGTGACTTGAATACTTAATGCAAAATTTATACAATAGTAGATAATCCACACAGGCATTGCTCTTGTATTCTACCTTTTGGGAACCCTCAGTGCTCCTTCATGTTTCCCTTCTTCTCCCTTCCCTACACTGTTGATATAGGTTGTGTTGTTTTCGCTACAGCTGCCGTTCTTGACTTTGTTGTGTGATGGATGTGTTAAAAGTTTGATTAGCTCTGTGCAGCAATTGTTGCACCTTTCAAGACAGCACAACCCCAGCTGACAAAATGGAGTCAATCAATTCAGTTCAATATCAATTTAGCTCAAGAGCATAAAACAAATAAAATGAAGCTAGTCTTGAAAAGAACTAAATAGACATTGCTTTACATGTATTGTGTGATGGGGTTTCTGCTTGGGAATTCTGGTTTGAGAGTGTCAGCGAGCTGTAGAATGCCAGCCTTTATGGTGAGTCACATCCATGATAGATTTCATAACTTGCACTTTTTTTTAAAGTAATTGATTTACTGTGGTCTTTGTTCCATGAAGATGTCTGTTTCCATATGGTGGCTTATTTGTCACAGTAAAATAAAGTACTTATTTTGCAAAGGCACTCTCATCTAGAAACTTGGCTAATCCAGGGAATTGCTTAGTGGATCCTATGTCCGTGTGCATTTATGTGGTCTTTTATGGTCCCCATTCCCCTCTCTTCTCACTCAAATGGAGAGGGTCCTCCACCCTAAAGCTCTCAACCTCAATCTGCCTGTAATTATTCAAAGCCTCTTACCTTAATGGAATTACACTCCTTGGACCAGAAAAGTCCTTTGTTTGAGCAGAATTGTTGCCTGTCAATAAAATTCATCCAAATATGACTTTCAGATTGATACTATTCTGTGGCATCGCAGACATCAAAAGAAAGGGTGTACATCAATGGCAGCTGTTTTTTCAGTGCTCTTCAATTAAGATTGTTTAGTTGTGGAATGTGGGGTATTGCATGCTGTATATCTCATTTTTGCATGTGAAATTTTGGGAAAAACAGAAAGCCACCATAAGAACCTATACTAAACTATCTCACATCAAACGGTAGACACAGCCACAGCACCCCATGGCAGGAATGAGACACTGGTCCAGGAAATAAAGTGTGATTAAAGGAAAGATCAGAATAACAGTCTGGGGGCTTGCTGATGAGGCATGGTCTGACCACGTGGATTAAACAGTGCTGTAATGAGGGCCTCAGTACTCCACAGAAAAACCAGAAATTGGGTTGTAGTGCTTTATAGATGATCACAAAACGTGCCATAGTAATAAAAGGGACTTCACGGGATAAGTATCCTCAGAACCCTTGATTTCAGCCTGATAAGAAACAATAATGGAGCCAGTGGGCTCATCTTAGCTTACGTACATTTTTGATTGCTCTTGTGCAAAGTCTGAAAAGCAAGATGCAGTCTTCTATCCATGACATTAATGTATGTTTCACTGTGTCAGTTTTGGAATTCTGTTGGCCTCTTACAAGAGATTGGATAATGTGTGGTGGCTTTTGTTGGTATACTCTTCTTCCTATGCCTATTCACTGAATTGCGTCTATAGCATAAAACCAGTTATACCTCGTTTTCATTGATCTGACTTGGGCATTCTCCCTTCTTTTTGTGCATCAAACCTATTAGCCATTCGACGGCTTTATTATTTAGCAATTCCTGAAACATCTGTTTTACTCTGTCAGTGCACTATAATGGTGTTGTGGATTAAGGCCAGAATTTATCTCCATCAATCAGTGAGACTGGATGACTGGGTAGCGTAACACTCCGGGCTGTTTTTATTTTCTCCTAAGCCGTGACAGCCACGTGCCATGCAATTTCAAAGACATTGTACAGAAATGAACGAACAACTCAAAAGACATTTTGCCTTTGGAGAGACATTCATAAACACGATCATTTTCTCTGAGATTTAATATATTGATGTGTTCTTGTCCTGATGTCAACAGTCAAGACAAAAGAAAGGAAGGAAGAGCCTCAGTGCTTGTGTATAGAGGGCTATGCTCCCTGAATGTAGCATTCTGTACACCTAGCACAGAAGGAGTTGAGCACATTAATGTGAATTTCAGTGAGAACCTGCAGTGCATTCCATTTATGTTTACTTGCAGTGTCCACTGTAAATATCTTGTGGCCAGGATTGACCTGGAGGGAGGGCAGATGCCTAATTACAGTACACTACACTGCATCTCATCACACTGTGCTTTGTGAGCTTGTCAGGACTCTGAGTTCTGCCTTCCAGGCAGCAGTGGTGTGCATTCTTATGCCAAGTAAGTTCAAATGATTTTTTTAAGCTAGCTATGTGTTTGTAGAGAATTATTGTGTGATATACAACTCAGATCTACTGCATGAAGAACAGTGAGATTTACATAATCAAGCACATACACTTGGACAGATGAAGATACAGACTGTATAGCAAAGCTGCTGACATTAGTGTGTTATTTTGGTAAGAAGTGAAAGCATTTCATCTAGTCAGAGCATTTGCAGTGAATCTCTCCTTTCTATATTGAGTGGTAAGCAAATTCATAAAGCTACAAGGAAGAAATAATTAAAGCCTAAAAGCTTTTTATCTTCCAGAAGAATGGGGCTATTGATTTTTTTCTTCACACGCTTTTGTACTTAGCTGTGATCAGAAGAGTCTTTGTTTTGAGAAAAAATAAAAGGGGGAATGGGAAACCAGGAGGGGGAGAAAGGGGGCTCATTATCGCCAGAAGCAAAAGTTCTTAGAGCAGAAGTCACATGCCCTGCGTGGGCTTGTCTCGCTCATATTGTTCACTGTCTGTTGCGTATGGCGTTAGGCTCTTTGATTCGCTCCTACTTTTGTATCTTAATGAGCAATAGGGTTTAACCCTGCTCCAACTTGTGGTGCGTTTAGTTATCTGTTCGGTCTTTTGCCTGTGTCTCGCGTCGTCTGGTGGGCCGTGTGACCCACACGTCTCCCCCTGCTCGTTCCAGAGGCCTCGTCCGGGCTTCATTGCCATGTCTTAATGAGCGGATCTCTTAAGCGTGTCTTGGCAGTGCGTCCAATCAGTCAGCATCCATCTACCCCTCGCTAGTGTGGGACGGTGACAGCCACGGTCATTAGACAGGCGCGCTGCCTCCCTCTAGCTTGGCTTCGTCTGTGCTTGTGCTACTGGTCATGATTCCAGGCTCACTCTCCATATTGATCAAGGAAGCCATCAGATTGACTGGGTAGGGCTAGAGCTGAAGTGAACATGGCCTCCTTCTCTGGACTTTTTTTTTGTTGCCATCTCCTTGTGTTGAGTTTAATCCTTGTTTAATATTGAATTTTTGGGTTGAGTAAGGAAATGAAGATTAGTAGGTACAGCTGACATTTAAATAAACTTGCCATGTAATTACAGTTTTGGCTTAAGATTGTTTGGACTAACTTCAGCATTGACATTTAGAAATACAATACGAACACCCTCTTTCAATGAGTGGTGATTAACAATCCATCTTTCCCCTCCAGGCATAATATTGAACATCTGCTTGTTTCCATGTCTAATGTGTTTTGCCATGATCGATTGATTCCGCTATGATGCTTACCTTTTTATTTTTATTTAATTTCCAAAGGTTGTGCAGCTAAGTCAAATGTTAATGTCAGTGGAAGCAAGGAAAAAATACACCATTAATGTGTGCCTGTACAGGTAATTGGTGCATTTTTTTGTTGTATGTGACATGATTTAATCAAAGGATTTGGGTTTCGGAATTTAATCAAACCATTCAACAGACAAAAAGTAACTGTTTAATATTTCATCTGATTATACATGCATACACCAGCAACATTACACTGAAAAACAAATTCAGTGGATCCAATTTGTGAAAATCTTTAAAGGTAAAGTGATAATTCATTTATTCTGTAGAGTGATGCCAGGTGAATTCCCCTGTCTGCTTAGAGACTGGTTCTGTCATTACTATGAAAAGACAGCCTGTGTGTGGGGTTAAGTGGATCTAATATGTGAGAGACAGTCAGCCATTGATTCAGCATATCTCTCAGTTATTCAGAATGTGTCAGGCAATTAATCTTTTTCCATAGAACTTCCAATTTTTTATGTCATCAGGAAGGGAGTGAGACAATCATCGTGAAACAGTTCGCCAACATTTTCTTCAAGCTTCACAAAGTTCAGTCTCATCACAAGAAAAAGGGACATTACTGTTGAATTTTTCTTTGTTTATCTTAATTTCAAATAAATGGACAGTCTCTAATAGTGCTGTTGGAGAAAAGCAAAATGAAATTTATGCCCACACCTTTGATGAAAAATATTTAGTAATGCTTTTCAATTTGCTGTTTTTTTAATGAGTTTAATGAATTAAAAAGTAAAGTAAAAAGTGTGTCTGTATTCAGGAAAAGGATATTCAGTCTTAGTGCCTTCGAGGTGTGACCCAGACCTTTATAATACAATAGAGGTGGAATTGATTTTCATTAATTGGATGTGCTTAGTGTGGGATGCAGGCCCTCTGGCCCTTCTTAATCCTGCGTCTCTACTCATCTGATGACTCTGTTACCAATCAAACAACTAGAAGATGTCAGATTTTATATTTCCATTACGACTGTGGGAAAGTTCGTAGCCAAGATGAATTCACCAGGATCATCGGGCATGTGAAGCAGCATTATCACCATGAGTCTGACTAGTGATCATTTATGAGACTGAGACTGCAATACCCCCCAAGTATTTCATTATGAGTGTTGAATTTTGGTGCTCATAGTACTGTTTTCAATGTTGATAGCTTCCAGTATTTTCATTCTGAGGGGATTGGCAGCATAGCTTAGGTGTTTCTGTAGACTTAAGCTTATTTTTTTTTTGTTTTGTTTAAAATTACCATTGCATATTCCTGAAAGGACCAATGATGTTGGCCTGGGCAGTGAATTAGCTTTCTCCTGTAAGAACTGTCAGCAGATGGAGGAGGCTGGCACCCAAAACCCCCTCATCCACCCCAACAGGCTTTATCTGTGAAAGGTTCCAGGTCACTTCTTAGCGCCTTGGCACCTCAATTGTGGCAGCTTTGAAAAAATTTCACAGCTCAGTGGCCAAAGTAAAGCCAGTGGCAATTTCCACTCCAGGTTGAGCCTTTGGCGCTGTCGTTTAACCTCCCCCCTCTCTCTGTCCGTCTTGTGTTGACAGGAAGAGATTTTTTCCATAACTTAAACTGTAAAGAAACCTGTTTTCTAAAGGTCAAATGTTGTTAATAACACATTTTTGCCATAATATACATATACAGGCATTGATAAGGTCATATTTTGAATAAATGCTTTTCAAAGAACTGTACTGACCTTTTTCAATGTAATTATGTGTACCTATCAGAATGGGGAGAGTGGAATCAAATCAAATGTACCTGTCTTGAACTGTCCAAAGTAACAAAGCACAGTACTTTTGACACTGAATTGTTTGTTTCAGAATTGTTAACTAGTACCTTTATTTTGTATAGACATTCAGTAATTGGTGCGGTGCTCACTGATATAGTTGGTGAGAAATATAGTGTAAAGGTCTGAAAATCTTGGCTGCTGCAGAATTATTTAGGGCCTTTCAGTTGTTAATATAAAGTTGTTCCACACCTTTGGCAAACATATTAGAAAAGGCATAACATGTAAACAGAATTCTATATGACCAGTAGATGGCTGCAGCATTTTCTAAAATGTGTCCTGGTGTGAGTGTAACAATGGCCAGCAGAGAAGGAGATGGAAAATGAGCAGAATAGACTATGGCAATCACAGGTACCCACAGGTTAGTTGCTCCAATAATTCTCTCAGTGCTTTCATCTCCCCCCATGGAAAGCATTTTAATAGCAACTCTTCAAAAATTATCATTCTAGTATAAACAGCAAGCAGAGGATATTGAGTAGTTTAATTAAGCAACAGTGCCCTGAGGCGAGGACATTGTTTTTAGGTAATGGCCACAATGGGATAATTAATCGTCCCCTGGCACATTGCAGGAATTAATGGAGGCATTGAGGACATTACCTAGAGACAGTGCCTGGAGCAAAGAGTTCTTTTCCTGTTCCCTATGCATGCACTCACCAAAAGGTTTCAAAATGCTCTTTGTGTGGCGGTAGTGTTAAGCATCCTTTTCTCCCCCATTGCTATTGACATTCTGAAAATTTGACAGGGTCTTGTTCAGCTTTACCTCACGAGCCCGCTCAGTCCTTTAATCTGTTGTATCTTCATCATACTCTCTTCTAGACATCCAGCACAACGTACACCAGCTCCTGTGTCATTCTCCAGTGTCACCTCCTGTCTGTGACAAAGATTAACCTGTTGTGTTAGAGGTGATCCCAGAATGCACGCGATAAGTGCATTGGAGCAAGAGAACCTCTTCATTGTATGTATGGGAAGCCTTCTGCCTGTAACTCCTGGTCTATTCAGTGATAAGATGGCTTGCTATAAGGAAGGCAAGATGCTAGACAGGAAGAAGTTGAGTAGGTAAGAAAACTGCAATTTGGCCAGGTTGACAAAGGGAGAAAATTTATTTCATCTGTAAATCAGTGTCTTGATTTTTTCCACATATTCTAGCTTGGAAAAAAAGAGATCCTTTTTACATTCAAGCATGCAGAAATATATGTCAACATTTAGTAATGCATATCTAATTTTACTTTTGTTGGAAGGAGCACATAACTTACTGCCGCATGGATCAACCTACCAGATACTTGACTTTTGCAAGCATTCTTTTTGCCATCCTAGTCCCTCCATACAGCTGTTTTCGTGGTGCAGCTATAGCTCCCTAGTCAAACTAATGTGACGTTTGATTCTTTTTTTGACGTTTCCAGACTGTGAAGGAGCACTCCACTGGTTTTTGTGCCGAATAAGATCGTTTGCAATAGCTTTGCACTGCACCCTGGGCTAGTTTACTAACATGCACAGTTAACTCTTAGAGAAGAACTAGAGAGAAGAACTACATGTATCTTCAGGCCATGATTGGTCTTTACTTTCATGGCTAAGCAAGTCTGAGAAAGCCATATGTGGCTTACTACAAAATATTTGTGCTGAACCGACATGCTCTTGAAATGGGAGGGAATACAGGGTTGATTTAATATCAGTTGCTAAACAAACCACTGAGTGTCATTTTGAGATCAGGCCACCACATAAATGTAGTTTAATTCAGTGACTTACTTGAGGTGGAAAGGCAAATTGTGCATAATGTAATGAAGTGAGTGAGTGATGTAATGAGCATGTGCGTAGACATGATATAACAAACATGTACATTCTTTTTTTAAAATCAAAAGTAAAAATGTTACACTTCACACTTACTTTGTACAGCCCAAAGATACATTGTTCACAAATTAATTTCATTCCAGAAAACTTGAGGGCCGCGTTTATTCACATCACTGTGGTTAGTATTTTGTAAATCCTCCCCTGACATGGATTACGCTGACAAGATGCTTCTGCTTATGTTTTATGAGGTTCTGGTCCTTCTGAGGGGGATTTTTGACAAGCTCTCCCTTACAGAATTGCTCTACGTACAGAGTTTTTGGTTTTCATTTAGAAACTACTTACTTGTGTTTGAACCACAAATGTTGAGTTGTACTTAGATGTGGAGATTGATAGCCATTTGAAAAGATTTATTTTATTCTAAGTTTTTTTTATGGTTTTCTCCCCTTTATGCAACCCTTTTTTGGAATTGGCAATTGTATGCCAGACTCATCTTACCATGACCTCCACTGCATGCATGCCTGAGTGCAGAGGCGAGACGAATGCAATCCTCCAATACGC
Organism: Megalops cyprinoides; assembly: GCF_013368585.1. NCBI lineage: Eukaryota > Metazoa > Chordata > Actinopteri > Elopiformes > Megalopidae > Megalops > Megalops cyprinoides. The sequence continues at coordinate 31,112,829 of NC_050583.1, forward strand.
TCGCATGCAGCCAGCGGCTATTTTTTGCAGTGCAATTCACAGCACACTACCGCAGAGTGGTCATTACTCCTCTAATGTCATGAGAAAGGCTTGCAGGTAACTGGTTAATCACAGGGTGCATAAGAGCGGTGAGACAGCGGGACCCTGGCTGACCTACCTGCCCCCATTTCCTGGTGGAACAAAGCCAATTTTCTCTGCAACTGTGGGCTCCTCTTGGTTGATGGTGCACAGCTCAGCTTGGGCTTTAGGCAAGTGCCTTAACTACTGAGATAATTGGGATCTTCCATTTTGTGCTAAGTTGACCATTTCTTTGTACATTTGGACGAATGCTTTGGAGCATTGCCATGCTGAAATGTCCATTTTAGGCCAAGCTTGGGTTTCTTGGCAAAGAGAACCAGGTGTTTGGACAACATGTCATGTTACTTATCAGAATTCACAACTCGGTCTTATCTCATCAAAGGCTTCAGCACCCATAGGTAAAAAAACAACAGTGGAAAATTTTGGATTCACCTTTTTGTGCATTCCTTTACAGCCATTTCCCAGCTTGTTGACATCAATGACTGTTGTTGTTGGTGAGCTCTCTTGAATCCTGATAATACCTGCTACTAATGAATTTCCTCAGTGAAACTCCTTTTATGCCCCAGGGAAACATGAAGCCATTGGATTCCTCTATACTGCTTCATAAGATCCCATTTTTGTTCCTATTTAATCAGAAATATGAATTAATGGTGAGGGAACTGTATACAGATTTACTCCTGCTCTTGAAGTAGGAAAAAACCATGCCATCACATTTTTCTCTGAATTCAGAATAAATGTACAATGTCTGGCTTCTACAAGTATCAACTGCATACTCATGGTATGCAGTGGTCTTCAAATGTTTTACCATACTGTCTGTGTGTGTGTGTGTGTGTGCGTGCGTGCGTGCGTGCATGCATGCATGCATACGCGTGTGCGTTTGTGTGTGTGTGTCTGTGTGTGTGAGACAGAGAGAGTGTTCTTTCATTATTTGTAAGGTGGGAATCATCCCACAGCCCAGGGCTGGAAGCAGATATGTTGTAAAAATCCAAGGGAGAGTCGCTCTCGTAACTCAGCCTGGTGTGGTGCACAAATAGACCTCAGCGTACCCCAGCCATGAAAGGATTAGAAATGATTCCATCCTGAAGCAGAGCGAAATGTTCCATTAGCGCTCTGTCATCACTGTGGATGAACAATGCTGTGATGGATATGTGTGGCTGTGTGTGAAACACAGTTCTAGCTTCCATGTGACATTGTGACATGCCTATGAATTGGAAAAGGCAGGGGAGCTATCTGTGCATCCTCCTGCTATTTCCTTTGTCTGATAAATTATGATAATGCAATCACTGCTTTATGCAAATTTTGTCTTATTTTTAAAGAGGAAGAAGACAGATTTGCACCTCTAGTCATTTCCTATACTGCTGTTGTAATGACTGCAGGTTAGTGTATATATATATGTGTGTGTGTGTGTGTGTGTGTGTGTGTGTGTGTGTAAGATTGCAATATAATGTATGTACAATAAAGTATACTTTTATGTTAAAATTTTCAAAGTACAATGTTGAGAAATTGTACGGTTCAGTTTCCTCTGCCAACAGTTGATCTTCCAGTCATTTTGTCCTCTGTCCTGTTCCTGATCCTGAATGTAACTGTGCAGTTTGGTAATAACAAAGCGACACTATAAAGTGTTATGTGTTAAATATTCCTTGACTGTATTTACACAGCCATTGTGCATTGTGCATTACATTTTAATGTTGTAAGTAAGTGAGTACCAGGTCTGTTCTGAAATGTTTATTTTCATCAAAAAAGTGAAATTGTAATTGCACTGCTTCAAGTTTTTGTAAAGAGTAGTAATGCTTACCATTTTACTCAGCCTGAGTACAGTCTGAAATTATATTCGAATATCACTTCCATAACTGTTGTAATTATTGAGATTCTGATCATTCAAACCTTTTTGTGTCATATACCAAGTACAAACCCGCATACGAGACTGAATAGGGACATGTTGTGAAGCAGGACCGCCTGTTCCACAGCGATCCAACCTCCAGGCCCAATGGTTTCTGAGTACATCCTACTCATAGTGTAGTGCACAGTGCTGGATAAAAGCCACTGCATGATATTGTTGAGAAGAAAATAATTAATGAGTCAAAGGCTTGACTGTGTCGGCAATGTTTTTCATAATTTCTCTTTGAGTGCAGCCCTTTGGCTACTACCTTTCTGCTGCTTGTAAATTCAGTGACGGTTCATTAGATAAGACTGCCCACTATTTAAAACACTTTTCCAAACTCGTCCTGGAAATATACTGACATGTAATGGGTTTTTAACCCCTTTGTGGTCTTCAGTACCATCCCTTCTCACGGGGACTTCAGGGTTGTGTTTTTGCTTTCACATGATGTGTGAGGCTGCTTTTCTGCATATGTACTTTACTTTCCAATTTGCTTGAAAGCTCAACTTATAGTGACATACTACACTGGTGTCAATTTTTCCCTGTCACTCGGTCGCACTTTATGAAATTAGCTTTTAGTCCTTGTGGACCTGTGTCATATGATTCAAATGACCTGTAAATGTCTTGACAGCAGAAAAAAATAAATGCATTCCATAGTTAGGCAACAGGGGAAGGCGGTAGCTACAGTACAGCCTGACAAACGAATCATATTTAATAACAGCAGGAAAATGTTGCATTCATGTTGAATTTAGTTTGCTGCATTTTCATACAGCATTGTTCAAAACTACATCAAAATTGTACTGGATAACAAAAAAAATGTAGTCACTGTCAGAAAATATCAGAATAGTCATCGACGCAGCCAGATTCTTGAGGATGTGAGTGTAATGTGCAATTTCATATTGTCTCTTGGGGGGGCATATACTGGAAGATAAGTATTAAACATTAGCTAGGGAATGTACTCTCCTGCTAACGAAACAAAGCGGATGAATCAGATAACAGGAGGAGACGCTTATAGATGGCCTTTAACAACTCATATCAAACAATATCACAGCTTTAATGAAGAATTTAATGGCAACACACAAAAGAATTACTCTCACCTAGAATATAGACGAGATAAAAATGTATAATACATGTAAAGTGAAATTGGTGTCATGAATACAGTTGGGTATAAGTGACTCTGCTGTGACCGTGCTCTCTTGGCAGGTGTGTCGAGGGAGCCAGACCAACAAATGGAAATTAGAGCCGAGAGCCGGGCTGTGGCAGCAGAGTCCCTCGGTGGGCATTTTAGTCAAAGACTTTCTCAATGATCAGTGACTCATATACATCAAAACCTTTCCTGTGTGTGATGCATGCTGACCACTAAGGCTGCATAATAGTTACTGTGTTCTCTGCTTTACTAGCATTTAAGAAATATAGATCGTTTGTTTGTGTAAGCAGTGGTACATTGTTTGAGGTAATTTAGATTCCTAGTCAGAGTCCATAGCAGGTTGTGTACCGTTTAAAGTGTTTAGAGGTATATGCTTAAATTACACCAGATTGGGTATGTGAAAAATACTAATGTTTGCCCCTGGCCCACCCACATAATTTAAGCCTTTTCAGATCTGAAATTCCCTCAGAAAACCAGAGCTAGGGTAGATTAAAGTCAGCAAGAGGCTGATGCATGGGATGGTTTCAAAAGGGGCTTGGTTTATCTTTTTCCTTTAAGCCCAAAAGCATTCAGAGTTTGCATCCTTATCAGTTCCCTCCAGTAGGCAGTGATAGCTGCACCTTCTCCTTTTATTTTTTTCCTACAGAATAAATACACCTTTGTTGAAATCTAGATTCAAGAATGATTCGAAAAATGGTTCTAAACAAAGTGTTGACCATGGCTTTGTTGAAAACTAAACTAATATATTAATTCCAAATATTGTCAAAGGGGAGATGATCAGAAAGAATCATTCCCCATGCACAGCAGTATACTTTCCAGTAATCTTAGTTTGTTACTGCTGTATACAATTTAATCCATAATTGGCACTGCTACAACCTTCTGGTAATGGGTTGTGCATGCAGGTTCCTGTGTCTATGTAATATATGCACAGGACAAATTCCAACAAAGGTGTGAAAAGAATTATGCTTGATCCAAGTGATGTGCACATCAAAAATAGCATCAAGACTTGAAGATGACAGCCTTTTACCAATAGTTGCTGGAATGAATGCTTGAATATATTGTCTTCTGGAAAGCAGTGGCTGTATTGGTTATTAATGTGAGTCTTAATGAGGAGAGTTCTTTCTCCTATTGCACCAAAGTCTCCTGTGGGTCACGGTGCACCTTATCCTATGAAGCCAGAAAAAAAAGAACCTGGCATATTGTGCAAAAACCATGATGCTCTAATAAAGGCAAGCATGAAAGCTGGATTCTTGGAATTATGATTATTGTTTGAAGGTTTCACTAGATGAACAGTAGTTTACAGCATGCAAAACCATAGTTCATGGGATTACACTGAAAGGGCGCTTTGCTTTTATTTTGTCTTCCTTTTTGTAAAATGTGAGAACCTTTTTGAAGTGAATGACTGCGAGTGAATGTGGATCTCACTAGCAATTTACCAAAAGTATTGATTAAACAAGAGCCATTCTTTTAAGCAGAGCTGTTATGAGGCCCCGTGGACTTCCATGGCTTGTGTAGCAAAGAGTACAGTATGTTATGAATGAGGAATGAGCCTCCCCCGTGGTAGCTCCAATTCCCACCCAAGCTGTCAGGAGTGGCTCAGCGATGCGGCAGGAAGAGCCCGACACGGTGGAGTGGGAACGCCAGGTAGTCACTATAGCATTGAATCACCCCCTCTCCAGCTGAGCTCCCATCACCACCTGTCTGTCAGGATCCCCCCCCAACACCCCTGATGTCTAAATCTCAAACCAAGTCGTGAGAGTCGTGAGCACGACTGACAGCTCCTCCTTGTTATCCCAGCAACATTTTAATAACCGCACGGCAATTCTCCACTGCACCACTCCGCACCACACTCCTTTAATTAATCCTCTGAGATTTACCCCGTCAGATTCCATAACTCCATAATCCACAAGCAGGTCCTGGCCAAATGTATAAAGCACTTTGAAAACTGATGGTGGTTTTCCGTTCTTTGCATAATTGGGAGAGGGAGGATAAGGCAGCATTTGCTGAAGTACCTTGTGTGTTCTTTTGTGCCCCTTTTTGCATATATTTATAAATTGCATATATTTAAAACTGTTTTACAAAGATGAATTGCTTAAAATTCAAGATCTCAGAATTAATATTTATATAATTATATATTAGGTAATGAGATGATCAGATGTTGCAGCTCACTCTTTGATTGACTACTTCAGTCATCCCATTATTGTTGTAATTTTCAAATCGCAACACAGGATTTCCTTGCAGATCTTGTTTGATGCGGGAGCCACCAGCTGTGTTTCCTCCAGATTTCAACTTCTGCAGTAACTAACCTACCTAGTTACCTAGCTATAGTTTGTAGACACAAAGATGGTTTGCTACAATGGAAATGATTTTCTGTTATGTTAATCTAACTGGCCAGTGAACAATACTTCCATTAGCGTGTGTTTCTTTCTTGGAATATAGTAAATATGGGTGCAAGCTTAGCTTAGTATCTTCAGCCCATGTTAATTATGCTAATTAGTGGTGGAAGATTGATTTCATTACGTTTACTACAAGCGAGCTAGCTAGCAAAAAGGCATTTATTCTTCAAGATGGCAATAAAAGATGTAAAGAAATGACAGACAAGGTTAATGTCCTTCAGTTTGGCAGCACTGCCATGAAGATATTAAACCAGTTGCTGTATTCCATTGTATAACCCTGCACTTGTATTAAAGTTATTATTATTCACAGATGTTCAGCTCCTACAATCTAACTGCAGTCATTTACTTTGCAGAGTCGCTTTACTTGAAATCAAGGATTGTCAATGCATGTAGAACACTCTGTAATGGAGTTTTGAGAGAGTGTGGAACTTAAATTCAGAAAGTCTGTCCGGCATGACTTGGTTATAGAAACGTCCAGGAACTGAAGCAATGTAATGTGTCAAAAGAAATATACAGTCTGAAGATCCTCAAGGCTGTAATTAATTCTGTAATTAATATTAATCTCATTTTGTCTGCTCAGTGGTTCCATAGTTTTAGCACTCGTATGCTCCACATCAGTTTTGATACACCAGCGGGTACTTCATTATTTCATTGCTTTTATTGCATCTGTTATGTAGTGTTACTGACGAACTTCTGTGTTTTACCCACAGCTTGTGCATTTGCCTTTGTAGTTGCAAGGTTAAAATCAATTTCATTGAATGTTTACTCCACTACTTTCAACCCAATGGATTAGTTTGAGCTTTCAGGCGTAATCTTTTGAAAACAATAGATCCCCTGGCCTCAGCACTGCTGAACTTTTCTGCTTTTCTTCTGAGGCCTTACGTGCCGGTTTAAGGGGGGAGAGAAAGTCTGCGGGAACTTTCACAGCAGGGCGAGTGTGTCGGTGGCCTTGTTCTGCTTAATGGAAGTGTAGTATTGGCCGTGTTGTATGTGCAGCACGTTCTGTAAAACAGCAGCCCATCTCTCACTCCCAGGCCCCCCCAGGACGGGGGCTAAAAGGAAAATGCCTTGTTGCGGTGTGGCTGTGGGGAACGGGGGGTGTGAAGGTAATGCTGTTGTGCATTTCTCTAGGCCAGCGGTCCAGCAGGGGGAAACATGCAGCTCCTGGAGACGGATTACTCTCGCACCCTCCGGGAGCTGGTGGAGCTGCACCTCTTCCACCAGAACAGCATCCCGGCCTTCCTCAGTGCTGTCACCCTCGACCTCTTCAGCCGCCAGACCATGGCCTGACCCCCGGCACCACGCCCAGGAGAGACGTGCACTGGAGAGCAACAGGAAATGTGTCAGAACAGCACTGGCCAAGTGTAACTGATGGATGATGACAGAGAAAGGTGTCTGTGAGAGGGGGGGTGGCAAAATGATAGAGCTGAATGTGAAGTGGAGTAGTGATGAGAATTGAGAGGCTGAGAATTTTGGATTTTAACGCAGGTTTATGTGGACCCACCATAATCCTGTATGCTCATTTCTTAGCTGCTGTGTGTGTTGCTTTGTAATGAGAAGTTATTTTCTTTTTAACATGACAGCCTCAGAGTGCATACCCAACTGAACAGAATATCAGAGGGAAACAAAACTTTGAGCACAGGGAAGTGAAAAAGGTGACGTGTAGGTTTTCTTTAAAGGGGACACAATTCTCAGGTAGGATGGATTACATTCTCAGATAGGATGGATTACAAAATGATGCTAATATCAATGTATTTTATTCCTGTATTCCAGCATGTTTTTAATTTGAAGTATTTTTAAAATTCTTGGAACCAAAAGCCATCACCTGGTCTGTGTTCCATACTCCCACCATTAGACTTCACAAGGTTAAAGAGAAATACTTGCATATAAGAGGGATGAAAGGGTGTGATTATACATTCCTCAATGTAATCCATTCTCCCCAAAGGTTGTGAAGGTACTGATGATCCTGTTTCTGTATACAAATCATTTGGTGTTATTCAGTGATAGGATGCACTGCCATTGTACTCTGTCATATGGCTTAGAAACATCATCTGCGATGTGAGTTGTGACAGAGAACTTCCAACATTATGAATTGTTAAAACAAAAGTGGTAAAATATTGATTTTCTACCTTCACAAGCCAGTATGGTAGCATATCTGATCTATTTTAGCTTAGACTGTTTCTGGACTTTTCTTTCCTTTGCTGTGTATTTAATAAAATGAATATTGGTATTTTTCTCGAGTGAATTGTTTAGTCAGTAAATGCCATGCTCAAGTTTCTCACAGTGGAGTCTGTATCAGAGGAGACCTTGGTGTCCATCATCATAGTTTGGTACTCAGCTGTGAGGTAGTCTCTGTCGCTCAACATGATGATGTCACGCCCTATTCCTGTACAGACAGAGAGGCGTGGCCCCCTGTGACTGCACCAACACTGACAGGTGTTTGTGTGTGCACTTCATCTGAAAATACATTGCGGTTGGAGCACATGCATTCACAAAACTGCTTTCACATAGGAACAAGGCACACCTGGTACTGTATCTGAAAATCTCATCTTTCCTTTACAGATAAAAAGTACAGATAAAATTATCTACATAAAACCAGAGAGAACTTACTCAGGAGTTTTTGTGGTTAATTTTGTAAATTTGGTCTTTTCTGGAATTTGCCTCGTATAAACCAGTAACTCCGGTTAATCACAGGAACAAAACGTTAATACAAGTTCTCTGCGACAGGTGGAAAGCCGTTTGGCTGGTGCAACATGACACGTTATTATAAATCATGGATGTGTCTCGGACAGCTTTCGCCCGATTCAGCAGGAGATGTGAATATATTTTAATAATTCACTATCGGTGCTGTCTGTGTTGTCTCCCACCTCACGCACTTGTTTATCAGATGTTTCCAGTGTAGATGGATGGTTTGGATGACAGAAATACCCACAGATCCATTATTCATGCGCTGAGCGTGTGGTGAACATGCTTTGCTGCATATGTGAGCTATTGCATGACACATGGACATGTCCTTTGTCACTCTCTTTAAGACACTTCTTCAGATCCTTCAGACGTAATTCCAGCAAGGTAAGGTGGAATTGTGTACAGACTAAACTACTAATCTCTAGCATCAACACAGAGGAAAAAATGTGCTTGTTTTTTAAGTTTTTTATTTTATTGTTTCATTATTTTCTTTCTTTTAATACCTGTGTTTATGTTGATGTTGCTGTAGTATTTTCTTTGGCCTGTGTTCATTGCATTTTCAGAATTCACTCTTTGCCTCAAGCTTAATAGATTTCCAAGTGGGAAGCCTCAAAGTGTTTTTATTTTTCTCTCATAAATGTTCACTCACAGATGTTCAGCAATGTCTTGCTGTCGTGGCATTACCAAAGCTATATTTTGCATTGCAATGAGATCAGGGTTTTTCATGCCATATTTGCTTTTTAGTTCCTTGCCTGGATATGCAGGGTATTGCACTGGTTGTGGGCCAACTACTACACAAGAAGGTTTTCAGAAAAGAAATGGCTCATATATTTTTTCAGTCTACCAACATTTCAGGCCTGGTGAGATATTCTGCAGGCTCAGTGTCAAAATATAGTGTTTTTCCATGAGTAGTGCCATGCCTAACCCAGCGTGGACAATATTGAGTTAAGTGTATAACATTTCAATGCAGCTATGAGAATATTTTTTTCCTTGTGCAGATTATCAATGTCCTCAGTGATATTAGGAAGTGCTGTGGTACCAGCAGTTTCCATTAATCTTTTTTGGTTATATTTTAATTACTCATTTCTGCCACCCCGTATATGCAGTGGAGTCAGTTTATGAAACTGTAAAATAAATACATTTCTAAAAGTTATTTAAAGTGCCTTGTTGATTGCATATTTTGCCCTTTGCTGTTATGCACTCCAGTCTTAATTGACTTTTTGGTGAGATCACCCTTTTTGAAGTCACGATTCTTTTAAAACCAAGTCCTTCTGTCTTAGTTTTTAGATCTTTTAGCATTTTGAAATCATGTAAATTTTGTACAAGTTTCTTTTCTACATGTAGATGTTAAAACAGGCCCATGATTTATTGATATTTTGCTTCATCTCATACATGATTACAGTGATTCAATCACTTGGATATATCCAACAATACAATGGCTTTTCAAGAGTTTGTCTGTCCAAGAGGGAAAGGAGACAATCTGGTAGAGATAACACACATGAGTTCCAGAGTACCAGTAAACACAGTATTGCACCAAGAATGCTGGCAACAGTGTTTTTCATCTTTTTGATGGTTCTTCTGTTTCATCTGCTCTATCTACATCTAACATTCAATGACAGTAACTGAATTTCTTTGATCTATATGTGTTGGTACTCATCTTGGAGCCCACTGCTGTGTACACAGAAATTGTTTTTTTTTTCTTCATTTTACAATATTTAAAATGCTTTAGCTATGTGAATTGCCACTGTTTCACAACCTTTGAAAAATACACATTGAAAGACTGGAAGTTAAGTAGCTGTGAAATCTTACAGAAATTAAGATATAGACAGGATTCATGAGAGCGGACATCAGCTTAAAATGATTAGAGAACTGCTTTTGAAGTGTATTCATCAGTGGGATATTAAATATCCTCAAAGAGGTCCCATGGTCCTCTATTTTAGGGCCTCACTTTTTATAACAAGTTATTTATATCCATTTCTAGCTATCTGAAATTGATCTCACCATGTTAATTTTCTAGGGAGCAATGAACATATATTGGAAAAAACATTGCACAAGAAGCCAAGGAGTCATGAATGGAAGTTTGAAATATTGTTCTCTGGCTATAGTGTATGGGGAGTATGATAAAAACAAGCAAAATTATTGGTTCATAATTTTGAATGAAAGCATATTTCTGAAGTGAATCATCAAATTCTGTGATTCTGGCACATTTATACACCACAATTATTGTCATTTTTGAACACATTTTTTTAATTAAACAAGGTGAGTAGTCATGCCTGCCTACCAAATGTAGGTCAACTGGTTTAAATATTATGATTATGAACACTATTAAATTAGCACACTACATCCCCAAATGAAATGAAATTATCATTCATCATAATACTGCATACATTTTTGCATGAATAATAATCACTGTCTCATAAGACCACTGCTGTAACAGTAGAGGTGATGTGAAAGCTAATAAAAAGTAGTCCTGTTGAACATCAGTACCCTTTGAATGCTATGACAGCAGACTAGATACAATATAAAGCACATTATCTCATGTTGCAGCAGTGGATACAACATCAATGTGTGAATCTCAACATTTCCAGCTTCATTAAGTCTCTCTTTTTTGTGCCCTTTGTTATCTTCAAGGTACACTTTGCGTCTTGCTCATGACAGATTAGGAAGATGAGGGCAGTACGCATAGTCTTTCTAACATCCTCTGCATCCTCTCCAACTTTTCCCTCTGCACAGGAACCCCAATCTCTCACAGCCACCAGCGCCAAAGGGCACTCTCACCTGAGGCTCACAGACCGCTTCGCTTTATATCAGGGAAACTCTTAAGCCTCCTCAGCACCACTCCAAGATTAAAAACATGCTTTTACCTCATTCCCGCTGGCAAATGCAATTAGTTCCCCATTGAAAATCTTGGAGACACCATATGAAATCACAGGGCCCTCAAGCACATGGAACCATTGTGAAAATGCATGGCTACACAAAGCATGTGCACACCAAAGAAATGCACTGCTCACCTTGTTTCTGCTGAATTTATTTTTCCTCTTCCAAATGCAATAAAACCCTGTCATGGAAATGTCTATCTGATTGCACTAAGTCTGTTATTGGTACCTGTGGGTTTAATTTTTGAAGATGGAATTTGTTTATCATGCAGCTTCAAAAAGGGTCTCAAAATTTCTCAAAGGCTATAATTTTGAGTGACATCAGAGACATGAATTAACTACAAAGGTAGGTCTTGCAACATGGAGCACTACAGCGTACATTTTAACTGAGACTTAAGATTTCCTGGTGAAATAACAAGCCATGCATGAAATTATCTGAGTGTTTCAAAAATATTCTTTTTGGTCTGTGAATTAATTCTTTGTTTTGGACAAAATTGCTCCATCAAAAATAATGCAGTAATGATCAAACTAATAACAGTAAAATAGTAATTATTATATTACTAACCACATTGTGCCCATTGCAAATTCCAGTATGTATCTTCATCTTTCAGGGATAATGCCACCTCATGTGATGCGAAATTTGTATGCAAAAATAATTTAACCTTTTTAAAAGGATTGGCTACACACATAAGCTCTCTGTGTTTGTGACATTTATAATAGTCTCCCTATTAATTGTTTTACAGAAAGAACTTCTTGATTTAGGACACAGACTTGTCCTTCAGATGAGCTTTATTAAGCAACTACAGCAGGCCTTCAGAGGAATGCAGTTTAAGATGTGTGGTAGCCCATATACAAAAAGTGTTTTTTTTTTTTTTAAACAATGTTTCGAAGGGAATATTGATTTAATGACTTATAGCTCAGATGCATGTTCAAGTCTTAGCTGTGTCATTTTCCAACAATGACGAGGAGTTCCCAGTGACAGAAACAGTTGTCTTTCTCAGGGTGGGGGTTATTATGGTTTTCCTTAAGTGACAATTACTTGTCACCTACTGTATTTTGTAAGGTTTGACAGAAAATTGTAAACTCGTCTCTCATGAATAAAATTTCCATGGACTTTCCAAATCATTAGCATCCTTTTTAATGTCCCATTAGTATTCAACTATTCATGCTGAAAAGGAATTTTCTGCATTAAAGCATGAAAGTAAATTAAATTTTGCATTCCTTTGTTGATGCTGAGTTGTTGTTTTACGCATTTCAGAGATATAGTTTGCACTGTTGCTGGCAGGAGTCATTGCAAAATTCAGTGAATGTTATGGGAATAGACTAACTGAAATATTCACTGCAGAGCATGACAATTTAGAGGAATTACCAAGGGTTTATAAAATATACTGTATCATGCTGCCTTTCTGGTCATACTTTATTTGATATTAATGAGACAATGATTTGCTGATAAAAAATACTGATGTACAAAATTTTATGATGACAATTTTCAACCCTGCTTGTCATTCTGATGGATGAAAATTTAGCCTAGAGAAAGCCTTGGACAAATCAGCCAGGGTCCCCTTGTCACACCATCTATGAGCTGCTCAGATGACACAAGGAGATGCGTTTAATGTGCTGTGGGACCTGTGGCATGAAAAATAGCCAAAGTTTGGCATGTTAGTAGATATGTAGGTGCACAGTTTATTGGCAGTTATGCAAGCTTAACGTATAATTGCCGGTTCCAAAGTTAGGGTTATAAAAGCAGAAAAAAACCTACTGTAGCAACTTAAAGTATGCATATGGTTGCATAAAATCAATTACTCCTATGTCCTTTCTGTTTTTTTTTTTTTTTTTTTTTTTTGGATGAAACTTTGCATCCACATTTTAGTTATTGACTCTTTTACAGTACAGCCTTTTAATGTTCTCACTTTTCCTCTTGGGGCAATCCTGTGAGGGAGAGATGAACCCAACCAGATGTTTTTTTCAGTTTATCACATTAGTTCCAAGAATGAGACATCATCTCCATGTTAGATGGCAACAGGAAAAGAAACAGACGTTCTTCAAAAATAGAAAAAATACAAGGTTGCAGGAAGATTTAATAAATGGTGGGAGCTAATCCACTATAAATGGAAGTAGCTGTGAAAGCAGAAATAATATGCAGGGCATGGTTCTGGGAAGAAGTGGACCTGGGGGGACAGACAATATTCCCCTGGTACCAGGAGATGGATGCGATTTTCCATAAAAGACCTGTTGCAGTTGCAACACAACATCTTGTTGACAGCATGGGGGGATAGATGGAATGAATTATATAAAAGTCACATAGTTTAAAATGTGGTTCTCATTTTACACAGGAGGTTTAATGTAGCCTACTTGATTTTTGTCCACCCAAAATGGCTTCAGATTACAAATTGGCTCATTTTTATGTAAAGATTGGAAAAACCCATATCGATCTGCATTCAACATTGTCAATGCATTATTCTTTTCTTGGAGAAAAGTCTCAGGATGTAGATATGGGTCACAAATAGAACCTCAAAGGGATGCTAAGAAAACCACCCGCTTCAATGCCCATGTGCACACCACTGACCAGTAAAAAGTGTCCCTCTTCAACTCAAGCTATGTGCTTGCTTTTACATACTCCCATGCAGAGGGAGGAAAAGGTGGACTGTTCTTTTCAGCCTTCAGATGTTCTGCTATTAATAGGTATGTAGAAACATCTGAAAGGACTAGCATTAACAAAGCAATGTTACAGTGCATCCTGCCTCACATCCCAACTTGTTCAATCCCCAAAGCAGCCTCCCATATGAACACACTCAGCATGGCTATTTCTTGCCATTTGATAACCTGCTCCAGAGCACTGCTCAACAAACTGTCATGCAGCAATTGCCTCTTGACAGGGAGCATCATTGTGCAGTACAGTTGATTATTTCAGTTTGGATACTCTTGCTGGTAATATAAACATCTCATTTTTTGTTACGAAATGTTCAGAATATGCAAATACTTGTGTCAGAAGTCAGATGTGCTCAAATGCATTTATTGAAATCAAAATCAACTTTCACATATACATTCTTATACTCCAATTTTAGACTTGAAATAAAGATTGCAACATAATTTAAAAATGTAAGGGGCTTCATCATTTAAATGGCTTCCCATTGTATATCTTGATATGCATACTCAACAGAAAAGGTTAAAAGCACTACTTTAGGATGCCTACAGCTAAGTATTCCAAACACAGGTAGCATCTGCACCCTTTTCCTCTTGCTCATGTACCCTTTGACTGCTGCTCACAAAACTGTGGAGAACACGGGCAGGCAACCATTACAGTTGGCATGAAATAATATGGAATATTAGAACATTTGACCAAAATTTTTCACTTTGTCTTCTGTCTCCCAAAAACATGTTCAGCTTGAACCCAGAAACCACATAGGTGAATTCTTTCTCTTGTGGATTGATATTTGAACCAGAGGATGTCTTCATGGCCTATTTCAAGAGAGGATAGCCTGGTCCTCTATTGAGCAAAACTTGTCCTGTCACACCACCAGTGCCAGCTGATAGCTGTAGGTGTCGCTGCTGATTTTGACACAACAGAAATGTCCTCAAGACTGTGGTGTCATGAGTCTTATCAGTTATGCCACCTGAAATATTTCTGAATCAGTCTTGGTCATCCAATTCAGTTTGAATGCAGTGCTATCTGTGATCAATGTGACTAGTCAGTGGGGAAATTTTGTAACCCTGGCTCAAAAGCTGGAAATTTTGAACAAGGCCAGCTGCAGCCACTTTTCACCACACAACTTAGTTTTGAGAATGGTGTCTAGGTGGATCTTAGTTGATAGTAAGTAAGTTGAAGCAAATGGTCTGTTCTGAATTTGTAAGCCATTCCCTTGGAGCGAAGAGATCAAGGCCCATAATGTTCCACCACTGTTGACTGTGGTAACGCTGCCATATTGGCAGATTTGCCTGGCACAAATGCACCTACTCTAATAACTGTGTGGGCTGTTGAAGGACATGCTGAGCCTTGTCTGTCATTACTTGAATGGCAGACCTGTGTTGCAGCAGCAGCAGAAGTAAATGACTTCCAGCTGTCTGTGTTGTGCTGTAAGAAAGTCTTCCATGGCACCAAGGAGAAAAGGTCTTCAGGCACATGAATATGACACTGTTTTAAATTTCAGTATTTACATGTATGATGTTCACATCTGATCCCCATGACTGTGACTAGTTTTATCTTTTTCACACATGCAGGGGCAAATTGGTAGCTCATAACTACTTCCCCCAAATGCAAATTCTCCATTCAACCTTCAAGGAAATAAACAAATGAGCCTCAGGTAGGCTACTGGTAATCACTATTTTTTAATTTACAGTGAGGTTTCTCATGTAACTACAGAATGAAATTTCTTGAAGACATTTAAATTAATGTCAACAAAATCATAACATTATTTTACACAAATCTGGAATATGTATTAAATCTGAATTTTACTAACATGAATTGAAAGTAGGTAATTAGTCAGACATTGCAAGTGATTGATATACTACGAGGCACCTAGTGCTCTTAAAAATGATTTGGCAATGACTTTAAAAATGATTTTGAACGTTTGGCAATTAAAAAGCTAAAACAATGTGATTAATTGGGAGATAACAGAATAGACATTGGCATGTCATCATGAAATGTCTTCATGATATGTGGGATTCTGCAAAAGTGTTGTCATGTTTGACTGGAATTCTGCCTCTTTGCCTCACTGCTAGCCTTAAATGAGCTTGTTGAGAGGCACATGTTTCAACCAGCACAACAGCACTGATGTATTTTACACCATAAATTATATTTCCATGTTGCACATCAATTTTTGGATTTCCATTTAGCGTGCAGCATAGTGTTTGACTTTTTGAGACATTTTCAGAGTTTTAAAAGTAAAGGTGAAATCAATAGAGCAGGACTGATACTGAGAAAACTGTGGGGAAACCAGGATGTTCCAGGTAAAACAGGGATACCCGGTCATTCCATCAATACTGGCTTTTCATGAACATAATAGGTCGTAAAGGCTCTTAAGTGTTGTGCAGTACCAGCTACCTCAGTGTGTAAACCCTCCGCTAAAACTGCTGCCTCTTTAAACAGCTAGGGAAATCCAAGAACAATACCATGCTTAACTGTGGATTTGAACCCTTAATGCTTGTATTTCTCTCCACATGGTCAGAACTGGGGTATGAATATTAAAATCAAATCAGGAGGATCACAAAGAGAATTGATAATCCTGCTGCTGGCTCCTTTGCAATTGCCAGCTTTGCATTTTTTATGGTGCTCTCAATTGAGTGTTATAATGACAGGCAGCCAATAGTCATATTTGATGAAAAATGCTTAAAGCTCTCTTGGTGTTTGGCATTGAAGAGTTTAATTTTCAATCAAAAAGAGGCCTTTCAATTGTTCTGTCTGGAATTGGTAGTGCTTCTTCATCTTCCAAAGGTAAATTGGCATTATGTTGATAGTGCTGTTTTTCTGGGTAGAATCACACAGCAGGCATCCTAAAATGGAGTTACATTTTTGGTAGTTAGCTAGAGAATGGATTTTGACTAATTTCAAATCTTACTCTTTCTTAACAAACACATAAATGCATTTTAAATGTATGTAAAATCAATTTCAGATACTGAAATGTGCATTCAGGATCATGAGTAAAATAGTCCTACTACCACTGACATGTTACTGTCAAAGAGCTACTGTCATGGTTTCCTCAATATCTTTGTTTATTTGTTTTCCCACAGAAGAAAGAAAAATGAAAAGGATGACAAAGGCATGGGTTCCTCTGTGCAGATAAAAGATGCCAGAGATATTAGTCTTTTTTCTTCTGAAGGCGATTTCATAAACTGCCAGTTAGCTTGTCAAATTGTCATACTGGCTGCAGAGGACAATTTGAATAAAACAAATGCAAAGAGACACAAGCTCTCCCCTTTTATCACAGCAAAAAGCTGCTTCTTTGCAGTGGCAACCAACCAGGCACAATATTCTGCCTAAGGAACAACTGTGCGATAGACGACAAATGGCAGCTTTCCAAAAAAAAAAAAAAGATGGAAACATGTACTCTTTACTTTTTCTTTATTTTCATATTTCTGCCTGTCATGAATTGAAAGGAAATCCTAATCCAGAAAGGAAATGCAGGCTACCTCTCACTGTTTCTCATTTCTTGTGGTCACAAGAAAAAGAAACAGCAGTAATCGAAGAGAAGCAACACCTTTACAGAGCATGTGTGTGGCTACATAATATGAATCTATGGGTTCATTTCTTCTTGAATTAGCTGTACTGGATGCCTTGTTATCTTTTATCTGTCAAGTGACATGAAGCATAGTTGACAAAAAAGACACACCAACCATACAGTCTGTGTCCAGGTAAATAAAACATGTTGACACTACATCCAGGAGTCCTCAGAAACGGCATGCATAACTATTTATTTCAAAATCTCAGCAGTGCTGTATTAGAAAACATGCTCAGTGGTGTGTCTTTCATCAGCTTCCTTGTTCAGAGTAAATTCAGATGAAAGTTAAATTAATCACTTTGAAGCAAACATTTTTTTTCTTTCTCTGTATGCTCAGATCATATTTATCATTAAATACCCACTAAATATCTAACAGAGGAGCGCCCCAGTCCCCCTCAGGCACTTTTCTCTCAGCTGTTCCCCTTTGACTGTAGCCAGGCTGTTCCCCCAGCACCTATCTCCTAAAGTTCTCACACTGTGACTGAGATGGCAGGGGAAGTAGCCCAGTGATGTGCTCGGGGTAGTGTGTATTCTTTGCACCAAAGACCAGGCTCTCCCCAAAGGAGGGTTCACAGAGACCATCTGCACAGGGAAGGAACAGAGCAGCGAGTGGGCTGTCAGTGAAACAGAGCCCTGCTTCTCAGATTCTCTCCCATCGAAGCTGGCTTCAAGAATTCTGGGAGCCCAGTGCTACTGTTTTTTTTTTTTTTTTTTTTTACCTACCAGCCCACAGGCAAAGCTCTTCAAACAGAGACTGCAGATGGAGAAACTCTTTGTTTTTATCTAATGTCAACAATAACAAAAACATTTAAGGTATTTTTGTATAATACCTGATGATGACACATTATATCTATTGTTGTATACTGTATTGTATGTTGTATCTGCATGCTGAACAAAATTCAATGCCCCTATAGACATATGTTACACAACCTGAGGGTCTTCCAGTTCCAGACATCAAAATGGCATATCAATCAATTACAGTTCAACACCTTTTCAATTTTCAGCAGAATCTCAAACATCCAGTCATCAAAAACACAATGTCATTTGCCTGTGTGCTATTTTTAATGAAAATGCAGTCCAAAAAGGAAGAATAAAACATTTTTGTCTGTCATAGATACTTAGAGATACAAAATTTTGTCTATTTATATTCAATTAAATTTAGTTTACAAGTTATTGATCCCTGCATTATGACTAAGGTAATGAATATGTTACAAAGCCACACACTACTTTTCAAAAGAAAACAGTCAGGAAAACATAGCAGAAGTTTTACCCCAGTATATTTTCTTGTAGTGTTTCTCTTTCAAAAAAATCTTTCATTACAACAAATAATATATTGTAATGCTAAAACCAAAACCATGGCTATTAGCTACATAATGTTGAATTGTACAAATATAGCTAACTATACTACCATGCAGCACTCAAACAGCACATGACAGATTGCATCATTCTATACTGAAGCCATATTCATAGATACTTTCTCTACAGTAAACCTAATCCTAATCAAATCTGTGGTTGGGGCTGGGTTTTATAACATTTTATCATTTAGCCGTTGAAGCAGGAGTATAGGGTAGGTCACATCAGATAAGCTGTGATATATTCACTCTAGATTATGGGAAAATGAAAGTTAATATGGATTGCATGGCTTGTTCTCTTCAATATCTTGTGTTATTATTGTCTTACTAGCGCCCATGATTCATCACTCTAAGTGATGGTGATTCATACTAACACAATGCAACTGTGCTTAACAGCTATGTCACACGTAACCTGACAAACACCTATAGTCACGTTGGAAGACATTGAGAACTACACGAGGGTGTAACACTTTCAAGATGGGACACTGATTTTACTGTCTTGGGTGTCAAGTCTTTCTGAAACTATTTCATCACTCTTCTTGCAAAAATAGCACCTCTGATGATTCAGATCTGAGATCTCCATTGCTGACAACAGAGAAAAGTTACAGGGCATTCTCCTAACCATGGGTGCACTTCAGATTCTATTACTGCTCTCTGCATGAAGGAAACTTCACTGTGGTACTTCAAAGAAATAACCTATCACACACACCAAGAATCAAATCACCAAACCAAATAGCGCTTTGATTCATTTTACATTTCACCATGACTTGTAAGTAATCTCTTGGTGTCTACATGCACAATGCCAGGCAGAAAGGATTACGGCTCTTGAGCTTCATCTGTTTCCGATTTTGTACTGTCCAGGAGGAAACTAGATGTTTTAAAACCACTTCACAATGCAGCTGATCTTGTTATATTTCTAAACCTTAAAAGTGATACAACTTCAACATAAAATACAAGAAATGAACAAAAGCTAGCCAGAAGTACAGGCCTAAGCCTACTTCTCACTTCTCACTACTTCCCCCTTTAAGTGCTGCAGTTTGTTTGATCTCATCACTTCACTTCAAAAAAAAAAAATTACATATCTTTACATGCTCCTTACTTGCTAGAAATATCAGAATTTTGAGCTTATACTGCCATGTTAACCACTAAAATTTGTCTCTGTTCCTTGGTCTTCCAACACGTAATGTTCTCATGAGGATTGTGTGACTTACAAAAGCAAGTTTTTGTAGGTCAAGGCTAGTGGTATTATCAATGGAGCCAACACTACTAGGATAGGAGAATGATTAGTGATGCTGCCCTTCAGCAGTCTGTCCCCGAAGGTTCCGTTCAGTTTTGGAACCAGAAAGTGAGCAGTGCGGTACTTTTGGGTTCTTGTAAGATTCTCAATATGAACCCCCCAGAATCCAGCTGTCCTGCAAGATTCCATCTGTCATCTAACCCTTGGTGCTTACAGCAAAGCGCAAGACATTTTTTCATTTACTATAAGAATGGCTTGTAATCAGAACACTTATATTTATGTACAATATCAATCAAGTGTCCATTTTAGGGCATTCAGCCACAACCCAGTTATTTTGGCTTGAAGTTGAATACAAAATCCAGTTTGATTATGTTTTTAAGTTTTTTTCAGTCCACACTTCTTATAATCATTGCAATTCTTTCAACCATCTCCCATGTCCAGTCTGCTGCAGCATGGTAGACAAGGTTACTAAACTTCAGCTGAGACTTGGAAAATTGTTATGTTCCTACTGCAGAATTTGCCTCAGACATAAGTGCACGAATCCGGATGTATGCTGAAGCCTCTTTCCATGAAGTCAAAAGTTTAGAGTAAATGATCTTGCAGAACTCAGACTCAGAGAAAGATGTTTTTTGCACAATATCAACAGTCTCAGTGTCAGGATCTACATTTATTCCCACTGATACCTTTACTCCAAGGGCATGGTACCACTCTTTTTTCTTTGTTTTCATATCTCCACCACTCATGGAGACTTCCATCTTGTCTGCATACACTGGTAGTCATTGTCTCCACTGTAAAAAATAATTGTAGATACGGGTTTATATTTTATAATGGGCTCAAGAGAAAGCATACTTTACAGATACCCAAAACCACACTTATTGTCTTTCTGAAATGTAAGATGGAGTAGAGGTTAGAGTTCAGAAAAAGATTTGTGGGCAAAAATCCAGGTTGAACTGCCTGTTGACCGAAGCAAAGTATGTGATCTAGATTGCTCTAGAGAAACAAACAAACAAAATACATCACAACACACCTCTGTTCGTGTGAAAAATCAGCCACTTGAGTTCATTTTTTAAAGTTTTATAGCCTTGTTCATTGTGAGAGTACTGTAATTAATCGCTGACCCCACTGCTACATTGTAAACTTTTATGTTGCTTGTTATTCCTCCCCATAGTGTGCTGGACAAGCATTACTGCTGGTTTGACATATGTGTGAGATATTTTGCTGTATAACAAAAAATCAGTTTCACCACACTAAATGGCGTGCTGAAATACAATTGCAATTATTGGGCAAACCTTCAATGAAGGCAGAACAGCGGTTCTTACTCCATAGAAATACTGGACACGCAAAAGGTATGGATAATACAATTGGAATGTGAGTCACATCTGAAGGTAAGGCAAGTGCATTGTGCCTGGTTTCAATGCATTGTGCTAAACTGCATGTGACAGGCCACTTCAGGAATAAATGGGTTTTGTCTGCACAAAATGAGCAGATTCTTACCAAGTCTGCAGCTGTTACTGTCTGGTTTCATGGGTCAGGCTCTGTCAGATGCATTCTGCAAATGTGATGCACTCTAAAAGGTATCGCTTACTGTACGTTACACTGTGTCTGCTGCTGACAGGGGGCATGACACACACACAGAGTGACACTGGCGGTTCTGGCACACTATTACTTGCAACATGAAGCTTAGAAATGCAACACAGTCAAGGGTGCACATCAGGCATCTCCACATAAGCAGTAGTTATAGTTACAGTTATTTTTCATCTTTTTTTAATCTTTTCCTGTCACCTTTTTTCCTCACATGCATAACATACAGTGAGAGAAAAGTGACAGCTGAAAATTTATATCACACTTACACTATTCAGATGTTTATGATTATATATTTATGACTATATGTGCTACTTCTAACAACATTCATATTTCAGCGAGGTCATGAGAGACTCTTGTCTGTTGAGACTGTGCCATCAGATGCCTTTCTTTATGGATATCCTTCTGAAAACTTCATTTTCCGTCTATTCGTCCTTGGCAACGGACTTTAAACTGCCCCCCGGCACATTGTCACCTTCATTTCTTAGGAAATTGATTGCATTTTGTCCCTAGTAAACACAGGGCCCAGTAGCTTCCAAGAGCACATGGCTGTCTGTCCATTAGCCATGCAAAGAGAGTGGCACCTCAGCTAATTAAACTGTTTTTAAATTGCACTCAGTTGATCTATGCCATGGCCTTCTCAACTCATTGAAATACATTTGGGAAGTTGTATAATTAGTCCTGTAAGGGTGGCGTCAGATGTGTCAGGAGGAGTCATTCCTGTCACCTTTTATGTTAATGCAGAGAGGAGGCAGTGTGGCACAGATAGAACACCACACTGCTTTCAAATGTAGAGTTTATCAACTTTTTTACTCAGAAAAATATTCAGGTCACCAATAACTTTTTCTCATTTCACATCACAGTTTGATCGCTTCTGTCTCTGCTGGCAAAAAAATGTTAGGTTGTGACTATTCTTCAGGGATTCTTCTTTTCTTTTTTATTTCTAAACAACCTCATAAACACATAGTTTATAACTAGCTAAGTTATAATGAAGCTATGACACTGCATCCATATCAAAACTGTAATCATTACCAAAACCCTGAGGATCTGCTGCCTTCTCCCTCCTCCCCCTCCTCCCTCTCTCCCATTGCTATGCCTTCGCCACATACACAAATGTAATTCACACACAGCACACACTCGGTTGTCAAATCCTTTTGATCTTACCTCCCTCCAATATTCTCTATACAGTCTTTTCACACTAACTGTATTCCAATTATGAATAATTAATTGTATTAGAGTGTGTCCATGTACTGCATTGTATGTGCTGTTGTAAACTGGCAGGGGACAACATGGGAAAATGAGCTGTTTCTGAACTTTGATGAAATTAATTTAATGTGTTTTACATATTTATAAAATGAAAATGTATCTTACAAATGGCAAATAAATAAGGAAATCCAAGGTGAGGATTTAACAAAAGCTGACTTGATTGTGCAGATGGCATGGAAAGACTCCAGAAATACATTTTTAATTCTACAGTAAAAAATATAATTCAGTCTCTCTTGTGTCTGTAATTTAAGGAGGACAATGTTTTGTATCACAATAATATTGCAGTAATTTTCCTTATGGGGACTATCTAGTGCCTCACACAACTATGACTTATTTTCTTAGTAGCCAGTGGCAATTGGATATACTGAGTGCTATTTACTAAATATATCAGTTTTTGGCAATGCTTATATGATGATTGTAAGGACCTACTAAATTCAGGGTATTTAAATTTTACAAAATCTCACTCAATGTTAACCACTCAATGTTAGCCTGCTTCTGCATTTTCATAGAGAAACAATAGTATTTACTTCCAGCCTTGTAATTTCATACTGAACACACAGTGACCATGTGACAAACTGTGAACAAGGAATGTCAGATGACAACAGAACCGTCTCCATTCTAGGACAAGTTTCCTTATCTGCAGAAATTAGGAAGACACTGCCTGGTGATTCCCATCCCAAGTATTTTTTATAATCAAGTTTTCAACAACTTTGTAATGTCTGCATGAATTGCTATTGCTATAACAGATCTGTGTAGATTAAATTGTGATTAAAGTAAGTCCTCAATTATGAGACACCAAGATAACGTGATTGGTTATGATCATCAGGATGTTCAACATGAAATAGAGTAGTCATAGAACAGTAGAGTAGTTTTGCTCGTCATTGTGCAATGTCTTTGATAATGTGTCTTTGCTTATATATGTGTCTTAATTAAACCAGCATGCCTATACATACAACAAAATTTGTATATAACGAGAACACAGTTCTCTGCGTTTATTCGTGAGGGAAAATTACTTGTGATTTCAAATTATGCATGTATGTTCTCCAGAGAGCAAGTAGCAGCTGATAGATTTCTCCTTGTGTTCTTTATTGAACCAGATAAAGCCTACAATTAATATATGTTAACCTTTAAAAGCCTCTGGGTTGTAATATATAACACTTGCTGACATACTGAAATTTGGCATCACAATTTGTACCTGCACACATTTTCAAAGCTCATAAATGATATAGCAATTGATCTTTTTACAGATCTAAGCCTGAACGTTTCTCTTGATTACATTAACCTGAAATTCATAGAGAAGTACATTTTTAAAATTGCCAAATTTTAGCGACTATATGTGCACAGTAATGAAGTCAGAATAGTAATCATCTATTCTATAGTAATGATCTATATGTTATTATGAAAAACATATATTGCAGGTAATTGTGTACTATATGAATTACTGTATTATGTACTGTAGTTTTAAATAATATCAATCAATCAGTGTTGATGTCTTGGTAGGTAATTTGTGTATTATCACCTACAAAAAATTGTATTAATCAAAATGTAGCCATTGTGTACTTTTTTCTTTTTCAGTGATACAATCAGTCATCATTTCAATAGCAATAACAATCTTCATTTCTGTAACAACTCAGCAAGTCCGTGGGTGTTTGCAAATGTGTATCGGCTAAAGTCATTCAATATTCTATGTAATATGTGAGGACACATATTACATAGATACACATAGCTCTATAACCATGTGCTCTGGATCAGGCTGCTCCCCTGACATCTCTACAAATCAAGTATCAATTTACACAAAACTCCAAAAATGGGCCGGACAAAAGTATTGGCACCCTTTGAAAAATCATGTGATGCTTCTCTAATTTGTGTAATTAACAGCACCTGTTACTTACCTGTGACACATAACAGGTGGTGGCAATCACTAAATCACACTTGCAGCCAGTTAAAATGGATTAAAGTTGACTCAACCTCTGTCCTGTGTCCTTGTGTGTACCACATTGAGTATGGAGAAAAGAAAGAAGACCAAAGAACTGTCTGAGGACTTGAGAAGCAAAATTGTGAGGAAGCATGGGCAATCTCAAGGCTACAAGTCCATCTCCAAAGACCTGAATGTTCCTGTGTCTACCGTGCGCAGTGTCATCAATAGGTTTAAAGCCCATGGCACTGTGGCTAACCTCCCTAGATGTGGACGGAAAAGAAAAATTGACGAGAGATTTCAACGAAAGATTGTGCGGATGGTGGATAAAGAACCTCGACTAACATCCAGACAAGTTCAAGCTGTCCTGCAGTCCGAGGGTACAACAGTGTCAACCCGCACTATCCGTCGGTGTCTGAATGAAAAGGGACTCTATGGTAGGATACCCAGGAAGACTCCACTTCTGACCCAGAGACATAAAAAAGCCAGGCTGGAGTTTGCTAAAACTTACCTGAGAAAGCCAAAAACATTTTGGAAGAATGTTCTCTGGTCAGATGAGACAAAAGTAGAGCTTTTTGGGAAAAGGCATCAACATAGAGTTTACAGGAAAAAAAACGAGGCCTTCAAAGAAAAGAACACGGTCCCCACAGTCAAACATGGCGGAGGTTCCCTGATGTTTTGGGGTTGCTTTGCTGCCTCTGGCACTGGACTGCTTGACCGTGTGCATGGCATTATGAAGTCTGAAGACTACCAACAAATTTTGCAGCGTAATGTAGGGCCCAGTGTGAGAAAGCTGGGTCTCCCTCAGAGGTCATGGGTCTTCCAGCAGGACAATGACCCAAAGCACACTTCAAAAAGCACTAGAAAATGGTTTGAGGGAAAGCACTGGAGACTTCTAAAGTGGCCAGCAATGAGTCCAGACCTGAATCCCATAGAACACTTGTGGAGAGATCTGAAAATGGCAGTTTGGAGAAGGCACCCTTCAAATCTCAGGGAGCTGGAGCAGTTTGCCAAAGAAGAATGGTCTAAAATTCCAGCAGAGCATTGTAAGAAACTCATTGATGGATACCGGAAGCGGTTGTTCGCAGTTATTTTGTCCAAAGGTTGTGCTACCAAGTATTAGGCTGAGGGTGCCAATACTTTTGTCCGGTCCATTTTTGGAGTTTTGTGTAAAATGATAATTGATTTAATTTTTTTTTCATTGTCTTTTGTGTTTTTTCATTGCAAGCAAAATAAATGAAGATATTACTACCAAAACATTTGTAATTGCAATCATTTTCTGGGAGAAATTGAGCATTATCTGACAGAATTGCAGGGGTGCCAATACTTTTGGCCAGCACTGTACCTTGTTTCAGTCATGTCACCATGAAACATATAGACTGACAAAAGGACAGTCCATTCTTTTACCAAAATCTTGTCTTAATTTTTTTTTTTTTTAAATTAATAATACTTGTTTTAAAACTGTGATTATGTTGCTCACTCTGGCACTCTGTTATAATCAAGCCATGATCAAGTCATTGGGAAACAGGGCCGACCTATGCTGTTTCTGTCAGTCCCAACTGGAATGCTGCAATGACACACCACTTCGATCTGGCTCAGATCGCAGACACAACGCTGCTGGCTGGATCCCAGCAAATATGGCAGGCATGTTAATGTTCTACAATGCAGATGAGCTGAGGAGAGATGAGGAACTGGGTAGGGGCAGGTTGGCAGCTTCTTCAAGATAAGACTAAATCTGCTTCCACAATGGCAATCATGTATGGGGAAAATATTAACATATAAAAAGCTGCTCCCATTTTGCCATATAGTATTGCAGTAAATGATTTGTGTTTTGTGAGTCTGAAATTGACATGTATGGTGAGACCATACACATCAAATGGCTTTAACCTGCACTGTGATTTATTGCCCAATGTGTCTGCACCTGCGGGTCTCATCAGGCAATGGAAAAACATACATCGTCTCTGTTTTTACACTCTCTCCAGAACACGTGTTGACATTCCTCCCTCAACGTCCACATTTCGCATTTTATAAAATTCAAATACATTCTTCAATCAGTAATTTATTTGTTCTGTGTGCTTCTGGGGTTTACAGAAAATCCAAGCACGAAGAACGAGCTTATGTTCTGCTTCATTGTTTTCTTCAAACACAATGTGAGAATGAAAGTTACAGTGTGTACTTGGGGTCCTTTGTAAGATGTGTGCCTCAAATGCCTCAAAAATCTACTCACCTTGGCATTCTGGCGTCTGGGTTGTTATTCACTGCTCTCTTCTGATGTAGCCCGCAGACGAGTAAGCTTTGTGTTTTTACTCCTTGATAAGGCCATATCTTAAAGGTCAAACCATACCATAAAATAATATGAATCACTATTCGGCCAATATGTCACCTTAACATAACTTGTGTCTTTGTTTCAAACTTTGCAATGGTGAATCACGCAAGTGACCGGAGTTAATTACCTTGTCAATGTTAGTTATCTTACATTTACATTTACATTTATTCATTTACCAGACGCTTTTATCCAAAGCGACTTACATAGGTTACAAATCTTAATGTCAGAATAACAATAATGAATGAGATTATTTTACCTAGAATTAGACCTGTGGCCATGTTGAGACCAGACTCCCCCAGAAGGTGCAGAACTTAAAAAGGTTGTTTGTGTGCAAAGAGGGAGTGATTTCCGCCCCTGCAGGTTTTTGATCTCTTGGATGAGTGGAACAGAGAGGCAGACTGTGACTTTGAAAGAAGCTGATGATGAAAACTGCTGAAATAATCTGAGCTCCCTTGTTTGGGGAACACTTTTGGTTCCACTTTATCAAAGTACTGTAGGAAAAGCTGGTTTCTCAAAATCAGAACAAACATAAAACATAAAAAATGTCCTGCTTATCCTATTGTTGATATTGAGAGTTTTTCCAAGGACTTTAACTTGTTCTTGAGAGACTCTGGTTTACATGTGCTGCTTGAGTTTGCACCAGATACAGTCCTTTATAGTTCAACATATGTATCCATAAATGAAAAACACTGCACTACACGACAGAGAAAACAATTGTTCAAAAGCTTCGCTTGATAGCATAGTTCAAAGCTGTTTGTATGACACTGCTTTCACACCTTTCCAATAGTCATCTATGTCACTTTGATGTAAGTGAATATATTATTTATATGTCTGTTTCCTCAAGGGATGTCCTTGAGGCTATTTCTTCAGAGGACATTTCAGCGTTTTGCTTGTAACTTGTAACAAATGCCTGTTTTCCTCCTTATCCTCTCAGTTTCTACCTCTGTGTAACACTGATTTGTAAATATTTGTATGCATAAGTAGGAAGACTGGTGTATTAGTAATTGTGAAGTCATTGCAGAGTTTCAGTGTACATTTTCCAGTGCTTGATGGAATTAACATTCAGCTGCCTTGGATTGCTTTTTTCCCCACATTCTGTTTCCTGTGATACTTGGAAGGAAAGCAATACACACTTGCCATTCCTGGTTATTCATTTACTTTATTTAACTTTTATTTTACCAGGAGAGTCCCACTGAGACAAAATCTCTTTTACAAGGGATACCAGGCCAGGAGGGCCGCTCAGTTAAAATATGTTACAGGCAAAACAATACTTTACAATAAAATAAAATACAGTATAAGCAGACACAATTGATACAGAATGTGGCTGCACATCTGGTTGCCAACCAACCAAAAAGGGCTCACGTTACACCTCTCTTGGTCTCACTCCACTGGCTCCCTGTAGCTGTCCGTGTCACGTTCAAGGCCTTGATGCTTGCGTACAGGGCGACCAACAAAACTGCACCTACCTACCTGAACTCACTACTGCAAGTGTATGTTCCCTCCTGACCGCTATGCTCTGCTGCCGAACAGCATCTGGTGGTCCTGTTGCATTGTGGCGTAAAACTACTATCCAAGACTCTCTCTGCCATTGTCCCCCGATGGTGGAATGAAGAAGCATCAAGAAGCATCTGAAGACACAGCTCTTCCGCTGTCACCTGAGCACCTGAAACACTATACCCTAAAAGACCTCCTCATGTCTCAAAACTGTCTCCTATTAAACTATAAAATAATAAAAAAAAACGTAATCTAATGCCTTAATGCACTCTTTAGCTTTACCAGCTAGTTTGTACCTTGCATGGCCAACCATTGGCACCTGGTCATGCAATGCTTCTAATATTGACTCCTTATGGTTTTTTGCTTGTGTTGTACTCTGCCTCACTTGTAAGTCGCTTTGGATAAAAGCATCTGCCAAATGAATAAATGTAAATGTACACAACGTACAGGGGTCAAACAAAAGGTACCTACACACATACACAAACAACTGATGGAGATGTATACACAACAAGCATGACATGACAGATGAAATTTTTAAGCAGGTGCAATTTACAATGATCTCTGAAATCTTTTATTTAAAATCAGTTGAGGAGATGAAAGTGTCATGCCTGAGCTTAACCATAATGAAATTCCTCTTACCCGCTTCCGTCCACACAATAGGTGCCTTGAAGTGCAAAGTTGACTTGGTCAATACCACCTACAAGTTTACTCTTACAAACAGAGATACCCTGGCAGTCCAATCTGCCCTTGACCCATGGGCAAGAGTGACCTCTCTCTGATTTTATGTAAATCAGTATTGGATGAGCACAAAGGATTGCATTCAGCATCTTTATTCTGTGGCATTACTTCTGACTAAGAAATTACTGCAACTGCTCAATAACTAGGAATATGGTTAGCTCACAATGTTTCCCCATTACTTAAAAATATCAGATAACCACAGTGTTATGTATGGTATGGCTTGCTGCTGTATCCAGCTTAGCTTGCTATAATTAGGTAGAGAATATAAAACAACAATTATTCATGTTTGCTTTTTAAGCTAGCTGGCTAAACAAAATAAATATCTGGATAGTTCATGATTGGAATGCTTGTTGGCAAAGGTAGATTTTTGTAGAAATAATGTTATGATGTGCATAACAAATACCTCTCTGGCTTGCTAAATGCACACTTTTTTGTAATATTTTTCAATTTATCTACTAAATGGCTATTTATGGCTGTAAATATACTACATTTTGAAAGATTGCAATCTATTTCTGTCCTCAATTATTTACCATATTTCAGACAGATTGTGAAGATTTCCAAGGAGGAAAAGATGCTGCTGTCAATTGTGGAAAATTCCTTCAGGAGATCAGTAAAAATAAAGTGTAGCTATAAGAAAACACAAAGATTATGGCACAGGGTTGTCAGAAGAAATGTATAAACCAAAAACACTAAGAAAAGTACTTCAAACATCCTGATGATTTATATAAAACACTGAGTTACAGGAACAAACATAAGAATTAAAAATCATGAAATGTAAGGTGTATGATCTGTCAACCCTCTATTGATTACTCATCAGGTATCTATATCACATGCATTTCCCAATGTACCTCTCACTGTTTTATGATCATGTGTCGTTTTCATCTGGCATTTGTCAGGCAAAAAAGTCTGCCATCGGAGCTATGGTACAACATGATCGCAACATACAAGTGCCAGTGATGCGTGATACCTAGTGGCGAATCGAGCGAAAGATGAAAAGTGGACACCGTGTAACCTTACTTCAATCACAAGTGTGGTTGCAACAACATTACCTTTGTTTCACACTTCACCTGTCACTAATATTTTCATAGATTGCCATTTCTGGAGGAAGAGAAAGAAGATGACAGGGGCCCAAGCGCTCTCTTAGAAACCTCTCAGTGGCCATTACAGCAGGAATGGGTGGTGACTCATTCATCAGCCTACCACACTTTGAAAAACTGAAAGACAGGTGATGTAGTAGAAAAAGTTATCTGTGACAACATCACCCTCATCAAAGAGAAAAACCAACATCCTAAATCTGATCAGAAAAGTGCATCCACGTCTTCCACAGCAAATCACACTTTGTGTATTTTTAATCTAGTGAGAGAGTTTTTTTGCATGGTGACTGCTTCATTGAAGATATGGCTAAATGGTATAGGACACAAAATAATATACAACACAAAATAATCTTCGACAGTGAAAGGAAGTCAGCGGAGGCAAAGAGCAGTGCTGTGGACCAACATTTGAAGGCGTATTGTAAGATAAAACATACACTAACTGTACATTCAATAAACAGTCAATGCCAAAGGAAAATATTATGTTCAGACACAATGCATGCATACAAGTTGAAATGAGTCTTTCATGTCATATGCTGGTACATTGCCACATTGTCAGATAGCTAAAGTATTTTTGAAGGTACCTCTTTGTCTGTGTACTTGGACACTAGCTCATATAGAGTGCTAGTTTTATAGCATGATAAATTCATCATACATAGGCTTGGTAGACAGTATAAATGTACATTTTAAAAATAGTTTTAGTCATAAGTAAAAGGGCGGAGATAACCCCAAAACCCCATGCAATAACACTGACTAAAAACTATCAAGGTAACCCTAAATAGTGCTTTCCTTCCTTATTTTCACCCTCACCTCTGTCCTTGTTAGAAGGGGTGATTTGACAATACCTCATCTTGCTTTAATGCTCTTGTGTTTTTTTTTTTTCAGCAAGCAGCATATCAGTAAAGCGGAAGATAGCCAGCACATACCACCTGCAAGGCTGGTCTCTTGGTTGTCTTTTCCAATCTCCCTTAATCAAAGTGACCATCAAGTTTCCCCTTCATAGAGGGCTTTTTTCAGGCCTGATTTTGAACCACCTCACCTGGATTACAATGGATGGGGAAAGCTCTTAATATTTGGGGTATGTCTTTTTTTTTGACTCCCAAAATGTGGGATTAAGAAGCAACAGGGGAGCACAGCACTGGCCTTCTTTATCAGGTTCAGATTTTCAGAGAACTCACCTCTTACTGCTGTGAAGGGCGCAGAGAGGATTCTGAAAGGTAATCTGTTTGAATCAGGTCTGCTGTGATAAAAAAAGAGAGGAAAGAGGTACATGCCCAGTTGTTGTGCAGTGTGTTCAAAGAGAATGATGTGTTTTTAAAACTGAAACTACAGTATTGGAAGAATAATTGTCCTGGCACTTTTTAATTTTGGGTGGTCAGAGGACAATTCCTATACTATGAAATCTGATATAAATGTAAGTGTTTATTATTCATGAAATGTAACTAATGAAATGGCACAATTAAAAACATGTTACTGTACAGTGTCAAGTTCCAGACAGATGTGATATTACACTAATGCATTATTTATTTTTGTAATGAAGTTTTCATTGGGGATTGCAACACAGATACACAGTAGGAAACAAAAAACTCAGCAGTTCCCCCACAAACCTCTTCTATGTGCATTAAGCCAGTGCCCCCTGTAAGTCTGAATGAGGAAAAAGATGTGGTGAGGTGACTCAATAGGGCTGAATTTTTCTCCACCATATGACTTGTGGGACTTTCAACCTGTATTTCAATCGTCATCCTCCAGGTGTCCCTATAGAATCAGTAGCCTTTCAGCATCCTGGAGTGATCAGCATAGCCACATAAATAATAATACAATTATCAATTCTATTTTAATAATGATTAGAGAGTGAAAAACAAAAAAATTACACAGTTATGGGAAAAGGGGGACGGATATGAAACATGGATGAATTTATATTACATATATCACTAATATATCAGTACAAAAAGACGCTTGTTTAAAGTAACAAAACACAAACCAAAGTCAGAGATTGATGTTGGCAGGGTGGACTCCTTTGAAAAAAATGAAAAAAGAACGTCATTGGATTGTCAGTGTCATTGTCAGTGAATCAGCCAGACTTAGGTGCATTAAAAAAAAACTAATGAATGGCAGGGCAATTCCATCAACCAGTAAACTTTGCAAGGTGTATGTGCTGCGGGTGGTTGACTTGCAAGAGATCAAAATCACAGAACTAGATATATGAGAGTGTATCTGTAGTCAGTAGCAAATCAACAGATGCAAAAAAAATTATGTTTTGCATATTTTGTTTGTTTTGCAAGGACAACTAATTATGGCTGGTTTGTGAGTCATTCTGCCTATCACAGTGCATCTATACTCCATGAATAACTCCTCAGTGGCAGATGGCATTGTGAAATGTTTGAATGCATTAGAAGTGAGTTTAAACATGACTGTGTTTGTGTTGGACAAGGCAAACTACATGTTCAAGGCTTACAATGACATCCTTTAAGGCTTGATGCCAGAATGATGTCAGAATCCACAGAACCTAAAATAAACCTGAGTATTTTACAAATGAATATCAAAAACTGGCACAATAGATGAACTGCATACACAGAATAATTCATTAACAACTTGTATTCTGTTAATGATTGTATGTATGTATGATTGTATTCTCAGTTTTGATGAGAACTAAAGCCAAACTGGACAAATAAAAACTGTATGATCCTGGTGAACATTTTAATTGCCTGCTGAATAGTCTGCATTGCTAAAGAATATGACTGATGACTTACGCATAACTTACACATTTCGATGGACATAAAATACTAATGCATTTATGAAGCAGCATCTTACCCACAACCCTGATAATGTCAAATGTTGTATGTAGTCCTTTGGAGTTTCTTTAAGTTGATTGTGAATAAGTCAGTATGTTATACCATTAATTTTGGTAACCAATGAAATACCTTTATTTTGAGATGCTCCTTCACAGATGCATTTCTTCAGCTGGAACCTACTTGTATCCTCTGTCTGCTATGCATTCCATCAGACGCCTCTGTGCCATGTTTTAATTGCCTCCAATGTTCTTTTTAATTCCAGGTGGATTTATTTTGCATATTCACGCATGATTGATTTCAAAATTAGTTTCTCATTTTCTCTGTCTGAAAATTGAAAACTCATGTTTTCTTGTGTCCTCATAACCTAGGGCAGGCAACAAATTGCCCTTTTTTTCCTGAAAGGTTTTTGCTGCTAATTCCAACAGCAATGAAAGACTGTAAAGTATGTATGTATGTATGTAGGCCTATATACATATATACAGTATGTATATATTATTTGGAGCTGAAATAATGAAGAATATAACTTCAAGGCACAGCATGGTATCTGCATAATATAATAAAAACACATGTTAATGAAAATGTAATCAAAACATATTTAAAATAGGAATAATATTCTTTGCAGAGTTAGTCTGAAGCTAACGCTGGTCTCCTGAGAGTTGCAGAGAAGATGCTTCCTCTTTTTCCATGATCTTGAGAGATGAAGAATACTCCTTTCATCTGTGCATATGTCATGAGTTCCATTTTTACCATAGAGAGCTGCTTTCTGAATTGGGGGTTGGAGGGGTTTACAGGAGAGCATGGGACTTTCTCGGTCCAGGTTTTATCAGATCATTGCTTGATCATATTAAAAAAGGAACATTTCAAAAGGCTTGTAGAGGGCATCTTGGGCTGAAAAAATGTCAGTAATGTACTGTCCAATTATCATCTAATATGAATCTATATTTTAAGATGGGAGTTCACTCAGTTTGCAGGGAAAGGAAAATTGTCTGTATTTGAACCTGAATATACACTCATCAAGTATATAGTACTTACAGGTATTCACGGATGCTTGTCCAAACAAACCTCTTCTCTTCCACTTTCTTTCTCATTGAACAACCCATTATGAGTTTAAAATCTATTTTTAACTCATAATGTCTGCATACAAAAATGGGAGCTTCTAACTGAAAGACATATGTTGTTCCAAGTTGGTAAATACTCATTTGTGAAAAATGGCTCTGCCATTGAAGGTATTGACATCAGTATGATACAAAATAACAATTCGGGCCACACACACATTAGAGATGTGCTATACCAAATGACTGTGAATCAGTGTTTCCTCAATAATGTAATGGACTTTGGCCTTGCTTTTTTTCTGAGGACAACAATATTTTCATTTATATTGTAGAAAAAAATGAAAGCAAACAGATTGATTACATTGAAATAAACATGTGCAGGCCATTTATACAGTGCAGCCTTCAGCCGCTGTAATCATGTTGTGTTTGCCTCTGACATGTGCCAAGGAATGAATAGTAAAGTAGAAGCATCAGTGCACAGGAAGGTGCAGCCACCCTGGGAGCACATCTGCTGCTTAGTCTCGTGTTGGTATTATTGTCTGTCTTCTTCCTCTTGCTCTACCTCACTTACTACCTCACTAAACTGTGGGCGGCAGTGTAGCATAGTGGTTAAGGAGCAGGACTCGTAAGCGAAAGGTTGCTGGTTCAATCCCCGGCTGGGGCACTGCTGCTGTACCCTTGGGCAAGGTACTTAACCCACAATTGCCTCAGTAAATATCCAACATTGTACAGAACTGTAACCTATGTAAGTTGCTTTGGATAAAAGCGTCTGCCAAATGAATAAATGTAAATGTAAACTTGTATGAACTGTATTAATGTTGAACACTCATGCAAGGGAGTGTATTATGAAATACGAGAATTGCAGAGAAGCTACCGTCTGACATGTGTGCTGATGTTGACAGCTCATCGATGATGGTGTGTTAAATAATGAAAATGTGCCGATGAGCTCCAGGTTTGTGTGGAGGAAAGTGATGGACTGTTGTGGCGTCAAAGAAGACAGCGGTGTGCAGACAAATCAGCATGAAGGCTGGACGGGTTGAAGTTGTTGAAATGTGAAGACAGGGTGCCGTAACTGCCTGTTATTTCAGGGATTTGAAAATTTGAGTTATCATGGGTCTGACTTAGCTGACACGCCAAGGCTGCTGTGGACCAGACACATGATTGATGGTCAGGCATAACATGAAGTCCACATGAAATAAAAAGAGCTGGTGGAGGGTCAGATGTATAACAAACATACAACATGCATCCTATGGCGCAGACAGCTTTCAGCCAGTTGTGTCACCTGATAATGCACTTAGCATTCCTTGGGCTTCTTTTATAAACACCTTCCCAAAGCATATTGTGGCCCAACTAACACACAGGACATAGATAGGACAGACCAATGACAGGTGCTGTTTGGGGTATCAGAGGGTGGCAGAAAATCTAACATGAAAAAGAACAGTAGAAGAAATATCTAATGTTGGTTGTCACCTATACAGTTAAAAGCCACCTTGTGATAGTGAATTTTGTCAAAGCGAAAGTGAAAACACATATATTACAGTAGAAGTTGTTTGTTGGAACATGTTGGTTGGATTTGTGCTTGTATAGCGTTAACATGCACTCTACTGACAGCATCTTTTATTGACCTGACCTCCACCACCTCCAAAGAGTGACACCTAATTCTCTTACACACTGAATAGAGACTGGACATTTACAGTGCATGGTTATTGGGTCAAGGCTTTGCCTTTTGTGCCTTTCATCATGGTGACATTTTATGTCACAAATTCTTAATTCATAGTGAATGAACTGAGGCTGAGCTTTATTGCATCATAAAAGTTGAAGAAGCAAACTGCTAAGAAAAAAATAACATATGGAACATAGGATAGATGGGCCTCCATCGGTCAGGTTGACCATGGGTGATGCATCCTAGTTGTCCTGGCTGACTGCTCGGCTCAGCGTCTCTTGTGGCTGAAGAGACCAATGCAGGAATGACAGTCTCTATCGCAAAGGTTGCATCTGTATGTGATTTCTGGTCTGTTGGGATTGCTGCGCTCCTTTCTGCATGCCCGCTTGTCTGCTGCTGTGTTAGGATAGGAGTATAAAAAACATGGACATGTTTTCACAGATGCTTAATAACTGCCACTTTTCAACATTCAGAAACCCAGCTTACCTTTATTGCTTGCTGTAAAGAACAAATATGTCTTCTTTTTGTTATATTATCACTCTTTGCATAAGCAATAAATGTTTCTGGCTTTCTGATTCCATGCTTAAGCTTACTACCCTACAGAGGAATACAGGGATGCTGCAGAATGGGTACATTGTTGGGTGCCAGAGTTTTGCCTGGCTCAACATCTACCATGTAGTATGGGGAAGAGTGAGGTGTGAGTCAGTCATGCAGTTGGGCAGCTGGTTAATTTCATTTGCTTAGCACACCCAGAGCTCCGGCCACCACACCCAACAATCAAACACCATAGGAGATAAGCTCAAGTCAACACCACTTCAAATGTGTTTGGAGGCAGCATATGGAATAAACTGGTAAATTCATGGAAGGCTGCATGCCTGTTAGTGTGGAGGCAGGGGAGTCGGGGGCCATGTTGAGAATGGTTTGACAGATTATGAGGAGGAAATGCTTGATTACATGTACATTATGCCATCAATATCTCAGACTTTGGATATGGTTCTTATTAGAACTGTCAGTTATTTCAGTAGAACAAGGTGAGAAAATTATATACCTGGTGTCAGTCTTCTCATAGTTTTTGGACACAAAAAGAAGCATAATTTTGAAATTAAACCAATGATACTTTCAGTGTCAAACACTGATCCTGATAAGAAAGCCTTATATTATGAAATTGGTATATCATCTAGGGCCTTGCACACAAATGTCATATTATACCTTTTAAATGCTGCTTTTAAATATCTTACATTCCTGGATGTGTGGAAATATTTTTGTAAATATGTAGTATTTGTGATAAGAATACAAAATGCACATTTACATATGGTGAAACTAGTTCATAAATGTTTGATTAATTACTGGGTACATGAAATTTTGTTGTTTCCAGTAAAATGAAACTTAACATAATTTCAAAAAGAAGGAAATCAAGGATGCATAAAAAAACTAGCCATGCAGAAGTGCCTTCCATGGGTGACAGGGGCTGAAGGGGTTTAAGGAGGGAATCCCCCTGTTTATTTCACAGTACTTGTCTGAAAGGAGATAACATTTCATTAAGAAAGAAAAAAACACTTTATTGTGCTCTTGTTCATTTCTGATGGATCACAAAGCCCTTTGAAATCCATCAATATGCAAGTCTTTCAGTTTCCCTTTTACAACAACTGCATCACAGGATCAACCATTATTTTCCAGTGGCTGTTTTTCCATCCTTGCTGCTGTCTGACGTCACGGAGACACAGGAGTGCTACAATATGCAATACGAAAAAACATGTAGATTACTCGTTAATATATTCTGTAATTAAAACACACAGCTCATGAAATCTAAAGAATTGTGTTTATAAAAATAACAACTGATGAGGAAAAGTGTCCAAATCCTCTTGGTGCTGAAAGAAAAAAAAAAATCCAGAAATCCCAGAATTTTTAAGGCGGTTGAAATAAGACATTGGACTACCCGGTTACCTCTAGTATCCACTCAAAAGATATAATCAGACAATACATAAAGCAGTAGTAGTAACAGTTCATCTCAAGGGTAACAATTGCGTGTAAGTAGCATTAATGCTGATTACATTAACCACGCTTTTTATCTCTCCTCAACTGGGTTGCTTAGTCATGCTTATTGACTCAGTAGAGATGAGAATTTACAAAAGTGCTGTTACAGTCCAACAGTGATATAACACCTCACAGTAACAGAGTATCAACTGCTAATGCTCTTGTGTGTGTTACAAAGTACATATTTTTCTCAGTGGTTGGATTTTGATGATATGAATTGTTATAATGGAAATCAAGAATCAACATTTTACTCTGATCTGTTGGAATCTGTTTCTCTGTTGGTTTCTTCTACATTATATTTCAAAGGCAAGAGGTCCATTAAGAAGCGTCCTGCAGGGAAAGATTAAGATGCAGCTGCTTGGATGTGCACTTAACCCCTCTCACTGCATGAACGTAGATGCCTTTTAAAAAACGCCTTCATTTTCTATAGATGGCAAAATGCCTGCTCTGTTATTTGGGTTATTTCTCATGCAACCAAGAGCAAAATATTTGACTACAATGAATGTAAACCCCCTGTATTGGGTTCCACAGATCAGGGAAGGTCAGTGTTTGTGAATAACAAAAGGCTGCAGCTTATGGGCTGCCATACACTTTTATTATGTAAAGAATACATTCATCTTCAGATCTGTAGGATCAATTTAGTGGCTGAAACATCAGCAGAGCATATAATGACTTGCTACCACAGCACTTTGGTTGAATATAATTATTTGAGGAACGATGAATCTCAGCTGTTAATATTGTGCAGTTTGATTTGTGACTTCTGCAAAATGTATGCCATAGAAAAAAGGGAGGAGGAGGGACCAATAGGGTATGGTCAGAAGAATGTACCATTTCAACAAACAGTGCAGTTTTTTATCCATCAGGACAGGAGACATTCATTTGAGACTGAAAAAAATAATGAAGCTGTTTCTAAAATTCATGGTTAAAACCTGATACAAACAGGTAATTGTTTCTTTTTTATACAGCAAACATTGCAAATATAGAACTTTCGTATGTACATAGTTCTTCTCCTATGTAGAATGCATTGATAAATAGTAATTTTACAATGCAGAGTGAGAAAAGTGTGTGCATGGGAGTGTAGTTCTCTGACAAAGGAAACCATATACACAGTCTTGTACACAGAGTGTTCAGCGGACATATTTTGTTGCCTGTTTTTCACTCAAAGTACACAAACAGTTAATCCACAGTCACAGGACATGGCCATGCGATACCCAAATAAGTATATTCCAATGCTTTTTTTTGTTTGTTTTCTTTTTTCTAGAAAAAAGAAATGAGGATAATTTAATACGGTTGATTTTTCCAATGTTTGCTCCTTAATTTGGTTCACGTACTCACAAATGTGAATAGTCTTCATAGTTATAGCTCCATTTTGTCCAGTAATATACTCTGAATAAAAATAGCTGTGGAGGAGTTTCATGATGATCTAAATATTTCTCCCTTTGAATCTATCATTTTGTCATGTTCAACCTTTTTGAATCTGTATTATTTTGGTCCAGATTGAGAAGTGGTGGTCTGGGTGAGAGATCAAGATTTCTGTTGAGCTGATACACCTTTCCAGTAGTCTAAAATGTCGTGCAAGTCCTCATCCTTGGCAAACTGCACTTTTTTACGTAATGCATGTCCTGCTGCCATGTACTCTTCCTCTTTGTGGCGCTTGCGGTGGAGCTTGAATCGCTCCCAGATGCTGTGGGATGGTTTGCAGGAGTATTCGGGACTAGAGGAGTAGCTAAGGTTGTGGTACTGGGGGGAGAGCTGTGAGTAGGCCAGGTCTCTGGGGCGGGGCCGAGTGAGAGGCTCCAGGATGGAGGGCTTCCGGCTTCCAGAGCCCTCTAGCTGCTCCGGCTGGTGGGAGCCCGGGTAGGAGTGCCGGTGCTCACTGTACTGACGGATCTTCTCTGCCTCTGCTCTCAGGATGGCAGCTGCTGGCGTGACGGTCAGGATGGTGTCACCCGTTGGCGACGTCTTTTCAATGTACTTGGCCTCGGACTTGTAGGTGCCCTCTGAACGGAATGACCTCGGGCTCCGTATGGAGCCACTGGAGGAGGTGCTGGAACGCTTGGGGGCAGCTTCCATGCTGTGGTGCCTCTGTAAAGGGTGGTGGTAGCTTTCTTTGTAGACAGGAGACAGGAAGCCAGACTTGCTCTGCGGCTGCTCTGATATGAGCACTAGCTGTGGCTCTGCAGTGGACACCGCTCCAGATTTCACCCCTTGAAACGAGGTGGACTCCGATTTCAGGGCATCTATGCAGTTGTTGATGATCTGATTAACTTTGTCCACCTCTTTTGCAATGGTAGAGATCTCCGCCACTGAGCCTTGGTTGTTTCCAGGGATGGACATTTCGCATTCTCTGCGGTCTGGTTGCTCCCCAGTGCGAACCTCGATGTAATTGCCCTTGGCTGTTTTAGGGGTTTCACTGATATCCTGGAGTTTGTACTGTTCCATTTCACCGCTGGAAGGCAGGTATGGCATCCGGGGCATGTTCTCTCCACTCATCATCTGCTTTTGTGTCAGCTGGGAAATAGTTCCACCTTCCAACTCAGCTCCGTACTTGAGTTCAATGATGTTTTTCTTGATATTGCCTGCTTTTTTGTGTTTTTCGTCTTGCTGCCGTTTTTTTCGCAAGCAGTAGTAGACAACCCCTAAGACTATCACCATGCCAAAGAGACACCCAAGGATGGTCATGATGTAGTGAGTGGCAGTGGAGTTGTTAGCCACTCTCTCCTTTCCATTTCTGGGGCCCGTGGAGATAGTCAGGCAGGTGTGGTTGTATCGAAGAGAGTTGCGTATGGAGGCCACACAGTAGGTGTAATCCGTGTGGGCTTTTAAATTTTTCAGCTCTATTTCCTCTTTTTCCTTCTTGAGATTTTGGATGTCAGTGAAGAAACTGTTGTTGTAGAGAACCAGAATATACATCTTCTTGAAAGGATGAGGGATCT
Source organism: Megalops cyprinoides (assembly GCF_013368585.1). NCBI lineage: Eukaryota > Metazoa > Chordata > Actinopteri > Elopiformes > Megalopidae > Megalops > Megalops cyprinoides. The sequence continues at coordinate 31,153,582 of NC_050583.1, forward strand.
GAACCATAATAACTGCACTAGTGTGTGTCACTTGCTTCAGTTTCATGATAGGCTTCACTTCAAGGTCAATGTACGGTGGGCTGATATTGATAATGTCATAAGGCCCAGTCCCAGAGGGGCAATCCTCCACTCCGCAGGGGGTGGAGTCTGGTTGGAGAGTGGTGGTGTCAGGGGTGCCAGGAATATATGAAGTCACATAGTCCTCTGTGCACACAGTGGAAAGCATGTGCAGGGCATTACGAAAAGTGGGCATGTTTGGGTTCTGGCTGAGAAGACTGTATCCAGAGTAACCTGCAGGGGAATCGCACACCATACGCTCATTGGTTCTGTTGGGGAAAACTGCGAGCCACTTTAGAAAGCCTAGGAGCTCACAGGAACAGTTGAAGGGGTTAGTGTAAAGCTCACAGGTAGTCAGCTTAGTTAAACCACTGAAAATTGCCCCATCTAGCTGCTGGATGCGGTTCATGGAGAGATCTATGTTTTCGATGTTGGGGCATTCCCAAAAGGCATTGGGTGTCACGGTCTCAATCAGATTTGCCTGGAGGTAGAGGTACTGGAGTTTGCCTAAACCCCTGAGGATGCCCTCTGTCAGGTTTCGCAGCTTGTTGAAGCCTAGCTGAAGGACCTGTAGGTTGAACTGGGCAGAAAAGGCCCCGTCCTCTATGTAGGTGATCTCATTCTTAGTCAGGTTTAGGTAAGTCAGGTTGCCAAAGCGGCTAAGGGCAGAATAGTGGATGCTTTTAATTTTGTTCTCGTTCAGTCGTAGATCCACAATGGTGCTGTTGATATGCTGTGGAATAGCCTCATAAGGTGGTTGGTTTTGGCTGCAAATCGCGAGCCATACAAAACCCTTTTCCCCCTCAATGAGCCAACAGTCTCCTCTAACCTCAGCTGTCTGCATCAGAAAAAGGAATGCCACCCACCAGAAAAAGGCACTCATCGCCATACGTCCGTGGTAAGCCATCTGTGCTTCTTGGGAATGCATGATCTCTACTGGTAGCTACCCAGGGGTGATACCATCAACAAGATCGGACCCCTTCCCTGGTAGATGTAAATATGGAATCTTACAGCCCTCTTTTACCGTTTTTTTTTTTTTCTTTTTTTCAATTCAGGCAACAGAGTCCATTGTTAACCACCAATGCAGTGAAAAAACCTGGATGATTTTGTATTGAATGGCCCAGACAGTATTAAACAAGGCAACTGGACAGAGCTGATGCATTTAGGTTTCTTCCCGCATGCGACTGTCGGCTGGCGTGAGGTACTGAGATTGGTCTCTGGGCATCAGTATATCACCACTTCAGATTGGCTTGTGCTTATTTCCCTTGTGGCCAACATTTCTGATGAGTCTTGAATTCCTGTCTCTTTTCCTCTCCCTTTCTTGGTCTTTCATTTATGACTCTGAGGTCAGCGCTGCGAAAGAGGAGAAGATGAGATCAGTGGAACGAAGATGAAACTGAATTGAAACTAAACAGAAATCAGCATGTAGGAAAAGCATATAACTTCTGTCTGGTCCTTCAAACAAAGCTTTCAGACACTTAACAGAAAAGGGCAATTTGCAAAGTAATGCACATAGATTCCATCTGGACAAGAAGGAAGACCAGAATGAATATCAATAACAACTAAATAGGAAAACTTTCCAACTGTATCCACTTTTCAATATACATTCATCCAACCTTTCTGCTGTATATGCAGTATTACAAGAAAACAAGAAAGCTATAAACATAATAGACTTTTAGGTAGCACTTTAAATAAATTTTATTACCAAGCCTGTAATGATCACAGTAAATGTCACTTGAATGGGTGATTTAAATAGATTGTATAGAGACTGAAATTAAAAGGTATGTGAAGTTCAAATATATTGATTCTGTGAATTAATTCTTAAACAAATGTGCTAACTGATGTGTATGTCCTGATGGCAAACATGACACCTGACACATCAGTGAATGGATGTTCTGCATTCCTTTTCACATCTACTTAAATTGCCCTCCATTTAAGTTCTTCAAATACTGCTGCAGTCCCTATGGATTCTTTATTGTAAATAGATTTTATTGATTGTGTTTTTAAAAACATTGCACTTGTCCATTACCACCTGACAGGTTGAAGAAAATAGTGTGTGCTTGTTTTAACACCATTAGTATAGTGTACTCTTCTCTGTAGATATAACACACAAGACATCCTCATGAGTAATGGTACTTAGGCACCATGGGATAGTAGTCTTTCACACATTGGCAGTAAGACCCCATCTGACAGCCCCAGTGGTACATTACACTTTGCCATACGACCAAGGTGTGAGCCCTGGGACCCAGTCAGTGCAATCAATAATTGATGTTGGATATTTCAAACAAAGTACAGTGCAGTACAGGAACCCACATGTAGTAGGGGGGGCAAGATTTTGTTGTGAAACGTAGGAAGAGCAGTGAGATTTGACTAACTTTCAAGAGTGTTTGAAGCCAGGCAGAGACCTGTGGTCTCTTTATAGTGTGAAAACTCCCAGATATTCATACCACTTAGACACACTGCAAAGTACACTAATGCTTTGTATATCGCACCCTCATCAGTTCAAGCTGAAGGGGATAGCACTGTTACTGGATGGCAAACAAACCCTACATAAATAGTACAATTGTTCCTCTATCATCAAAATGTGTGTCAATCTGGGAATTGCTACCACACAACGTACATCAATGTACAGCATACCACACATTTCTAGAACTGTTTGCTCTGCATCTCGGCAGATACCCCACATGAACATGAAGCACAATGAGATCCCATCAGGCTGGCCTCTGTGTCGACTTCCCTGGGTAAATACGAGCCATGGAGCTGCTTGCTGAAGGTTGATTGATGTTTGAACGGGCATGTGCTGATTAGTGCTTGAGGTGAGTTGATCTGTTATTCAATATTGAGAAAGCTTGGTGTAGTTTATTATGGAGGTCTTTATTGATGATGTCACTGGCAGTGGCACACAAGTAATGAGCTCTGCATTGAAGGAAAATTAAATTTCGCCCAGTGGAGGACTACTGTACCAGTTATAATTGTATTCAGTCTAACAGCATAAGGAGGTGATTTCTCAAATTCTGCAGCAATTTGTTAAGTGGAGAATTTGGATATGTTGCTTTGAGGGAATTACTCAGCTTGTTTCCCCCTTTTTACTTTGGTAAGACACAAATCATTGTATATTTATTTCAATGCATTGTTTTTAATGCTCAGGGCATTTTTCATTTGATCATTGTTTTGAATTTAAACACCAGATATCAATTTTGCTGCCATTCAAAATGTATTTTTTGTTTTCAAAATCTATTATCTCATACATGCCCCTATCAGGACAAGCCCACCATCACAACATTATAGAATGGCATTATAGAAACTTTGCCTTAAAGTCTTGTCTTGCTGTACATTGCTTTGTCTATAAATGACAATTCTTGAAGAACTCAGATTTACTCTTACAAATGTGTACAGTTTACCTGCAAAATCAAAATTCAAGTGTAAAAGAATATTCCTTCAATGCATTCTTTTCAACCGGGTGATCTTTATGGATAATACGTCTCATGGGCAGTATCTATGCTATTGTCATTATGAGTCTGAATGATTCTCATTTTTTAAAGTTACTTCTAAGAAACGGCTGGACAGAAGCACAATTTTATCATGCATTTTTCAGTCCTACAAGTCTACAGTCTATGGACTCATTCTTGTATAAATTGGTCAAAATATGCCCTCAGCATGACCTTCTTAAATCTTACTGGGGCCATTTGTCTCTTCTTGGAAGAAAATCAATATTGCTTTATTAATCACGTTGACTTATCCAGGCTTGATTGTGTCCCAGCACAAGCAGCTGTAGGTCACCGTTCCACACTGAGTCTTACTTCCAGGATTTTTCGTACAGCACACAGTAGCCTATGTGTCACTTCTGCCAATGCATCTTTACCATGAATGATGAATGCAGCTATCCAGATAGGGCTCTAAAAGTATCCCCAGCTGAAAATATGAAGACATTAATATCATTTTTACCATACTCAATATGTTTTCCCTGCCGGCACGATGCATGTTTGGAACCAGCGAATCCATTATCATATGGGGGTGCTGAAAATAGCCTAACTCTGCCTTGAAGATGGAAAAAAAAGCATAATTCAGGCAGTGTCTCGGTTTACATATGGAAGGATGTGTGGAACCTTACATGCATTTAATCTGGTTCAAACATTTTCTCTAATTTGATTTTTTGGTCAAAATCAGAACGGCTTTTTTATTTGCAACATCCATGCATGATTTTTGTTGACCGATTCACAAATATTCCAGTGATTAATACCATCAGTTTCCTGGGAGAAGGATTTATTTTGGATGGCCAATGCCTTTGAAGGGTTATTAGCTTTGTAATGCACAAAGAAATTGACAGCATTAATAAGTCCTGGAGAGTATGCAAGGCATCTCATCGTTTATGTGGATGTGGCTACATGACCCAGGGCATTCAACTTTCCTCTCAGTAATGGAGGCTTTAGTGCCATACATTTGAGCATGTATTCCATAATAATAATAATAATAATAATAATAATAATAATAATAATAATAATAATAATCATAATAATAATAATAAACAGACAGTCAAAAACAAATGGGGTGTCCATGAGGCCTTGGATTTATTGTTTTGATAGTGTATACATTTAAGGGATTGGGAAAATATATGTATAAGCATTTAAATCTGTTCTTACATGGCATTTTACTGGTCTTTAGACATTTATAAACTTTTCATTGAAGTATTATAGGAACATGGAGTAAATTATAATAAACATGTATCCAGTGCTAAAAATAATATTTTACACTATTTTGAATAACCTGAATAATTAAAACATCTAGACCTATATATTTCTAAGAAAGGGCTGGACAGGTTCCCTTTGTCAGAAGCACAATTTCTTCATTTGTTTTCCAGTCCTTCAAGTCTACAGTCTATGGATTCATTCTTGTATAAACTGGTCAAAATATGCCCTCAGCATGACCTTCTTAAATCTTACCGGGGCCATTTATTTCTTCTTGGAAGAAAATCAATGTTGCTTGATTAATCATGTTAATTTGCATGATATTCTGTATTAGTATTATCCTAGAGGCATTTGGTCATGGCATTGCCACTGCACTGAGAAAAAAATGTATATATATATATAAAAAAACTCCAACCTCCAAACAATACAATGCGGCAGTCTGACATTTTCTATATTTTCTACATACTTTTTTTGTATTTATATAACATGACCCCTACCTACACAAAAATAAGCTATGACAGAAATTGTAATAATTCAAGTTAGAATACATTTATATGGTTTCTTCTCAAGGTAGATGAGTCATTGTTGCATTTCTAAGAGTTTATGTTTATAAAAAAGTTTATATCTGCCCACCTCTTCAGAATTAAACCTCTGTCTTTTGAGAATTCAGCTTTATATTTTACACCTACATTTTTGAAACATTTTTGAGTCCATCTGTGTGTTTTGTTGACTCCATCAGACCTCATAAAATGTGGTAGGGTACACTGCCATACAGTATGGACCACAATTCTGGATTGCTTTAGGGTCACCTTTATTCATATAGTTTGTTTGCCATAGATGTAAACTGTTTAGTGCCTTGGCCCAAAACAAATGATGTATTGAATTCTATTATCGATAAATGACTCTATAATACTAGATTAGAGAACTGGTATGGCTTGCTTCAAGGCAAAATATTTTTTACTTGCAGATTGACCTTCTACTCCAGTTATTAAAAAAATGGCAAAGGATAACATTAACCTGAGTGTACGTTAACAAAAACAACAACCAAATTTCAATTTAAATGAATACATAATTAAAATAATACATACACAACAGTTGTGTCTGAAACTGTCAGTGTATAACACATTACCCCTTGACATTTATATGGAATACTTTAAGTTATACTGTCCAACTCTGTTATAGTAAGAATATAGCATCTCCCTGATGAACAGATCAAAGGGTTAATTTGTTACTGTAAACCCTCAAAATTCCAATATTAAATTAAATTCACCTTTTACTACATGTGCCCTTTTCCTACAGTACAACTCAATTGCAGTGTGAAGCCAAAATTATACAAAATAGTTTTGGGGAATGACTGAGGCTACAGTTACATACATGAGACATCATTTCCTTAAAATCCCATTATTTAAAATTTATTTTCAGATGACAACCATCAAAGTTTGGAAGCAGTGTGTTTCCCCAACTACCCTGACATTTGGTGGTGGGCTTCTCAGCTTCCAGAAGTCAAAACATAAGATGTGAGCTTCGGCTAACTGCATCTTTCAAACATATTCAAGAAGAGATAACCCGTCACAACTGAATTAGTTAAGTATTTTAATTCACATTATCTGCATTCCTGAAGAAACTATATGACATTTATTGTGCATTGGAGGACTTGGATGGCTATAACTTTTTAACCTTTTTCTCAAAGAGTTTGGTAGTTATTGAAGTATTTGTAAATGTGTTCTCAAAGCCATCTTAAAATAATAACACACAACAGTAGTCAACATAAAATACTATGTAGGAAATCTTTTTATGGTTGGACTTATATCAGCACATCGACGGACTTCCAGTTGGGGAGCATTAGCTTATAAACTGACATTGACAAGCTGGCAAAATTCATTCTGATAAGTGGAAAAAGCAGTTAGCTCAGATAAAATACTGCATTCCAGACATGAATACAGATCCAAAAAGCCCTATACATGTAACCTGGAAATAATGTTACAGTGTCTATTGCCTGGTTGGATTTATTCATATCTCCACAAATAAAGCTTTTGGCATACAAAAATGTCAGGTTACTCACACATAAGAAGTACTACCCTGTTCCAATCTCTCCTTTAGGAACAAGCATCATCAAGCCCAAGACAGATCAGAGGCCCTAACAGGACACTTTCCTGTATCTCAGTGTATGGGACAAAGATTTTGTCTGTGTTGAAGTACTCTGTCTATTTTTATGTATGAATCTGTCTCTTTATAACAAAGAATCTCTGCTCACACAGCACATTTAAGTAGATATGTTAACATTCGACATTGTGTAAAGTAGCTGTACACATGTCCTTAAGCAAATTTCAGTGTAATAAATCATTGCGCATTTCATTGTGTGGGAGTTCAGCAACATGCAGCAGGAAAGCATACACTAACCATACTTGTCATTGCAACTCCAATGATACCCAAAAGGCAAAATAAAGAATCTGCGTGATCCAAGACTAGACGACATCAAAGTTACTTTCGGTCTTATCCAGACAGGAGGAGCACAGAAAGAAGGAGATTCCGTGAAATAAATTCTAATATAAATCCAAATGCAAGCTGTCACATAATATTAAATCAGCTATAAACCATTAATAAATACATTTGTAGTTCTACGTTCAGTTTATATAACAGCTGTCTCCATGGTAACCCCATGAGGCACAGATTGTTCTCTTAAAGGTCCTTCATTGTATAAAAAAAAATTCATATGACAGTGTCTATGCTCTCTTTCAGCGATCTGTCATTGAGCCTATTGTAGCAGATGGTGATACTGATACTGTTCTGTCAAATGGAGCCACTGCTACGACCAGGAACTCCATTGCAAACCGTCAGAAAACTGGATATCCCAGAAAGTGATGAAAGGCCACTGTGACACAAAAACAACGACGGATGAAAATCTAGACAGGTCATACCTCTAGTGTCTGTGGCAGTCTGCATGCTCATGAGACTGTTCTGATACCCGTAGACTGTGGGGCCCAATAACGCACCAATGGTGTTCAGCACAAGGGGAGATATTGCTCTGCATGGGCCCTGAGGAGCTCAGTGAAGATGAGTGGCTCCAAATGACAGATGGAGCGACTGCTCCAGTCCAGCCTTGGCGACTGAGTCCTGATGGTGCGTCTGCAGGGTGCGTGTGAGAAAGGGACCGAGACACACCACCTCCTGCTGTCTACGGCCCATTATGAGCTACATACATGCAGGCGTCACTGAGGGGATGATTTAGATATCACATGAGGAGGCCAAGAAGGGGGAATTATGCAGGCATTCGCCACTCAGTAAAGCAGAAGGAAAATTTGTGTGTGTGGATACCTACAGGACTTAAACCTCTTAAACGGTTTCTGAGGTAAATAGAATGGCCCTATGATTCCTGTTCACTGGCTTCAGCAAAACATTTCATGGTCAAGCACAAAAATCGACACCGCTAATATGATTTTATGGCCATGCCATTTCAAAAAAAAGTACATTTGGCTGCCTTCAAATATTTTGGGGGCATGGAGAAGGTCCCAGGATGCCTAATAATACAGCACCAAACCGATACAACTGTTACAACTTCAAACTGAGGAATAATCAAAAGATTTAATGCAATGAAGATGCAGAATTCTAGCACTAAACTGAAATAAATTTGTAATTATGATCAGGAAAGCTGGATCTCTCAATCTATTAGGTTACAAAACTCTGATGCAAATATTTGCTCAATAAACTGAGAATTGGGCTCCAGCGCATGAAATATTCACCAGTGTTTTTATTCTGTTAACAGACCTTTTTAGTAAAATGCTCCTCAAACTTGAAAAATCTCAGCATAAAGTCAGATTCCAAGTGTTACAGAATACTGTATTGTAACAAGAATTAAGTGCTGCCTCACACATATTTCTTTTTTGTGGGAAGATAACCTATTTAGGAATACTTGAAGTCAGAGGCAAGGTTTTCAAAAAGGGGTTCAAAATTGATTAGAAGCACACATTTGCAATGCTTTCTTTAACCTACATTTAATCCTGTGCCAGTGTGTATCCTTGTGATAGGAATTTTTAAAATGATTTCAGAGTGAAATAAATGAATTCTCTGCCACTTTCAGAGCAGAGGTCTGCTGTTAGAGACAGAGCAGGCTGCATCAGCAAACGTGGAGCACCTTGGATACACTTTTAAACTACTGCACAGACAGGTAAACTGAGAGGAAATAAGCTGGCCACAGAGGGTCACAGGGTTTGAGGAATGCCAGTGGGTTAAGAAAATGGTTTGTTAAATTACAGGATGGAGTTTTAAGAGACTTTTAAAAGTTTCCCCCTCTGAACACTGAACATGTAATCCCGTTGTGTGATTTGGGGCCTCAGGCAGAGTTTTCGAATCTAAACGATTTGGCCGCTCATTCCCTCTGTGATACACATCCCAGCTCCATAAAGGTCTCTCAAATCAGATTGCGCTCTTCCATTTTTAAAATTATGTTTTTGCTATATACTTCCACATGTGGCCAGGGATTGCAGGAGGATGGCCACAACTACCTACCCCAGGGCGTGTAGTGCTGTAGAGAGAAATGTATTGTTTTTACTTTGGTGCAATTAAATTTGCAGAACAAATCATAACTCACTGCTTGTCCTCTCATTGCTGCACATGGTGAAGAGTATGAGTAGGAAACAAGAGGTGGAGGCATGCTGGGAGCCGCATCCTTGGCATGTTCCGTAACACTGCGGTGATAAAACAGCCAGACCTGACACGATCAGGGGCAATGAAATGGAAGCCTCATTGCAGAGAGAGGGAGACTGAAAGCTTTAGAGGATGTGAATTAATTAGAATGATAAAAAAGCTAAGGGGCTAAAAAGATGCAGTAATTTCCACTACACAGTGGTAAGGAGCATGCTTGAGAGGCCTGATGAACTGGAATGAAGAGGGTGCAGTGCAATCCCACAGTAGCACACGTGGCAAGCAGGCCATCTTCACCACACAAAAGTGTGAAAACAGACTGTGCCAAAATTGAGCACTTATTGGAGCTCAACCCATATCTTGTGTCTATCAGCTCTGTGCCCTCTGCTAAGCTGCGTTTGCGTTAACAAATGACTCCGCTCGCATGTCGTGTTTACCCCCCAGGACTGTGTCTTCCTTACTGGCTCTGGGGAAATCCGCCCCCTCCCGGATTACAGATTCATATTGTGAATCACTGATGTGATGAACAGCCTACTTTCCTGATCTAACTGTCTACAGGACTGGGCTGCTGACATCTGGTTTTGAAGGTCCCTGGGATTTTGTGCTACAGTCAAGGAGAATCACAAAGAATCTACTATATCTGGAGGACCAGGCCAAAGAACTGCACTGTACTCAAATTGAACCACACAAGCCAGTTCAAAATAATGGGAACCGGTGAAGTATGTTTATAAGCAGTGCCTCCAAAATCATCACCTGCATCAGTGAGTCTGTCTATATGTCTGGCAACTGAAGGAACAAGTTGACGCTATCAAATAGTCAGATGCTTAAGCCGTGCCCATGAGGCCCCGGGAGGTGATAGCCTTGTGACAGCCAATAATTTAATCTGAATACAGTTTAAGAGCCACTGAGACAGGGCTGCAAACTGATGGGCAGGTTAATCATGCGGGAAAGCTTTTGTATGGTTTAATTCAGATATATACGTAATGCGTGCCCCTGTGTGTTGCCCCTTGTGAGAGACTGATTAATCTGAGTCCTCCTGCTGACGATGCTCTGACGAGGCTCCAGGTTGCACGTCCTTGGGGCCCGGGCGCGATAGGTGGGGGGGATCTGCCTCTGAGCAGCAGAGCGCACACCGTGTACCAGCAACATGTAGGATCAAGGGCGACAGGGCCGCCGTGACAGACTAATGATAGAGGGACGTGATTGTTTAATTGCCAAGCCATCGGCTCCTATGGATTAGAGGTTATTCCTGGCAAGGGCTAATATTTTGCACAGCTTGACCTATGTGGTGCCTGGCGTGCATTGGCTGAATTTTCACTAATATCTAAGCATCCCTAACCTTTAGTTGTTGAAGCCAAGCCAATTGTCCTTGAGAAAATAACAAGGGGGGAACAAGTACATCTGGGTGTAGCAAGCCAGAATTAAATACAGTAATAAGTTGTGGGGCAAAGTGAAGGGAGGCCTGCTGTTCTTCCCGATGCTGCTCAACACAGTGGCATAACTGGGGCGAAAGACCAGCGTTCATAAACAGCTCCATCAGTGCTAATGTTGGCAAAGCCCTCTCTGGAGGAAACCAGTTTATGGTTAATAATCTCTAAAAGGAGAACATCTGTTTTGGACCTTGGGTAATGAGAAAGGAACCCTGTGGCACAGTGGAAGGCTTTCTTTGTAATAAACATGCTGCAGTATCAGCCAGCAAACCTAGGTCTCCTTCAGCGGTCTGTTTTCTTTCTGTCTTTTTAAAATTTCTAACTATTCACAAACCTTTGGTTAACACTTGTACATTGTGCCTAAAGAACAATGCAACTGCTATGATAATTGTTTTATTTTTTTATTTATTTTGCTCAATATTAAAGTATCTGTAAATCTTGTAAGTTTCTTCAGTTTTGATTAGTGTAAAATTCTGAACCTACCACTAAAAGGAATTTATTAACCTGGAGTTGTCTATCCACTTGGGGTGGTTACATTCAAAAAGTACCACAGTCTGACTGACAGTCTATATATCAAAGATTACTGATCAAGACTTAATACTATGATACAATGTTTAAAAACAAATGAACTGGAACTCAGTTAGATTTGTGAGACATAATTATTGTTTCATGATGAATCCAGGGAGAAATAATCCAAGGGTTGGAGTTCTGCAAATGCTTCTTGTTGCTTCACATAACCTATGATTAAAATCTAATTTATTTTATGCCAAGAGTGAGAATAATGTTTTACTTAATAAACTTGAAGAAATTAAGTTAGGAAATTAAGTTTAACATGATATCTGTTAATAAACGTGTAGAAGTACAGACACACATTGAGATATGCATGACAGATATATTGTCAATGGAATTTTATTGTCTATATTATATATCGTCTATGTCATTTTGAAGGAGTAGCTGAGATTTCCAGACCATGCCCCTGGTTTTGTGTTTGGGAGGCTGTGTTTTCAGTGTGTGCCATTGAAGAGTAATGGCTCCTATCACTAGAATGTCAAGGGTTTATTGAAAATGACCCAGGAAATAGCTCTTGAACCAGTCAGCTTTCCAGGCCACAGAATACAGGAGAGGCATTCCCAGGGTACAGTCTTTCCACTGAAAGCAGAACTGTGATATAATGAACTAGTACCCCTTAGGTACACCTAAATGGACCCACCCAGTGGTTAATGAAGTGTCATTGCTACCTTTTCCTTAGCCTTTCGTAACCATCAGTTACTGAATTCTATGAGCGATATTAGACATATTAGTTAATTCCTTTCTTAGACTCATTGATATTACAAGATTTCTTAACATTCCAAAACATATTTTGGGATTTAAATGCTCACATTTGACTCTATTACCCAGGAGAAAAGTCAGCTTTGCTGTTCATAACAGGCAAGCTCCACTGTGAAATATGACAAATAGTCGGCTCTTGATCTGGCTAACTTCATTGGTATGCATGACTTGTTCTCTGCACTGCCACATGGCAAAAGGATTGGATCAGCAAAGCTGTGCAGTCCTGCAGCATCCAAAACAGTGGAAAGCCAGAGGTATGTGGAGGGAGGCCTGGGAGAGGGAGGGATTCAACACTAAATAACTCTGATTGCACCCCCCAGATGGAAGTGCTGTTTTCACACTCTCATCTGCGCCTTGGTGACCTTGGGATCACGGCTGACAGGATTCTAAGGGAGCAGCGTTGTTAGCATGGTAAAACAAACATTGACAAGGACAAGTGAAACGTCTCCTCTCAAGGTCAGCATAACGGTAAACAATCTGTCAAAAATAATAAAACCATGCAGAATATTAACGCAATGCCACACACTGTGCCGTGCTCATTGAGGGAAGGGAAATTTATGCAATGTCCTGAGCGTGGTTTCCTGCTCCCATTAACATACAAAATACAACAAGCCCAATGAAGACTGCCCCTGACCAAAAAGTACGGGGTTAGAGTTTATTGTTGTAAAGATTCCAGTAGGAAGAAAACACAACAAATGCATGTAATCCTTAACATGGTTCTTTTTTCCCCTGGTCCTTCGTTGTTTTCCCGTTAGCCTTGTGACGCAATGATACCTGGACACACGCACACGATTCTGTGAAAAACAGGAACTGAGGTTGAGTGTTTATGGCACCACTGGCGCTTGTGCCAGACATCGGCGTACCCCTGTCACCCCCTTCAGCTCTCTCCTCCTGATGTCTTTGGAAGGGCTGGTGGGGCTTGGGAAGATTCAATAGCGGACCTGAGCCTGATAGGGTTTTTGATATATTTTGTTCACAATACAATGTGACAGCCTCATGCAGGGGAGACAAAGGCGGCATTTGCAGTGCAAGCGCCAACCTGCCCATTTACCTTAAAAGCCCATTAACTCGCTGACCCTCCATGGTCTCGGGGAGAGGGTGTGATATTTCTCACCTCCTGGCTGCTGTACGGTTTCTCATCTTTTGCAAACCCATGATGCTAATGCCGAGTGTCAATGTCTTCAGAACAAAGTGAGATATCTGATACTGAGATGGGCAGAATCAATGGTGCTGATAAGCATCTCTGTTTCCAACATGCAGCTTTTGCTGATAACTAACAAGAAGATATGATGTGATTTTGCTTGAACCATATGAGGAGGGAAAAAACAATCACCTTATGCAAATAGTTCAACTAAAGTGGAGTATCATGGGCCCATGTCCAGAGGAAAAAAAGCAAAAAACAAAGAAAGACACTCAAACATGCATCATCATAATGGAGAATAAACCAAGAGACAGGTTTTACTACTCTGCCTGGCAAAGTAATTATCACAGCTCTAAGGGATGAGATAAAATAAAACAGCAAACGAATGAAAGGACTTGTCTCCAGGAACATTTAATTTATGATATTAATCATGACTGTATATTATAGGTGGGAAGAGACTCCAAACCCTTGTAGTTTAGGATGACATAACAAGTGTAGCAGAACAATTACAGGCAAAGTACCAAGCTCACAGTCTGGAGAATGTGACATATGGTTATTCATTCCATCATTCTAATCCTCTAATCCATCACCTGTGATTCTTTAAGCAGCATCTGCTGAAAATTGGATTCTGCTTAGTTTTTTAGAGAGAGCTGAAGATAGTTTTAAAACTTTCTTTATAAGAGATACTTCAGACATTGCTCCATAAGCCATGTTGCATTAAACATGTAGTTTCAGGTTCACAGATCAAAACTAGCCAAAAGCAGTTAATTAAGGGCAAAGTTTTTTCCAGAGGCACCCACTCAATCATTCTTTATTACAGAATATTTCCTATTTATTTAGTTAGTTATTTTTTTTTTTACAGATTAATCCTCATGTGTTTGGAGCACACCTATAGTAACTCATCTCTTAATTATTTTCAACCTCTGGAACTGTAGATATTGGTCATGAAAATCAGACTGAATACAATGACAAACCATTAACTTAATTAAAATGCTAATATTAACTTTTTTCCTCCCTGTAATCAAGCAAAAAGCTTTCAAATCACAGTGAGCATCTGAAATATACCAATCTCTTTATAGGAATTTTTCTGTTTGTAGTATAGGAAATATCATACCTATTTTGGAAGTAAAATGTTTAACCCCCACAAAACCTGTGTGTTTCACATAGCTTTGAGGGATGACTTGAATGGTGAATTACATTCAAATCTTTAACAAAATTCTTCCACCACATGCTTGCACTCCATACAAATTAAACAAAAAGTTTATTTGAATAGCGAAATAAAATGTTTAAGATGTGTTGTTCTCTTTCTGAACTTCCATCCCCTCCTTCCTGTGCTCCAGGTTTTTAGCTTGTGCATATTTGGTTATCATCCTTTGCAGTATGCCATTTAGAGATATGGTGGGGTGACACTGTTTCCAAGAAACGGTCCTTCAGAATGTCTGATGCCTGGTGAGGTGCAAAACAGCCATGTGCTGTGAGCAGCTCAGCGTTCCTAAAACCTCTGGGTGGATCTGTGAGTTGTCATGGGCTGATATGCTTGTGTAGCTACTGCCAGGCCACTTCACATTGTTAATCCCACAGCTATCTGAAACGGTCACAGTTTAGGAAGAGCAGCGCCTTTTGATGTCTGTCCCTCACATCCCGAAGATCCACTCCTGTCCAACAGCGATTTAGTCCCCCAGTCCTGTGAACTCTCCACTTCCCAGAGGGGAAAAAACAATGCATACAAATCTCTTCCACTACTCTCATGCAGAAATATATGGAGGTGTGTGGCTTTTATTACTTTTTCTACAAATGGGGGGTGTGCTGGGGTGAGCAAGTAACAGATTTAAGTCATAGAAAAGTTAAGCAGAACTGTGGAACAACACAAGGCTCAAGTGGGGAGTTTATTAGAGATAAACCCCCTAAATTCAAGGAATATCCAGAGCAATTCAGTTAAGCTGCCAAGTAGTTTGGCCTTAACTTGCAGTAACAAATTTATAGTAAGGCAGGGTTACTCATTTTTATAATTTGCAGAACATCATAAACTGAAAGAGAAGAAATATGTTGGTTACATAAAAAAGAAAGTGCTTTAAAATTGTTAAATAAAATACAAGTTAAAGCCAAAATTCTTTGTGCTTGAACTGAAATCCCTCCTAAAATGACTCCATGTAACAAGCTGAAAGTACAAATTCCTCCACTGTCTTTTAAATTGCATCTGTATAATTGTTACCCAGCTGGACTGCACTATAGGCCTGCTTTTCTTTTCTGAAGGGAACCTCAGGGGCAAATCATCAGTGTGGTGTAACCAAAGGTTTACTGGCTTGATTCCCAGGTGCAGCACAAACATGGTACCCTTGAGCCCAGGGTCCTTAACCTGGATTGCCCCCCTTAATATTCAGCTGCGTAATAAGTTAATATGTAAAAAAATGGAAGTTATGCAAGTCATTCAGAAAGATGTGCAATTCCAATAAATGATGTAATATTGATGTAGTAAATGGAGTAATAACGCAAATACACAGAGGGAACAATCGGGATTTAGCCTTTCAAAAACAGTTAACATTCTTGCTCAGTGTCTTTTCTGTCACAGCTTGTTTAATCACGCCCCAGAAACCAGTGGGCTACGTCAATCGAAATCACTAACTCCTTCAGTACGTACTGCCACCTCAAGAACCCTTGACAAATATTACAAAATGTTTTCATGGCAAAAAGTCTATTGGTGAGCATATACTTTAAAATTGCTGAGGGAATTCACTTCTTCAAAATGTAACAATTATACAGACTGTTTACTCAATTTATGGGGCTTATAGTATGAAAATATGGATGAATTTGTTTAACTACAAATCCAAGACATTTGCAATATAGAGTATGTTGCAACGTTCACGATTAGTTATCAAAATAACTAAGTTAGTCTTCCATCTGCCAGTCTGCCATCTTTGCTGACCCAGCTGGGTAAACATGAAGCAAGTATATAGAAACTACTATAATTATTGCAAGGCAGCATTTTAAGGAAAGAAAAGGACTAAAAAGTTTATACATATTCTTTCAATTCAATGTTATGCAAATCAACACATTTGAAATTGCTATACAACTTATACTGTCCAGATTTTTACATTGGTCCAATGACTTCCATCTGTCATGGTACTATGTAATTATTTTATCATATTTCTAACCTCTCTGAGCTAAGTAGGGGTTAAAACTGTATTTAACGTAATGTAAATGCATGTATGTGTCTTTGTATCTCTTTATGTATCTTCTGTGAGAAGCATTTCGTGAGAGAGAGAGGCCTTTCTCCAGCATATCTGCTGACTGCAGGGATAAGGCAGCTCAATATCACCTCTGCTGAATTAAAGCAGTAACAAAGAGCTTTCAAACTTCCTGGCTGCTGCAAAACCTGAATGTAGACCGGTTAGCACAATATGACAATGAAAGCCATACCTCTATGCTGTCTTAAGTGGAATTTACATTGTGAGAGGGATGCAGCAGCGAAATCTGAGGCCAGTGGTGGAATGTGATGAATATCAAAGTACACCAGACATGATTAAGAACAAAGGCTCTGCCTGTAGTTTCAGCCACTCTCTCTGCTCACCAGCGTACTCAAGGTGAGCCAGAGAAGCAGCCCATCTTTTGCCTTGTGCTCAGCCAATGCACATAGAGCTCACCGCTACCTCTCCACTCTCTGCAAACAGCAACGTTCCAAGGGAGTCTGAAACAGCAGAAATGCCAGAGGGCTAAACCTGCAACAACTTATAACATTTAACACTTCCTCGCGAAAAGGTTAGCACCGCTCTGAAGTTTCGTCTGACCTTTATTCAGGTAATCAACAGAGTCTTCATTCCAATCCCGCAACCACCAGTGACTTGAACCATGCGGCATTCTTTCCTGACCCTGTTTACAAAGCCTCATCTCGCATCCTTAAGGTGCTTGGGCCTCCACGTGAGGCCGATTGCAAGAACAAAGAGCAGACTCAGCCAACTGAAATGCAGCAAGCGTTCACATAAATGCCCCTCAACTGGAAAACATTCTCTGCCTTTATGATCTCAATGGTTGGGTTCATCTCACACACAGGAGGTGGGGGGGAAACCCCTGCAGTGGGTAATCATACACAACAGAAAAACAATACTATTCAACCCCAAATGGCCACTGAGCACAACTGGAAAATCACAGGCTTTGAAAATGGATCCAGCTGCCATCAGGTGATACATTTGTTAAGAGGGAAATGAATAACCTTAAGCATTTTTTCTCCCTGCTTTATTCCCCAGTCCATGACCTTTCAGGTAAACACCAAATGTCAGATGTTGAATGTGTGGATAACCTGACCTAAGCTCCCTCACAGCAGGGCTTTGAAGCAGGAATCCTTTAAGTGTAAACTTTATGAAGCTACAGTGAAACCTGAAGGGACATCAGCCATTAATAATGCATGCTGCTGCTATTTGTCCGCTCTGACTCACTCTGCTGGGTTATGTACCGATTCACCGCTGCAGTCTCTGCTAATTAAAGGAGAATAAATTACTGCTTAATTCTTTGTTTTTTTCTCTTTTTTTTCCCCGGCAGTAAATTAGATCCAGCATCACCACATATTTGCAGCACGATTTTAAAACGTCCTCTGCATGAGCCAACAACTATTGTACACACAAGCTTAGTTGTTGAGGACAATGTTTGGTGGTGCTGGGCTTGTCAAATCCTCCCGTTTACATTGCATCTCATAGTTCACAAGAGAAAAATAAAATTGAAAGCAGAAGAAAGCGTTTCAGTCACATGTAACGCACCCCCACTGAACTCATATAAATGGACGGAAAGCAGCCGCTTGGACCTTCTCTCCTCGCAACCCTCTGAGAGTTTTGGGTGCATATGTACATCTCCTGACTAATTTTTTACCAATTAGTGTCCACCTACACAGTCTCCTGGTGGACCTGTGAGGGTCTGGGCAGAGTTTGCAGGTCTCCAGGGCTGCATGCTGCTCCCACCTGAATGGCGCAGCCCCCTCTCAGCTTCAGTGACATTTGGGCTCTGCTGCACACAGGCTAATGATGGGTTTACATAAGAGCCATGCCATCCTCAGTAGGTGATCTTATAAAGCAAAGCTATTTGAGGCCCGCTCACCGGCTGAATGAGAAGCCATTTAAAATGTCGTTGCAAGGTTCTTCTCTGTATCTGAGGGCATTTAAGAAATCTGAGGAAATATGAGAACTAAATCATATACCACAGACACATATCTCTCAGTTTCTCTCTCTCTCTCTCATGCAGTATTTATATATCCATAGCAAAGTCATATTGTTCACAAATGATGAATTTTATGCCTAAAATTTTATGGAGAGTCACAATGTTATTAAAAAATCCTCTCAAACATGAAATAGTAATTTGGCTTGTGTAAATTTCTGAGTGCTTCAGTGATGATTGGTGGTGTTTAGCTATAATGCCATGGGGCTGTCACTCTCTGATCTCAAAATCCATTGTGAGACAAGAACAGCCTTAATCACAGGTGCCTTGCTGGTTGACATGCGTTTCTTTACTGCATCTCTTCGGTTAGTCTTAAGAGGACTATCATAAGCCTCAAAAGGGGTTCGTTAACAGGAAGTGTCCTGCTTTGTCACCTTGCCTCTAGGCACTTAGCTTTACTGTGTGACTTTTTTCCAAAATGTTTTATGTGCTAGATGCTACAGTGATTTATGTGAGATGCAAGATTCACTGTATTCAAATTGTCATTTCATTTAACATCTCTTATTATGCACGATTGCGCTCGATTGATTACCATAGTGCATGGTTCCATCGAGTGTAAAATGATCCGTATGAGCAGACTGCTTGACTCTTACAATCAGATTAAGTAAAGCAATGATTCTGTCCCAGTGATCTCCCTATATACAGGTGAGTTCACTGTATATTGTATATATACACAATACAGTAAAACAGAAAAATCAAATGCATAGACAGTGCTGATTGCTAGAGTCTATGCTACTTGGTATTTGATTATTCAAGTGAAGTGTTCTCCATGTCTAGTTACCAGCATTATTCCCTTCAATGCTAATGTTAGTGGCAGTTTAAACTGTGTGAAACTTGCATAGACTCTAGCTTCAGAGACACTTGTGAAAAGAGCAATTTGTTCCACTGTGTACTTCCAAAGCTAAGCAATAAAAACATGTCTCCAATGTACAGTGCTGCCTTCCATAGTGTGTAATGTACTCTCTCAAGCGAAAATGCTTTTCAAACTGGTTCAGCTAAGAGCCATAAACAACTAATAAGTTTTAGTGTGTTGTGGGAGCAAAGCAAATGCTTATTTAATTCCTAATGCTTTGGAGAGTGTTAAATTAGATTTCCTAAATTACTTTAAAGCAAAACTGCAGATTGCAAAACTTCAAACAATGTATTGTTCCAATGGTGACATACAGGGTTGGGAGGGTTACTTTTAATATGTATTCCACTACAGATTACAGAATACTTGCCCTAAAATGTAATTTGTAACGTATTCTGTTACATTACTCAAGGTAAGTAACGTAATCTAAATACTTTGGATTATTTTCTGAACACTGTGTTTTTAATTTTTAAAAGTATGTAAGTAAAAGTGTGATTGTGGCATATAGCCTACTGGTTGGGTGATTCTCACGAACTATGTCCACGTGATGTCAAATTCTAAATGGCTAAACTTGAGTTATGAAAGTTTTAAAAGGATGTGCCCCAGTATAATTCTCATTACCAATATGTTTTATGATGAAGGGAAAAGACTATTTTTTAAAAAAAGTAATTTTCAAAATATTTTAATAGACTTACTCGAAAGAGCAAGATGGAATCCGAAGAACGTTCTTAACGGTTTTTTAAAGAATGTTCATCTGACTAAAGCTATGTTCACACTAGCTACCTTTACATGCACACTTTTTTTCATTCGGAACGAAATCATTCCTCCGAACGTACTGTTTACATGAAAGCGATTGGATAGTTTGTGCACGTTTACATGTCTCAAGCGTACTATCGGAAAAGACTGACATGCGCAAGATCACGCATCCAGCATTCCCGTGTAGCCGTCTGCAAATATGGACGTGCCGCATAGGCCACTATAGCCAAACTTTTCTCAATTCTAATAAAGCAACAATTCGAAAGAAACCTCCTCTTCGTACAGATATTGAATTAGAGAATGCGTGCACGGGATGTTTTGTGCCGGGATACTGTCCTGTACAAAACAATACCTTTGCTGCGCATTCTGTCCCCCAAAACACGATGGATGTGGATGAAAGTCAGAAGCAAGGACTGGTGGGACAAAGTTGTCCTACATGCATTTACAGATCTGGAATGGCGAGACAACTTCAGGATGACACGACAGTCACTCATGAAGTTATGCTCAATGACGGAGGGGTACATGGCACCACAGGAGGTTACAGTTGGAGTTCCCATTCCTATCACAATGCGAGTCGCAGTTGTGCTATACAAACTGGGTAACTGCAGAATACGTTCACGAGTACATCACACATAGGCTACAGGAATAATGCTAGTTTGGTGGTGGAGGGAGCCATTGAAAAGTGATACTGGCGGTGACGGCTGCACGAAATAAGGTGGAGCTGGCAAGCCTCCTCCATCTCTGACGCTGTCTCATTATTTTTACAAAACATGCGCCGCAGCTCCACATTGCCATGTTGTCCTAAATAAGCAAGCCCATTTCATTACCCTCCAATTTGGTTTGTTTAGTCAACTAGGCCTACTTCTACTTCCGGGTGCAATGTCATTACCAATGTGGATAAGACCGAAAATGAGGATTGCCACCTGGACACACGGATCGGATCCGATCACTACTTTTGACAGTCAATCAGGAAGATCTGATTTTGATCGGATATGCAAAAAAATCGGATTTGAACTGACTGTGAACGTAGCATAAGGTTCTGAACGGTTATTTTTAGAATGTTCACTTAGCATTGTTGTGGCTAACATTTGGGCACCCCCGTGGCATTTCATCGCAGTTTAATTGTAGGCTAAATGTTAATTCAAAAATTGTACATCACACGAAAACACGAGTTAGAAAAGGCACGAGTCACCCTAAATACATTGTGAGGGAGAAAGGAGTAGCTTAACAATTTAATGTATAATATGCGTAGTGTAAAATTGTTGGAGTAATCGCAGTTTTGAACATGTGAAATTTCACGTGTTTTGTCACTGTATCTACTCGTTAGCTGGTTAGCTTTAATACTATACCTACTAGCCTACTAGCTAGCTGAATAGCTAATCCAGTGCAGCCAAACTATGTAAGATAGCTAGCTAGCGATCAATATTATCTTAAATAATGAAAAAGAGAACTTACTTCAAGATGCTTCTTCAGGTTAAAGGCTGACTCTTTTGAAGCGGATAGCAGTTTGGTCGCTGGCAAATACAGCTTGTATTGTACTGTTATGTTGCGACCTTTGCCAAATTTGAAAGTTAAACGGTCCCAGTATTTCCATGACATAAACAGGTTGCGCTGGTTGCTTTCTGTCTCACTCTCCATTCTATTGTCTAGTGAGTCAGGCAGGCTGCGCGCTTTTTTCTTCTTTTTTTTTCGTGAAGAGCATATGGAAGATAGGCTA
Organism: Megalops cyprinoides; assembly: GCF_013368585.1. NCBI lineage: Eukaryota > Metazoa > Chordata > Actinopteri > Elopiformes > Megalopidae > Megalops > Megalops cyprinoides. The sequence goes on from NC_050583.1 coordinate 31,175,387, forward strand.
CACCCTATCTAGTTGCCTATCATTGGTTAGATTTTCCAACTGAATAAACATTAAATGAAAAAAAAAAAAAATTAAATGGGGAAAAATCCAATGTAATCCCTTCAGTAATCTAAATATTTTAAAAATGTAACTGTAATTTCATTACCATCAATTTAAATGGTAACTGTAACGGAATACAGTTACTCGTATTTTGTATTTTAAATACGTAACGCCGTTACATGTATTCCGTTACTCCCCAACCCTGGTGACATACTATTCAAAACACAGCCAAAACATCATTAATGAAACACCCAGTAAAGCCTTTGGTATATGCACAGAGATATTCACTAAGCTTAATTTCCTCAGTTTCTAACAGCTTTCAAATACACATTCCAAACGTGAGTACTACATCCAAGAAAGGTCTGTTGTTCCCTAAGCATATAACTCCAGTAGATGGCTACTACCTGAACATTTCTTTCAAATGACCTTTTAGATGGTTAACAGATTAAGCACATTTAAGCACAAACACAGGTATTTACTCTCTCTATGGCAATGAGAAATAACACTGGAAAGTGTATTTCTGATTTGAATATGAATAGGATTTTCAATATATGTGAAAGGTGAAGGCAGTGTCTGTAATCTGATACCGATTTCACTCTGTAAATGATTAATGCCAGAACATATATCACCTTTTCAGTCCTGTCATCCCAGTGACTACTATTCTCTGCTGTACTATCTGCTAAGTAAAGCCTTGGTGTTTTGATTTTTAGAGATCCACTGCAACCGCAGAGACTCTGCTCTCAGCTAGGTCTGCGATCGTCAGTTTGGCAAGTGCAAAGTCGTGAGGAGCCTTAGGGATGCTACAGTGGCATAAGAGGTAGTGCTTCAAGGCAGCACCAGGAGAGGCTTGGCTGGAGTAGCTTTTCCAAAACCCTGCAACGAAGCAGTTACATTTACAGCTTACTGCTGCTCCTGTTTCATCTCACTGTAGATATTATGGGACAAGGGGGTAACAGAGCTGTCATTTCTCACCCTCACTTCACCATCCCCCTCTCTCTCTCTCTTTTTACACCTCTCTTCCTATCTCTCTGTTTAGAAGTTCTTTCTCTGTTCTGTCTGCATATCTCTTTCTATACCATCCCTCTCTGCTGTAAGACTCTCTCTCTTTCTGCTCTTTGGTGAAGGTGCTTCTGTCCCCCCAAGACCCTGTCACACTGACATCTGCCCTTGACTTCCCGTGAGCCATTGAGAATGCATGAGCGCGTCGCTGAGCAACCTCAGAAGCACAACCATGTGGGGAGACCAGGAATACAAAACAATGGAGATAAAATGAAACTGCTCCTCCTGGGAGAGGAAGTTATTCAGCTCAGTGAACAACTTCTGAACTACTTAGGGGAGGGAGGAGTTTCTCAGGGAGGGTGTCTGTATATGTGTGTGTATCTGTGTGTGTGTGTGTGTGTGTGGCGGGGGGGTTCCCACACACTACTGACATGAATAGCGCTTCCTGATAATGTCTGTGGAAATGAATCATGGAAGCCTTCTTCACTCTGGACGCTGCAATACAACAGGATGGCTTCCTCTATGGCTTCAATCACATGTTCCTTCGGCTGGCCCAACATCTTTCCTGAGCTCAGTTAATGCAAGCACGCAGACAGCTGTGGGCCCCAATGGGCTGATTCCTCCTGGAGGTTCTGTGCACTAATTATTTCTATCTGACTGGCCCTCTCTGATGAGAACGAGACACCGTGCTGCCTGTGTGTGCACAACATTAATTTGTTTCCTGGACAAAAACCTTTTTCTCTTTCAGAACTACTCACTTTGTTTCCTCATACATACTGAGGTCCAGAACAACAGTGCTTACTGTATGGAACATCGCCAAAATGAGATGTATGTCCATGATAATGTACTTTTACAGCACTTTCCCTCAGGTCACAAACTTACTACATTTGGCAATTGCATCTGCTTATGTTGTTGTAATATGAAAATTGCACAGAAATACTGAAATGTAATAAGTGTCGCAGTAAATAAATAAGTTCAGTCCAAGGCTCAGTGTTAAGAATTCAGTGATTCTAGGGATGTAACGATATATCAAATTTCGTGATATCGATATAAAAAAATGTCTCGATACCATTGTGGGACTGTGATGAAATCTACCAGGATATTACATGTTTGTTCGCTAGTATAGCTGCGTTCTACTATCTCTCCTTGTCGAGAATTGTATTGTTTTTGTTTTGCAATTGTACCAGGGGCGGTTTATTCCTTAGGATGTTTGGCCGACACACCACCAAAAGGAGAAAGGGAGGGAATCGTATAACCAGGGATTTTCGTAGGGCTGGTATGAGTGCAAAACGTGGCTAGCAGGCTGCGAAGTAGCTAATGCTTTGTTTGCAATGTGACAATGTCAAGTTAGCTAGTTGACTAATTTGCACAATGCAATGTGACAATGTCTAGTTAGCTAGCTGTTAATTTACCTATTGAATGGGTCACCTTAGCCATCATGCATTATGCAGGGGCCGCCACTGACTTGTACATACATAGTTCAATCATTCATTGCCAAAGACAATTCATGCCCATTTTTGCACATGTTTAAGTCATGGCTGGTTACTTTTATTTTATTTTATTTTATTAAAGAAGGAAAGCAGAAGCACTTTAAGTTTAAGGAAAAACAAATTTTATATGAATAAAAATGCTGATTTATTATTTAATAAAGGACATTTTTTCAAGTCATCATTTTTCTTCATTTTTTACTATCGCGATAAATATCGTATCGTGAACTTCTTATCGTGGTATTATCGTACCGTGAGTTTTTGGTATCGTTACACCCTCAGTGATTACTGTTCTTCACTGAAAAGGGAATGAGTCCTATCAAACTGAAGATTTCCTAATTTAAATGGTTGTTAAAATGAATGCGGTACATTGTCTGCCTGTTTAATCGTGGGCATTTTTTATATAAAAGTGTTACAGAATTCTAAACATACTTAGTTGTTAATGTCAGGCATACTTTTTTCAATAAATCTCCATTAAAATGTTCAAAATAACCCAATACAAGTATTACTTTAAATGTCCATCAATGAATACATGATCACACACATACATGCACACATAAACACACATATGCAAAACTGCAACCACTCTGGTCAAGCCTCATATGATTGTCAAGTGTCTTCCCACAGCCTTTGATGTGGTCTCCTGCATATTTATTGGTGTGGTTTGGGTGGGGGAGATGCTTGTGTTTACCAGCCTGCACAGAGAGAGGAAGCCCTACATTTTTATTAATTTATGCTGAAGTGCATTACTGAAAATATGCATTGTGCATATTCCCCAAAGTTTGTCTCCACATGGCTTGATTCAAGATCTGATACCATTAAGAACATTAAGAACATATGATGACGAGAACAGGCCATTCGGCCCAACTAAGCTCGCCATTTCTTAATTAAAGAGTATCCAAAACTGCATCAAGTCTAGACTTGAACACAGCAAGGGTCTCTGCCTCAACTACATGACCTGGCAACCTATTCCATGTATTGATAACTCTTTGTGTAAAATAATATTTCCTTATATCAGTGCGGAACTTACTCTTAACTAGTTTCCATGTATGTCCTCTTGTTTTACAGCCTGAACTCACCCTAAAGAATCTATTATAGTTAACCTTATTGATTCCTTTTATAAATTTAAAAACCTCAATTAAATCACCCCTAAGCCTCCTCTCGCTTAGTCTAAATAGGTTAAGTAACTTGAATCTTTCCTCATAGCATTTATATTTCATGCCAGGAACTAATTTAGTTGCCCTTCTTTGATCCTTTTCTAGAGCTTCGGTATCTTTTTTATAGTGCGGTGCCCAGAACTGCACACAGTATTCCAGGTGCGGTCTGACTAAGGCATTGTATAATTTCAATATAACCTCTTTAGATTTATACTCAATACTTTTGGCTATATATCCCAGCATCCTGTTGGCCTTTTTTACTGCTACAGCACACTGCCTAGATCCTGTTAAGCTTGGGTCAACCATTACTCCCAAGTCCTTTTCAAATTGAGCACATTCTAGTTTTTTTCCACCCATGAAGTAGTCTTGTCTAAGTTTCTTATTTCCTACATGCAAGACTTTACATTTATCTAAATTGAAAGTCATCTGCCAGGTATCTGCCCACTTTTGGATGCTGTTTAGGTCTTCCTGTATTACCTTAGTTGATTCTATACTGTTGGCTAGACCCCTTAGTTTTGTGTCATCTGCAAATTTTACTATTTTACTTCTAACCTCTGCATCAAGATCATTTATGTATATAAGAAATAGCAAAGGCCCCAACACCGATCCCTGCGGGACTCCACTTCGTACAGGACCCTGCTCTGATACAATTCCTCCCACAGTTACAGTCTGCTTTCTATTAGACAACCAACTTCGAACCCACTCGGTGATAGCTCTACGGGTAATTCCCGCAGATGTCATTTTCAATATGAGTCTCTCGTGCGGAACTTTGTCAAATGCCTTTTGAAAGTCCAAATAGATAATATCATAAACTTGGTTTGAGTCTAGACATGCTGTAGCTTCCTCAAAGAAGTCCAGGAGGTTTGTTAAGCACGACCTCCCTCTGCGAAAACCGTGTTGGCTATCATTTAGAACACCATTTCGTTCCAGGAGTAATTCCAAATTATCCCTAATGATGGATTCCAGTATTTTGCATGTGATACAAGTTAAGCAGACAGGCCTATAATTTCCTGGTTCAGTCCGGTCTCCTTTCTCCTTTACCAAATTAAGATAAATACATTCCTCCCAACCCAGGGGCTAGTCTGTGAACAGCAGAAAGTAAAACTTTTAAAGAAAAGTAGCACAAAAAGACAATTTATGTTTTTATGCTTTTCATGCAGAGCTACTGTATCTAGTTAATTAGCTATCTAGCCACTTTAGCCAGACATGTGCCTTACTTTTTTGCATTGCAGTGATGCCAAAGAAAACATGGAAAACTGGATCTGGGTTGACACAGAAAATAGCTACATGCTCCCCAAAACAAGGGACAGTCACTGAATAGCAAGAAATAAACATTTCACACAAGGACTGGCCACCTCCTCCTGCAGTACTGTACTGCAATGATGCCAAACTAAACACAGGAGACAGTCTGGGTACATGGTTATGCTTTTGCTAATTATTAACATTGAGAGCAAACTACAAAACCAGTGCAGAAACAAATACAGTACATAAACAGCTAGTCTAGAACTATCAGAAAGAAATATCAAGGGGTACTTTATTAATACAGCAATGTGATTCTCGATCGACACCATGCTAACGAATCAGCACGTTACGCTGATTGGCTGACAATGTAAGAAAAAAGTCAGTCTTCCTAATTACCATTTGTTGTAGATTGAGTGAAAACTCAAATACATATACACAAAAGACATGCATACATGCATACACACACACACCCCCCCCACACACACAGATATTGACACATCAGATATGAAAGACTGACAGAAATAATTACATTGCACAAACCTTAGTGGAGCTCTCAGGGAGGTGTAGTGTAAAGTAAAGTTCTGCTTACAAACTATTTGGTATGCTTCTCCTGTATGACACACAAGTTTAAATGAGTTTCTGCACTCTGGCATCTGTAGTGAATTCAGAATGCTCGACAATTGTGCTTGATTTGATCAAGAGCCCTTCATCCCACTGTTGACCCTTTTGGGAGCAGCCAGTCTATCCAGGGGCTGGGCACAATCACATCCAAATGAAAAGCCACGTACGGGGAGATAAGATTCATTATTGAAACGATGATAAGAGAGAAAAAAAGGGAGCCAAATCTAATTATCTCTGGAGGGAAAAAGAATGATAGTGACAGAATCAGCAAAAACAGATGCTTTTGTGCATATGAAATTCCACATTTAGAAGTGAAGTGAAAGCCAAGGAATTTGATTTTCTGATATTATGCACAGACAGTGCTGATTAGAGGGGCATGCAGGACAGGCTGGTTCCGTACTGCAGACATGCTTTTAAGCATTACTTCAGGATTTGGTGCACTGCAACAGTAAAATCAAAGAACACCTGCTGATTTCACAACAGCACAACAGGTAATACTCAGAATGAATGATGCCAATAGCATCATTTAAATTTTATAGCAAGAGCTAAAGAGCAGTAGAAGTGCTGTTCTCCAAATGCTCAAGGCAGGTGGTCAATAAAGGACTGTAGCTGAAACTGTTGGCATCAAACCATTTCCAATTGATCACCTGTCCGTTTCATTTTCTGCATTTTTGTTATCTATAGAAAATCATTAGATGACAAAAGGCCTGGTTTTGTCATTAGAGCAGGGACCAGAGCCTCTGTTCCTGTTTCCTTCTGCACAGTAATGTAAAAAAGGAAAAGAGGAGGATGGAAACAGGAAATAGGACCTGCAGGTTTTTATACAATTTTCCAGACCATCAAGCCAGTGCTCATTTTCTTGGTCTGTGAACTCAACAGCTGCCGGCGAGTGCACACAAGTCGTCACTTCTTCCAGCGCTGATTCAGGACACGGCCACTGGGCCAGCTTCGTCCTCGATACCCGTGAGTCTGCGGGGTTACTCCACTGAACAGAAGGCTGTGTCTGTGAGCTAGTGTGCTGTGGTGATAGTGCACCGAAGCCACACTCGTCACAGCTGGGAGAACTCACTGTTTTTCCTCCATTACCGGTGTGGAACATCATTCTGTCTGTGGGACCCTGATGACCTAACACTGACAAACATGCAACTTAATTTAAATGGTGCAGCTGGACTTTATGATGCTTTTAATGGAAGGACTTTATTGGACTTCCATGTGACAAAGCTGAGCAGGACCCTCCTTCATCATTCATCTACCAGCATGATGGACAGGCTGTTTATAGGTTATGCCTACGAGCTAGCAATGTTTTTTAATGTAGTGTAGCATTCTATTACGAGAGATGTTTCAATGTAGAATTGGAATAGGATCAAATAAGAAGCTTCCCTGCCCTGTGTGACTCAAATTAAAACCTTCAACTGTTGGAAAAGTCTTGACTTTGTATTAATGAGTGAATGTGACTGTTGTAAATGGCAGAATATTCTGAGGAAAAATACTAATGAGCACAGGAACTGTGCACTGATGTTATGTAGGTAATGTGCCTTCACATTTTTTCCCACTATTTGTGACAGAAGCACCCATATGCATTTTTAATGTGGTCAGTTGTAATTTATGTTTTTCTTATCTGTGGTTGTTTCCCATTTGTGTATGTCTATTACTGTGTGCAAAATGTGGGTCCTGTTCAAAATTTATCATGATGTTGTGCAGGTAGGGTTACGAAAATGTGATTTATGACATGTTAAAAAATAAATGAAACACTGTGTCATGCTATATACAGAGCAGTGAACATGTGTGTGGATTTGTGTGCATCTGTTAAGCAGAGCTGCGTGAGTTCATGAATAGTTCTCTTTTATTCTGTCATTTTATTTATTGTTTAGCTCATCTTGCTTCTAAATTGCATTTTGTATATAAAAATCTATGTGTGTATATAGGTTACTAACATCACCGCTTACCTCAGTCTTTTGGCAATGTAATGCTACACATTCTTATATCTGGTGGTCAGATTAGCTTGCATACATTCAAATATATTCAAATTATGTGCTACATTAAAATCCTTAATTCGTAACCTTTCTACCCCTTTCCTTTGAGTCATAGCAGTTTATATTCAAGTATGCTGCTACTGGGTATATACGGATAGAGAATTCTAATATTAGCCTAAGGGTCCTGGATAATGCAGGTTTAAGAGGTGCCTCTCCATTAGTAATTGATTATGGCCAGGCAAACACATGTGATTTGAGTTGCAATCTATATTAGACCCTTAATCAAGTGATTAAGAGCTGAAGTGGAGTGCCTGAACACCTGCTGCCCTTGAGGACAGATTTAGACACACAGTGCCGTCGTAGTGGCCTGTGTGACAGTACAAGAGATAACAGAATATCAAATTAACAATAATTTTTGTGCAATAATAGACTGGTGTTGCTCTAATTTTGTCAGGAAAGTACAGGCCAAACAAAACTAATTCAGCAATTTTCAGGTGAGAATTCCATTCTTATAGAAAGTTAGTGACAAAGTATTGATTGAATAATCACCTGACACGAAGAAATACCTTAAAGTTCAATATTCCTTAAGGGGATGTCACATAATTAAAAATAAAACCTCAGTGTTGCTAGCCTTAAGCATGTACAATATATCCTTACACATATTCAGTGGTAGGAGAGGAAAAATGAGTAAGGGAAGTTGACACATAATGTGCTGTGCTTTGGTAATTAAAGAAACCTCAGAAGGGTGCCAATATTGGCCTTTACTTGGTAAACACCAGTACAACCTATTCCAGAGCTATTGGAACATACAATAGTACAGCTCAGTGCAGTTGGCCTTTTTCCATATTATATGTGGTCTGTGAGGTTAGAGGTGATATAGCCCAGCTGCTAAAAGGTTACTGTAACCTTTATTAGGTATGGAAAGATTGTTGGCCATACAGCAGAGACCTCCTGGACTCACAAGGAAATTCTTCACTGGTTCTATCTGACGCAATTATATGGTAGTAATTAAAACAATTAAAACAGTCACACACATCCCCCGCCCCCCCTTCCTCCCACACCCACACACACAAAACGCCAACCACTAGTTTCCATTTAATTCACTCTACCTTAGAAAGTTTTTCATAAGGTCATCCAGCAACTTTCTATTAGCTTATGTACAAGATAAATTATGTTGTCTAGGGATTCATCACATTATGACCAAAATTAATTCAATGCGCAGAATCCAATTAGGACTGTGCATAGGTGAAATTAGTTTAAACCAGGCTTAACCTTGTTTTGTATATAAAAGGCAAGTCTTGGAGTCCACCTTCATATTCGCTGTGCTGGAATTGGAACCATGATCTGTGGTATCAATAATGCTAATTTTAAGCATAGCTGAAAAACAAAAATACTCCCTTTTTTGCCCCTGGCACTGCATCTGACATATGCGGAAGCTGATGCAGGGGTGGACTTTGTCATTGTCATTGAAGTTCTCCATCACTCCTGTTTAGCATTTCTCTGACCAATTAACCTGGTGACACAGGTCGAGAGGGTCCCCATTTCAATTAGGTCTTAACAGAACACACCCGACAGCCAACCTAATTGTCCCAAGGCTGCAGTGTGTCCAAGGGCTTCCATTAAGGAAAGAAAGCCTGACAGAGCACCTTTTTTCTGTCCTGTCTCCATTTGTAGTTCCTTTTCCTCTCGTGCAGCCATTTCCACACCAGAACTCATATTTTGGCTGTGTGAAAAACCACCCATCCTAAAAACCTGGGGGAGAGCCACACAAATTCTGGATGCCATTCAGTTGCTGCTCAGATGGCGGAGTCAGAGTGGACCTGGTGGCTTGGGCATCACCTGTTGTGACAGGCACACTCTGTGCATACCAAGCTCGACCGGGCTCTGTTCCACCCGTACCCAGCGAGGCCATGAGGCTGCAGGGGCAGAGCTCCTTTACACCTGGAGCCAAATCCACTTTGGCATGACGCAGCACTCAGCATTCAGCAGCCAGACCAGCCAGAGAGGATATTTAGCCCTAGCTATATGAGCTTCATTATTTGATTGTATAACAAAGCTAGAGCCTTCTTTTCTGTTCCTTATTTTTGACTGGTTGTCTTGGCGATCTGCGAAATACAAGAGACAGCTGAACTGAACTTGCTGCTGCATTCTGCCATTACAGCACAGATAGATATGGGGAGGGTGAATGGAAAATGGGTCATTTAAGAAAATCCAGTCCTCATGTAAAAATTAAATGAATGAAAAAGTTTAAATTGCAATAGCATTCAGGGAGTGATGTTTCTTGAAAGAGTTAATGACAAGGTCATTAGGACAACTGCTGTAGTAGTGTAGATTTTCTTTCCATTTCATTTTTTAAAAGAAAATGAGAACTGCTCTTCTGCCTGTTCAGGTAAAATATAAACATTTGCAACTGGCAACACAGATTGTGTGGAAGGGGAGAATTGAAAGTTTAGCTCCATTAGCTCTTGTCATCAAAAACTATTGGACTAAAGAGGTGAAATTCTTTCTGCACCCCGAGATATCCTGAGATTCATTTTACAGCATTGGACTTAAACAATAAATAATATTCAGAAATATGCATGGAAAAGTCCAACCTTTCGGTGCAAGCTATTTATTCCAGCTGAGTTTTAGCTTTGGTTATGGAAAACACCTACCAAGGTTAACTGAGTCATGCAGTTTTATAAAAAAAACAGCATCAGGACTGACGGCAAAAGTTTCATTTTCTTGCGTAGCCTTTACTAAGATTGATATAATTGCACCCCACAGACATGACCTTTTCTTTCATCAACACACTGATGCACTCATTTGACAGAGTTTGATCTCTCTCATTTTCGTGCACTTTCAATTTAAGTAATACCATACCTTATCCAATAATGAAAGCTTACACCTTGGATAAAAGTCTTTTGAATCAAGAAAAATTGAAAAGAGGGCTTTCCAAATTCCTGGCACCCACAGCATACAGAATGAACAGGTCATATCAAAAAAAGATACAATCATCGACCAGGGATAAAACAAAAATATTTATTAAACAGAAAACCTTTTTTCTGCCATCAACGGATCATCTAGAAATTTGATTAGTCAACCCCCGGACTTCCCGTTTAATGTGCTAAGGACCGCAATTATTCCATGTCAATGGTAGAGCGAATAGTGATACAATTTAAATTTTGCACGCCTTGGGCCGGAGCTAATGCTGTCATATTATCAAACGGAATCAGTTTTAGCTTGTCGGGCGGACCCGTGCGCATTAAGGGCCGTAATGAAAGCCACGGAGCTCAGAAGGAATCGGGAGCTGCAACGAGGTACGGAGAATTGAATTACCAGGGTCAGGGCTGAGGGATGAAGGTGGCGCTGTTTAAAGAAAAGCGGGCAGAATCACGAGTGGCCTAAAGGTGTGGAGGGAGCCTGCTGTTACTGCGGCTTTGGCCTCCCCTCTGCTTGCTTTTCAAGACAAGAGCCCGCAGGAAAATGGGACAACGCAAGACTTTCATCAGACGAGGCCCCCGCATGCTTGACAATGTGCAGATGCGTGTTGGCCACCTTACTGTCACTACTCAAAGAATGGAAGGCTGTAAAGGCGGTTCGCTCTCCCTGGGCTCTAACATGCTTTGCCTGAACTGCGGTAAGGTGGTGTGGGGGGGGGGGTGGGGGGGTGAAGCTGTCTATGGGAGATTCCAATCTCATCTCTCTGGGAACGCACCGCAAGCCACTTTGGCACTGATTTCAGCTGAGCTCTCACTGCCCAATGCGGGCATTTATATGCTGTAGTAAAATAAGAAATATGATACGCCCACATGCTCACTCTAGAAAGACCCTCATTATTAACCCAAGGGCAGCTCTGTGGCTGCAGTGAACACGTGTACCAAAAGCAGATGCTGAAGGAGAAAGCTCTTTTTTCCACTGGAAATAAATACTGTCACTATCCATGCCTCTGGAGAAGGACTGGGCCCCCCAAAAACAAGATAACATTACACAATGTTCTCCATTTGTTCTCAAGCTACAAACAGCAACAACACAAAATAATCCTGCGTTTACTTGTTTACTTGTTTCATACCAGTAGCATGCAATTCACACCTCTGTGTGAAAGCCTGCTACCTCCAGGCTTTGGAGTAGCAGTGAGTGAGGCTTTGAATTAAATAAGCACATCTATGACGATGCTTGGGAAAAGCGCTGGGTGACCTTTAAAATGCATAGAATGCTGCCAGAGAATTGGAGGGAAATCCGCTGCATGCACCTGACCATATTGATTTATCATACAGATAATTCATTCTAATTGCATGGGCCCTGTGAGGTCTTAACCTTTCCACGTTCAATCCAAACCTAATAAGCAAGACCATCTAGCATCAGCTGCCTGATTTAAACCAGACCTAGAGCAAAACTACACATATGCCAGCCCACCACTGGCCTTTGATGATACATGGAGAATTATGCAAATCCCATTTGTTTACTTTCAAAGGCGGATTTCCATACTGAGATTCTGCCTAGTTCCAAAGTTAACATACTGTAATGAAAAAATGTTATTTAATATATGTTCTGCTCTAAATGTATATGCACACAAATAACCACTTGCACTGTATATCAAATATGTAAAGTAAAAATGTGTTTTAGGGATATAGTGTAGTACGGTTATACAGTATAGTAAAAGTGTCTCTGGCTATACCATGGGGAATAGGATTCAAAGGCAGTGGCAAAGCCAGAGGAAAAAAAAGCAGGGGAAAAGCAACACAAAATGACCTGAATTCAAATCCATATTCTTTATCCAGAATATAAAGCCATGGGATCTGTTCTTTCACTGTACTGCCATGGAAAGCATGTCAGAGGGAAATGTGATATTTCAGTAAGCAATAGCCCTTATAATTTGATGTCTTTCTTTTGTCATACTTGCACAGGGAAAACTTCTTTAATTCATACCAACTGACTATTCATAATGGTGGAACATAAATCATATGATGAATATCTGTTTTATTCTCTGGCTACCACTGCGGTACTGTAAACAAGCATACAATATACAAAGCAGTCCCATTTCCAAAATGTACTGCTCTTTCCCCCTATGTAGTGATCCATCATTATTCATAACACTGCTGGGAGATAAAAGTACCAACACTGCACAGATAGGGGCGTTGGAATTTTTATTACCGCTGCACAGCTAATGAAATTTCACTGTTTGTTTGTTTTTGCGGAGTGTGCCGGGGCCTGGAAAAAAAAAATACCCCCCCGAGCGACTGGAATTCTGAACAACACTGGCGGCTTAACAGTCCCTTGAGTATTTGATTGGAACCCGTTGTTCTGTTATCAGTGATTTCAAATTGGTTTCAAGGTTTACAAATAGTTTCTTTATCCTTTCCAGAAATAATCCAGCCGCACGACACAACTAAGGGGTGCCGTTCTGAAAAGAGGGGCCAACCATTGAGCCGTTACCGATTTCTTCTGCACAGATTCAACTGCCATGCAGGAGATAAAGAGGGTCTCTGATCTGAGAGCTGAATCACAGAAGTTGCAGAGAAGGAGAAAAGACATTAACATAAGAGCCCACAGGTAATCTAGTTCTCGCTGCTTCATTTAATATTCTGTCTTCCTAATCGTTATTTTTTCAGTGTTTACAGACAAACTGCACTCAAATGGTAATGAGATGCTTTTTTCCCCCCTACCAGTCTCCTGTTGTGGGTGGACCTGGAGAGATTTTTCTCACCTTCTTCCATAAACAATGCTAATACCCCACAGCGCTCTTGTCTGACTTCATAACTTATGCAGCCACATGAAGCAGCTAAGATTACTTAGAATCTTGGAAACCCTTCAGATCGAGTTCCCAGATTTATTTAACTTAATCATCATAGAAAAATGCATATTTTGGAACCATTCTTGCAGATATGCTGATTGGCTCAGACGCTTGCTAAACCAAAATCATCTTTCCAGCAGCTAAAATCCCATTGGATGGGAATGACGTCATTTGTGAAGAGGTCCTTTCCTGACAGAAACATTACATAGCATTTCAGGTTCTTATTCTATGTAGGTCTACACTGGTAGAGTGTTAAAAACCAACATGATTAACAGTAGCATTCTCTACCAGGCACTGCACTATTGATTGATCCCAAGCTTTTAGGGCACAGAGAGTAGCTGGTGAAGTGTCAATCAAATGCTGTATAGCAATACCAGCGGATGTTTAGAATTTACCACATTAGGGCAACAATGGCAAAAATAACAAATATGTTTGTTTCACCATGATTTAAGAAAAGGTAATTTGCTGCAGGAAAAAATAGGGACACTTCATGATGTTGATAAAGCTAGAGTAATTAAGGGGCACCATCCTTAGATAACAATTGCTAAAAAGGATACATAGTCCCCTTCAGGCCAAAGCCTGATTTATGGTTTGTTCCACATCCGCAATAAACACAAGAAATCATGAAAACATAGTGTGTTGAGCAATATGTACCTGGAACCCTGTGTGATTTATGTTTATATAAATGAGATTTCGGACATCAGCTGAGGGTCTTCACTCAAAGTATATTTCTGTGCTTTGCATTTTATGTTTGTCAGATTTAATGCACAATGGTTCTTTTCCCAGGTCAGGCACTGCACCTATCAAAAGCATGCCAGAACATGTGGAATGGAATGTGGATTTAAAAAAATGACAGGATTTTTCCTCTTACGTTGACTGTCTCTTTTAATTGATTTTTTTTTCAAGAGAGGTGATTGTCAAACTGTTTCCTATTTTCAGTTTTAGAGTTTGGTATATTTCTGTTCCAATGTTCCATGACTGCAGTTCTTCTTATTATGATAAATCACACTGATAATTTACCCTCTTACTATGCACAAAGACTTGAAATTGAAATTTGACATTAACAATGAAAGTATGAACATTAATGATGACGCTATGGCAAGAGACTTACTTCTTATCAGGAAGGGAATATCTGACCAGAGTGCCTTCACTTTCTGATCTGCAAAAGTTGTGCTTGGGCACATTCGCACAGTTGAGAAGACTTCTGTCAGAAAAGGAGACAGAATGACAACCATCACTAATGAAACATGTACTATTAACATATTAACAGACTGAATTATACAGTATTAACAGACTATTCGTAGAGACAAAAATGTGAGAAAATCATTATTTAAAAAAATAAAAACATGGGACTATTTGCTGACAGAAGGGAAAACAGGAGAAAATGTGAAAGTTTGGAGAAAAAGAGCAGCTGAAGACGCTTGAGGAAACAGAATCAATCACATCCTGGGTGGCTGGCAGCGAGGACATTGGGTCTGTCAGACAATTCCGCCACCCGCGTTTGATCTAAACAAAAGACGCAGATTGTGGAATGGAGACAGCGATGGAAAATTAGAGAGGGGGATAGAAACAATGAAAATGCTAGTGAGATGGATGTGTGAGGAAATAAGATGTTCGCTTTTCTGATGAAGTCATTTCATAGGGTTTATTCCTGTAGGTCCAGAGCAGGGAGGAGAAGATGAGAGACAGTGATACATGAGGGTAAATAAAGCAGTGTCCAATGATGTGCGGCTAAGCTGTACAGTGAATGGACAAAAAGGCTCTTAGGTTGCCTGCTTGTCTGAAGCACCATGAACCGAGGAGAAATGGAGAGATGGAAAGAATGCAGATGAAAATGCATGCGGGTATGATGACAGTGCTATTAAATGAGAAGCAATGCAATGAGTGGGACTTTCACCTGTCTCAAAATGCTGACTGACTCAGGACTGTATTGGCATATTGTGATAGAGTTGCAATGCAAAGCTGCTCAGATTTCTGATATTTGCATTTTTATTGCTGCTGCCCATAGAAATCTATAGTGCTCTCACATACTTGACAGTAATAATACCAGGAATTGGTATTCTGAGTTAGCCAGCCCTACTCAACAAAGAGTAGAAATTATGCAACATGCCATTTTGAGTGAAACACAAAAAATTCTGAACACTAATTCCAAATTCCCCTCTGATATTAAAAAAAAACAACAATCCTGTCAGGTTGTCCCGAGATCTCAACCTACGAATATGCTAGTTTGGATTCAAAAAGCTCCCAACATGGCACACTTGTCCGTTTCCATCATTGAGCCCGGGACTTTGGAAACCCCGTGGTGCAGAAGCGTCCACATCTCCAGCTGTCTTCCCCATGGAGACAGTGAGTCACTCAAAGCCCCTACTCCCCAGATGAGCTCCCCCCCACCATCTGCACAATCCTTCAGGAGACCAGACCACAGTCAATTCAAACAATATGTTCTCTCCACGCATGTCACTAACTCAGAAGGCCCCTCCTGTAGTAACATCCCAGTCCGCTCCCTATTCTTTTTTATTACAACATCCATTACACATAATAAAGAACCACACATTCTTGATTTAAATAATTGATTACCAATAAGTACAGAAGATATATTTAAGGGCCAACCCACAGCTTACAGTACATCACTACTTTCAATTAACTGTCACTCAGATCAGCAAATGGCTCCCTCCAGACTTCAGGGTTAAGATTAGGAAACACATCTTACAGTTTATATAAATTACTGCACTGTACTTTTAGCAGTAATAAGCTATGCAAATTGCTGGGAGAGTGAGCCTTTAATTTTACTTTAACGCTAATCATCTGAACCCCTCATGTTGATGATTAGTTTTATACACAGCTTTAATATGCAAGATCTTTGCTTATGGACATGCACATGTTTTTGGTTGAACCCCAAAAATCGTATACGATCTGCAGGTGTAAGCCAACCGTATTATGCTTTTGAGGCTGTCCTGGTATGAAAGCAATGAATAAAAAGTTACTTCAAAATCTTTAAGTCTTGTTCTTTCAAAATTTGAGTTCAGGAGCATATAGGATATACAGGATGCTTATATGAAGTTACAATGCAACTTGTGTTGCCAAGTATGTGAGCTTTTGTGAGAGAAATTTCATGAGTCATTGATCAATAACATTCATCTAAATTTTTGTGCAATTGCTTAGTAAAAAATACAAATGGACTCTTGAAACAAGTTTTCTTGTTTTATCTGCAATAATGCCAGTAGATAATTTTTGTGTAAAGCCAGGATCCCATTGTTCTCATGTGTGTACACAACTGAAATGCAACCAGTGGTACCTGTCTTAACAGGGATGCCAGGTTACAGAAAATGTTGGCAGAGACTTCACTGTGCCTGTTGCAGACAAAAACAAAACCACTTTATTTTGTCAATGAGGACCTGACCTGTGTAGTGTCAGTCTTTGACAGTACACCCAAGCAGCACTCAGTCTGACACACTGTCACTAAAGGCCACAGTTACAGACATACTAGCAACATGATCAAACCTATGTCTGCAGAAATATCAATCTTTCAAAAAGAAATATTCAAAATTGTCTGCCAGGTTGCAGCCACTTGACTATCAGAGATGTCTATCTTGACACATGCTTATCTTGACATCCACTTCAGAATTCGACACAAGCCGTCAGAGAGGATATCTCCTCAATACGACTTGATGGAGGGGATATATTTCTATATTTTGGGTCTGAAAAAGTGTCAGGAGCTGCAGTAGGAAGCATAGTAAGTGTACAAGCAAACATGTTAGGATAGGCCCTTCTAAGGATATATATTCAGGTGAGTTACCAAACTGTTAACCATTCATTTCTGAATGAACAATAACAGTTGACACATCTAGAAAAGGATACGTCTTGCAGGGCACAATTCTGAATGATTTTTTCGGTCTTAGTTCCAACATGATCAATCAAAATACATTTTCAAAGCAAATTTAAAGCTAAATATGATACTTTTAATATAATACATATCCTCTTCATTATTTCATATATTACATATCCTCTCCCGTATTTATAACTAGAAACGCAAACTTATTTGATATATTTTGGTAGTTTCATTCCCTGTTTCAGGGTCCAATGAGATAATGTAGTGTTAACCTCTACATTATCTCATATTCCATGTTATTAGTCATTCTTTCAAAACTGTTCTTGATCTCTAAAATGTAAAAAAGACTCTAAATTGTGTGAATATAGTGTAATCCAGTATATATAGTATAGGCTTGTCTTTATATGCCAGTATCTCAGCATACCCCTAATGTAAGGAGGAAGACATCGAATGTCAGATTGTAAGTGTAGTCACCATTTAACATAAACCCCTTTGAAACATAGCTATCCAGAGACCACTGATATTGCCTTATGAATTGGTTCCTCAGATGCTCCCTTTTAAATTTCTTCTTGTGTGAATCCTACACAGACCTGGTTATTTTAAACCAAGAAGAGAAAGCAACAGTGTCATACCCAGCTTGCAATTGGTCAATATGAATAGCAAATTGTGGTGGCACCAAAGACACCAATGGAAGTTTGAGACACTGTCAAACACTGTCATGTTTGAAATGTTCACTTGGAATCTCCACATAGTATCTGGAAGCAAGAACAGCACGACTTTCGCTCAGGAAGACACGATTCAAGGGGGAGCTGGAGACCCTGTGATGCCAGATGGAAGAGAATGCAGCAGGGGGGAATCATGCACGGGAGAAATGCGAATGCATAATTACTCCACTATTTGCATTTAGTCAACTTGCCAATGACAGCCCATGTCCTTCATTCAAATTTTCTAACAATGAAAACAGTGACAGGTTGTTTTTGTTTTTCCCCAAGAAAATACAGGAACTGTATTTCACACACTGAAATGTATATCCAGCGAAGAACCATGGCATCAGGAAGCCCGCTAATATCAACAAAGTATAGACTGCTCTCCAAAACAGGAAACGCAGAGTGGCAGGCTGTAGCCAGAAGCTGACTGAGCAACAGTGTGATAGATGTCTATGCAGAGCAAAGATGGTACAGAGTGAAGATCAGCTGCCAGTAGATGGCACTTTTCCCTCTTCCTTGAAGTGTCCTGATCTGACAGCTGCTGCCCAATTTCACACACAGTGCACAGTGGGAACAGACATGGGGTGTTGGGTCTGAACGATCTCATCAACATTGCAATATTGCACGTATCAATGTCGTGTCTCAGTGCCACATCCAGCACAAAGCTATGCAGCGGGTGTGAACACCACAGCCAGTTGAGGCACTTAACAAAATCAATTCAAACAGAACCTGTGTCAGAGCTCTCACAGTGATGTCACAAATGCCCTTTTGTGACTCTAACAAAACACATATGAAACCCTTTTCAGAAAAAATAAACAAAATGAAACAAAGAAAAAATGAAAGAAAAAAACAAAACAAAACACAAATTTAATGGAAAGTGTGGGGTGGTCAGCTGGTGGGATACCTGTTTCATTGGCAACATCTCAGTGCCAACCTTCAGGTGCAAATCAGATTATCAATAACTAACAGGAAAAAAAGAACAGGTTACTTGTCTGTTGCTGAAAACAAATGTGTTTTCTTAATGGCAAAGGTACAAATAAACAGCAAAACACTGTCAAATGCCTGCTCAAAGTAGCCAGCATTGAACTGGCTGGGAAGTTTGATATACCTTGAGGGTTGTTCTCAAAACTAAGGTTATAAAAGGTTCTGTCCTGAAGAAATACTCAGGTTTCTGGTATTCGAGTTTAGTGGTCTGAATGTAATTTTTGGCTAAGCACTACTGGTGCAATAAAAATAGGGGTTATAATGAAACAGTGGCTGCTTCGATTCCCCTGTGAATGAATATTCACTGGGGAATCGAATATCCTATTCCATAAGTGTGGGTCAACGCTGATAGAAAGGGAATGTAATGTTATATTTTTATATCCCAAGAATTTATAATGTGAAATATTCAGTTTTGCTCCCATGTCCTTCAGAGCTGCTCAGTCTGGCGTTCACTGGTAACCATTTTCTGTCCTTTGCCATGTGATGTGAAAGCAGATGGTCTGAGATCCTGCTTTTGAGGTGAGTGTCCTCAGGTCTAAGCCCTCGTAGGACTGTACATTATCAGGGCTTTCAGGCACACTTGTAAATATACCACTCACATTCACAGTCTTCATCAAATTCAGCAGTTAACACCTTAGTTGTGTGTAAGTCATATGTGGTCATATGGAGATGATTATTAATGCATTACCAGACAATCTGTTACATTAAACATAGGTTTAAATTGTGACTGATTAATCCAGCTACTCAGAGCACCATTATTTCTTCACAAAGCAGACCTATGAGGGTATGATTACAGTCCACATTACAGAAATAGTCCTGAGACACCACACACCACGGTTTTTGTCCTCATATATTTAAATGACCAAAAAACAAAAGACCAATTGATCTTCAAATGCCAAACCAGACTTAGGGTTATAAAGGATTAGAACAGGACAGTATATTTTTAGCAATGTTTAACGATCTATGCAGCTAGCTAAGATACTCCACAGGCGTAATCTGTAGTCCTACAGCAGGTATGGCAGGGAGAGGAAAAGGTTCAGAGTCAGGATAATCCCTATTAAGAGGTGGAAATGATAATAGTATAAAGTAATAATAGCAGTGTAAAATAATTAGCATTGCACAAATACGAGTCAAGTATCATCAGCTACGCTCTTTTGATTAAGGTAAGAGCCCGGCGTGACCTAAAACGGTGAACAAGATGGACTGGACAGTCAGCAAGGTTATCTTTCACCTGTACTGTACATACAAAACCACCCTCTACTCATAACCTTGAACACTGATTGGCAGGTCAGCCAGAGACAGCCCTGATTGCTGATGTTTAAGACTTGTCCAGCAGGAGCACCATAGCAGTTTTTATCAAAGAAATCACGAGATTATAATGAAATGGAAGAAATTAGTCTATGATGCAAGTGCTTCTCCTTGTTTGTTTTGCTGTGATGTGTAAGCTTGGTAATTAATGACTAGGTGGCCTGCAAACTAACCACACTCCTTCTCTCTTGCAGGACAGATGCACATACAGCCCTTCCAGAGAGACAGAACACACAATGTCTATTTTGAATTCTGCAAATTCAATGAAATCTAAGTGGAGTCTATATTAAGTGAAATAAATTTAATTAATTAGACAACAGGTCTTAGCAATTAAAAATCAAAGAGCATATTGGCTCGACACAGGGGAATTGTAATGCTGTATACAGATGCTTCACGTGTGTATTAAAAAGACTTGCTATTCATAGCACCGAGGATGGGTTTGAATTTTAAATTCACCCTTTTTATTCTGGAAATATTGTTCGCCACAATTCATTTCGTTAGCTGGTGCTATAAAAAAGAACTCTGGTGATTGAATCTCTGTCAGCTGTTTGTTTATTAACTTGGCTTTCCCTCTTCATGACTGAGTTATAGGCTCCTGCAGCTGCCTGTATAAAGGATAGCACTGTGCAGCCACACATTCACTTAGTTTGTTGGAGTCACACACAGGTACACCAAATAAATTGCCATATGACTGTTGCTCTTTCATCTAATAAATAATACAGTAGCAACATACGTTACCTTGTAAGTCCGTTTTACAGCCATATTGTTGACTGACCACAAACAACAATAAAATCTAAATAAATAAGATAATGATAAAATGTTACAAGCAAACTATGGCACCTTTCTCCCTGCATGGATTGTGTAATATACATATCAGAATACTTGATGTATAGACCACTACATGATAGATGCTCTCACTAAAGGCGATGGAAATTGCATCCACATTGATATCACAGTGTTGACAGTCTTGGGAGTGCATTTGGAATTAATTAATCTTCCCTCCTCTCCAAATGTGATGCTGTGAGCATGTGAAGTGTAAGTCATTTGAAATAAATAACTGCTTCAAGCTGATGCAGCGTCTCTTTTTTATACTGCGTATAAATAAATGATTGTACAGGGAGGCTAATGGCTTGGAGAGGGATGCTGCTTCTTCTCCACTGCCATTAGAACATGTAGAACATAATGGCATTTGGGCAGTTTACTACAGCAGCCTGTTTAAAATAACATGGACTCCTCCGCTCTGACATGTTTGCCTATCCAGGTGAGAATGTTCATCCAAGCAATTATGGTGTATAATACCTGCATTTCGGCGTGTCACGACACATTTTGCAACTGGCCTAGCGGTACGGAGTAGGACAGGCCGTATTGTCCGTCTGGATTGCACTGCACAGCTCCTTCCAATTAGCTGTCTCTTTTTGTGACAAAAAAGCACAGTGGCAAATGTACTAAAGAATCAGTGTAAAAGGCTGAAAAGATAAAAGTGTGGAGCAGTTATAAATACTACTCAAGGATTAGAGTGATAACAGCTCTAAGCAGTTTGCCATGTCACGATCAGAGATGAGATTCTGGCTGAGTGAGCATCATAGCAAGCAACTCTAACAATAAATGCATTATCAGTCCAATTTGCACTCAGAAAAGGCAACCGGGTCTTGTATAACACATGAGGGGGTGGGATAGCACAAAACTGCATTTTTTTACTTTTCCAGTCCCAATTTTCCATTTTCCATTTTGTCAGAAGCTGAGTGATTTCATTCACAATTATGTACTGCCTTGTGATATTATGCATATTCATATAACAATCACATCTATTAAAACATAACTGTATTCCTTTCTTTTGCATCCCCTTATTTTACATTATTTATAGATATCCATAACATCCTTTCACCAATCCTACCAATCACATTCTAAAGCCAAAATGAGATTAGTGGTGAAGGTATATGCATTTTAATTGACCATAAGATTTGACAAAGCAAAATGGAACTATACTGTAACTGGCTGCGTTTTAGACAAAATATGCTGAAAGGGTTTTATTTTTTGTCAGTTTTTACCCATACAAAAAATTAAATATATTGTAATGTATGTAAAAATATGCTGTTCAGCCAGAGAATATATTTCATATACATTTAAAATGTAGATACAGAAATCAGAAATATATTGCAGTTTACAGGCAGTCATTTACATGCTTCCAATACACAGCTAAAAATCAGTGTATTTTAAAGTATGTAATATAAAATAACATATTATATTGTTATATAATAATATATAATCTAAAATATATCCTAAGTATATTTTGTATGATGACACTGTAAAGTCCATATTTGTGTGAAGTAAGTGATCTTTAATGTGAACATGTGATCAGTGCAAGCTCTGGTAGCCTACACTCTTAACATGAATTCTGAAAAGGGTACTGGACCAGTCATTGTGTATACATTTTTAATCCCTTATCATGCAGACAAGGAAAGAGAAAGGGCGCTCATTGTCTTCCACAGGAATGAAAGCCTAAGAACATTTTCCCACAGCTGGTGTGCAGATGGGGCACTAAAGCAATATGGCTACCACTTATTATAAATGTTCCCTCTTCATCTGAGATGGAGCTGCTCCGTTTGCAAATGCCCCCCCCCCCCCCCCCCCCACACACACACACGCACGCACGCACACACACCTCACCAGCCTGTCAATCATTGGGCTCTTCCCTGATTTCATATTGATACTTCTCAGCCAGGTTCCCAGCTCCCTGACCCACTTGTGCAGCAGGAGATTTACAGTCCCTGTGGTACCCTGCTGAGGCAGTGCTTGGATGCACATGGAATACATTCACCGGGAGCACTCAGGGGCACTGTCCTGAGCTGTTTCCCTTGGAAGAGGAATCCTGACTTTGGAATGACTGGATGTTCACAAACGCATGCATACATGCATGTGTATAGACATGCCTGCTTGCCTTTCTGCAAGTGCTTGCTGAATACTGGTGAATTGAATGGGTGGGTGGGGACTTACACATCACCTCATTACATGTATGTAATAATTCTGGACCCAGCTCCTCTTTGGATTCACATATATATATAGAGCATGACATCATTTTCATATGTAAGTAGGGTATACCGTTTTTGTATACAGGAAAAAAATACCAAGGCTGTTTTTATTTTCTTCTATATTTATTTCATCCGTGTCTCCCGTTCATCATGTATGAGTTTGTTTGCAGTACACTTCAGGGATTTATAATCCCAGAACAACGTATTCTCCACTATCAAACTTTATACATCTGTTATTCTTAGAGAAGGAGTCCAGGTCTTCCACTTCTCCCCACCAAACAGCAAGTAATGTACTGCATATAAATGTAACACACACACACACACACACACACAAACACACACACACACACACACACACACACACACACACACGTTTTTAGTAAGGGTTAAAAGGGGTGTAATGTCAATAAAGTATGTTTCAGAAGACTAATCCAGAAGACTAAGGCTGTACACACTCAACAATTTCAATGTAATATGAGCTACCACACCATACACATGAGACTATATTCTAGGGCTGTCAGTCATACAAAAACATTAGCTATTTATTTTTTCCTATTAATTGAGTTATTCAGTACGTTAGTAGTTTTTAGTTAATTTCACTACCATTTGTTAGATTATTCTACTGAGCATTTGGCATGAATCACTATTGTGTCCATTTTTGAAGTGTCTCTGATGAGTATGGAATTCAGTTGTAAAGGCAATTTGTACAGCTAAGCATTCTGTATCACTTAAATTTCATGTATCAGGCTACAACAGGCAGTAGTCAACTAGTTGGCTAGCAAAGGATAGTGACCAGTTAAGATGATGACATACTTAATGATTGCAATCCATAGTATTTACAAAACACATGTCCTTTACTGATCTATGATGTTTCTTACTATCTTATCTTTGTCTTTATCTATGTTAGCTTTGTCCCAAAATATGCAGATTTATGTCATATCTGCAATAATTTTTCAGAAGAATAAGTATAGCACTTGTTAACTTATGCAGCTAGCTACTCTTTTAACAGAAAAAAAGATATGAAGGAGCACTATAGTATAATAGACATTCCTAATGGAAGGAAGTTATTCAAGTACAGAATGGAACCTTCTTTTAATAATTACAATTAATGTATTTAACTCTTGGGTGACAGCTCATAAAATATGCATGTATATATACACATACAGATTTTCTTTCTGATTCTGCATCTGAAAGAATGTGTATATTAAGACTATATATTCAAGCCACATGTTTAGTAACCCTTCTTTAAGAAAGGCCATTATTCCTATTATACAGTGCTTGTGATATTCCTGTTTAATGTTTTTTTTCTGTAAATGGCCTGGGTTGCATTTCTCTCTACCTGACCATTCAGCTCCTAATATCTGATTTAAAAGCAACCAAATATGTTTCCCCTTCTCTTCGAGGTACAAGGAACATTACATGAATTTTGCATTCTGATACCCAACTGTAGCTGTACTCCATACACTGAATAATGCACAGCTGCTGACGTTCCACCTCAACAACATATTTGCCATAGGTCCAGCAACATCAGCACTCTGCCTCAGTACTGTTTCTCTAGCACTTTCCGGGTTGCATCACCCAGTGCAGACAAATGTATGCACATGTATTTTATATTCCTTCCACAGTGAACACATGGTAACAGGAACCCTTTGGGCTAAATACAGAGAGTTCACTGTACCTAGCAAAAACCCTGCTTGTCAGTCACAGTGTCTACAGAACAGGGTAACTGAAAACATAAGGGGTTTTTCACTCACTTGAAGCAGATGAAATATA
The DNA here is from genome assembly GCF_013368585.1 of Megalops cyprinoides. Lineage (NCBI taxonomy): Eukaryota > Metazoa > Chordata > Actinopteri > Elopiformes > Megalopidae > Megalops > Megalops cyprinoides. The sequence continues at coordinate 31,200,308 of NC_050583.1, forward strand.
TATTAAAACCCACTGGTAAAATCAGGCTTGCTGCAGATTCGATACTAATGCAAGATATTTCATTCTGCAATCAATCAGGTATGTATCTGACAACATTAAGCCCTTTCAGCGACTCAGCTGACAGATCATCACTGGCCAGTTTTTGGGCCTCTGCCAAATAATCTGATACAAAATGAAGAAGAGCATCTGTGAATGGTAGCTATACTATTATCATTTCACTGCCATGCAGCTACACCAATATTCATCTATACAATGCCTCTGGTGGAATCACCTACAATGGAGCCTCTTTGTCAAGCTGTGATGTAGATTTATGGGTCCAAGTGTGATGGTTTGGCCATGAGTGACTAGCTGCTACAGAACCTGCAGTGATTAGTGACTGATGTCAATGTAACTGATGAAGGGTTACAAATATGTCCTGGAAGCTCACTTGCTATTGACAGCATGACAACATTCTTGGAGATGTAACTTTCATTGAATATTTTTGGGATGATGTAGTGTCTAGTGCATCTAATGCTCAGAGACCAGTGAATGGACCTGAACTTGTCCAGGCTCAATAAGAGATGGGAGAGAATCGCAAAAGGCAACATCTGCAACCTGGTGCTAAGCCTGGAGTACTGTAGATATACAGATTGTATTGTGTTCAAAGGTGGCCATGCTCTCTACTAGCCTGTGGTTTTCACTCGCCCCTGTTAATGGCAAATTTCAAAAAGATGTTAGCCCAATTGAAAGAGATTTTGTCATTTTCCCTCATGACGCCTTTGTAAATCAGCTCTAGATACTGTATAAGCTTCTGTTGATGTTTTGGACAGTAAAGCAACAGAATATACATACAGTATTCCTTTCACTTTCTGCAACACGTGCTTGTTACTACTACAACATCCTTCCACTTTGTCCGATGGTAGCTATGCACTGAGGCATGCCTTCAGAATTGGCAAAAACCCATGGTCACTGCAAGTCCTTTTGCATTGTGTCTGACATAACGCAATTCTGGATATTTAAAAGCAATATTTAGTCTCTATTCAATCTACCAACTTTACACTTTATTCTCAAGTAAGTTAAAATCTAGAGACCTAAGCATGCATCATCATAAATTTGGTCTGGTAGCCCTAAAGCCCTATAGTGGAATATGATTATTGGTTAACAATCCCAAGTGTGTGCACAAGCTTGCAGAGTAGCTAGCTGGAAACAAGCAGTTTCACAGTACTTAAAAATACATACCCGTATATCTCTTAAAATAGGCACTGAAAAATTGTCCATGGTGAATAAATGTAAATGCCCTGAAAAATCACACATCCTTTTCTGCAGCCTAGATTTTCTCATGGAGGGGCTGATTCAGACTTGATTTACGTGCATGTAAACCTCATTTAAGTGCTTCCATGGAGAGTTGCATGCCTCCGTTATTACTAAGCACATTCAGACATAAGCTGCTAAAGCTGCGGTGGAGTTTGCCCAAAATGAGGCTGTAAAGACTGAAAAAATTCATGCACTGCAGTGGCTATTGTGTGTGACAACAACATTGTTGATGAGTAGACAGGCAAAGTCCAGTGAAAATAAACATAGAAAACTGATTTTCTATTTCACATTGAATTTTACATTTGAACCAATTCAAAACCCTGCACAATTAGTATATCAATGAAATACTGAACTTCTCTGAAGATGACATATTCTCTCTAAGGTCTGAGTGGAGGCACAGACTCCAGGGACTAATGAACATTCCATAATTAACTCAACCTGTTAGCTGCTCTAACAAGCTTATTAGTCATAGGTGCACGCACACATACATACAAACAGACATGCCTGTGAAAAATGTCCCCTGTCCTATGGTGCTCTGTGAAAATAATCCCCCATGTCTCTCATACTACATTCTCTTACATTCCTGAGGTATGTGAATCAGTGCTATTTTTTTCTCTGAAACCAATAACTAGATAGCTAGCAAATACCAAAGGGAATTACCTTATTTTGACACACTGTGCTTTAACATTGTCCTAGTTATTATATTTTCAGATTTTTTCTTTCCTGCTCAGTTATGTCATAGGACCACATTGTGAAAAAAAAAGGAACACACTATAATGTGATTGCTAGACATGGTGTAGCTTATGCATCACAGTGAGACAATTGAGACATAAGTAAAAGTATGTTTAGGAAGCACTGGACAATTTACTAGCAAGGTTGCCTCCACAAAATATTGCCACTGCTTTTGGGGACTTCAGGTTTTGGAGATATATCACAATGTACCCTGACGCTAGCTGGAACTATGCCATCAGAACAAAGGTCACTGTTTTTTCAGCATAACCAAGACTGCAGTGACGATTCCATGTTGGAACACCCTCGGAGAAGAGCAGCCATAACTTTATGCTTCATCCACCTGAACACTAACAATGTATATCAACACTATGCCATGTACAGTAAATGAGACTGCCAATTCTTTGGTGCCTCACTCTCATGCTCTGCAAGCTGCGTCTCAGTTGTTTCCAACACCTTTGCCATTACCAGAGACAGGAGGTTGTAATTTTTTGCTCTCTGGACCTCTAGCTAGCTAGGTACCAAACTGGAAAAGTGATTAGCAGCACTTTCCAACTGTTCCAACTATGTCAACTATTTCACATTACTGTGTACCATGTCTGGAGCTAGCTGCTGTTTAAACCCCAGGGAATATTGACAAATAGATGTCTAAATTGTCATACCAATCTCCCCATTCAAATAACAGCACTTAAGCAACAATGTGCTACAACTGTAGAGACCATCATTGGCAGTTACACATGTGCCTTCATGTATGACCAATGATCAAGGTAGGGTAGGGAAATTATTTCACTCACTGAGTTAAGTATTGATTGTTCAGAGTGTGTGTGAATGAGGCATTTCATTTCCCCTCTGTGCTTCCATTTTTCAGTCCTCAGAATATTAAGCAATGTTCCATAAAAGTAAAGAATGCTATTTACGATTCTATGAAATGTGTTGAAAGGCAAAATCTGTAAAATGGAAAATGAGTTTTCAACATTGTACGGATTTTCAATTTACTTTGCCAGTCTAGTTACCAACAATGTTGCTGTTGCACATTATTGTTATGGTAGCTTAGGACTTACTGACTTTTTTGTATGTGTATGAATTGCTGAGAAAAAAAAAAAAACAAACTCAGGTGTCGGGTCAGAATATTTGTATCTTAGAAAATAGTGAGACGCCCCCTCATTTTAAGCAAAATGCCCTCATTTTTGAAAAAACTCAGCCATGAACACTCATCTCCCACATGGGAGCTTAAGCAGCCCAAGGCTCAGTTTGCTTAGTAGCAACAGAAGTACGCAACTCTCTATGGAGGAACTAAAGTGGGATTTATGTGTACACATCTCAAGCCTGAAACGGCCCTATATTGTTTATTGACACCATATAAAACATGGCTGATATATAGCTGATTTGCATGATAGTATGAATGATTTACTTCACATGAAAATCCAAGGTTCCATATTTAATACAGCTGTATAGATCCTGGGTTTAATATGTTTAGTATAAGGACGCTACAAGGTTTAGATATAAAGCAATATTATAGTCCTCTTTCTTCAGCCTTTTGTTTGAAGGGTAAAATTGAAATGAATAACTTTCAACAGTATATGAAAGTATAAGAAGAGTATATGGTTGTGGTAGTGCAATATGTTGTTTTTGCCTATGCACTATAAATTCTTATGATTAAGATTAACAAGATAAAAATACTTTATGAATAAAATACAGTAATGTATATTTGAAATTCTCACCAGAATTAGTAACTAGTAATCCAGAGTTAATACCCATATCATTAAATATCAAGTACACCTGTTTCTAAATTCTCAGGCTAAGTGAAAGAATTGGGCAAAAAGAAATACATAAAGTCTTTTAGATCTTAGGGCACATATAACTATTCTAATATCTATAGAATAGAATCTTTTGAAATATTCTCAATAGGTAAAATATTTACATTATTGTTTTATTATTTATAAGTATTATTATTTTAAATGATCTATATATTCCTTTGTGTGTGTGCACACGTGTGTCTCTGTGTGCATTTATTCATCTGTCTATACAAACAATTAGTGTGGAAACATTTGTAGTAATAATTTAAATACAGTATAGAGGATGGGAATATTGCATATGGATGACTGGGCACAGCTTTAGGAAAATTAAGGGCAATAACAAACTCAAATATCTATATTTGAAATGTAAAATTAGTATGCCTGTTCATGAATATCACATGGTTTCCTAGCAACAACATAAGACATGCTTTGCCTTTCACCGGTTTTAGTTTTGTAAATTACTCATAGTGCCTTTATGAATCCATTCCTGTGTGCAACTTTTATATTGGAGTGAATTGCAGGTCTTGAGCTCATTATCTTATTTGCAGTAAGATAAATACTGCACCTGTCATTTTAAAAGTGCAATACGATATTGGTGGAAAACCTTTTAAACACAGTCCACATACTAAATACTTCTACACAGTTTACTATGTTCAGCAAATTTAATGCAAAGTATTTGTTTCACTGGGCAGCGGTGCAGCTACCAAATTTATGAGGTCATTTGTTAACTATTTTCAGAGCCACATGTTGTGCTTTGTAACAATATGTCAAACTCTGTAAGATAATGGAGTCATGGCAAGGTGTTTGCTCACCCAGGCAGTTCGGGTTAAATTGTCCAACAGGAATTCACCTCTCTGCATTTAGGCATTTGTCTCATCTTCTTGGCTTCCTCTGCTTTCTCTATTGAAGAAAAAGGAGAAAAGGCAGGAAAAAATGACAGTTTTCTGAAATTTTCTTTCTATTCCGAGTACCAAAACACAATTCTTATTTTATTATTTTTTTCCTGCATGTCATCATCTGAAGTGATGAATTAACATAAGCATGATAGGATTTATTCATGTGTTCAGACAGTATTTATGCATTCCTAGTTAGAGAAACATCCTATGAGTAGACATTTAGACAAGAAAACAGAAGATCACAGAACAGATTGGCACAAAACAGGTCTGGTACAGTGCTTTGGAAAGCTGTATTTGGCAGCTGCTTACAGCATCAAAACCATTACATGTCTATTAGTATATTTTGGTATGTCATTATAAAGTCAACAGTTTCATTTGCCATTGTTTTACAGCCAAGATGGATTTCAGGGAGCAGACTGCACTTCATCCCAGTTGGTGGTGATATGCACTTTCAAAGCCAGTGTAAACTGATCAATACACCCATAGAAGAAGAAGAATGTAGCAAGACAATACCAATAGCTATTGCAGTCTGATCTAACAAGTTAAATTAATGTGGGCAAAATTCCCTTACCTACATTGTAACTAGCTAGCAAGATAAAAAGAAATACCAAAGAAGTTGCAAGCATTTAAGTATCTATATAAATATCAATCACTTTATGTTTTTATAAAACAAGGACAACTAATTGAACCTAGTTGATATACTAGCTAGTATAATATAGTACATCAGTTATGTTAGATTGGCTTGCTAATGTAAGAGTTTGTTGATTGCTCGCTCATACCATTTAGATGCCTAAAAGGCTAGCCTCGTCGTCTAAAATGCAAACACATTAATGTTGGCTAGAAAGCTATCTTAGTTTAATTGAGTTTGCAATAGATTTGTGTCATTCCTTTTCACAGAACATCTGATAGCAGCTATCCTTCAGCATCAAAACCACGTTTAGTCGGATTAACATGAGTACGATTTAGTATACATTAATGCTAACTGTTAGGAGCAAGCTAACTTGGCGGCAAGCAAACTCATTTAGTAAGCTAATGTTATTAAAGCATTATAAAACTTTGCAAGGCTAGCTGCATTTTACTTTGGCAATTTCACTTTGAACTAATGTCTAATTAAATAGTTAATGTCATATTTCACTATTTGCATTTATTGTATTTTTGAAATTGTCAGATTTTAGTATTCATATTTTAGTATTCATATCATTCATATATGGGAACTGAAAGCTAGCTAGTATAACTAATATACCCTCTTTGTTTCTTTTGCTGTCATTGTTAAGGGTAAAAAGGCAGGCAGGAACATAGGAACATCAGCCAGCATCAGGGAGGGAACAGCAGGAGGTTTTTCCTCATGTTCAAAGGTAAGAATATTTAAATTGGACACATCTAGGGAGATTAACATGTGTCCACACTGTTGTAGATACATAACACAATTTGAATGATGATGTACACTTAAGTCTGTGTCACTCTTCCTTTTGCTTTAGTCATAGCACTTTGGTGGTAAAGCTTGTTTCTGATGCATATCTTTTGGGCACGGCCATCAGTAAGAACTTATCATTTAGCAGTTAGCAATCATCAAACAATTAATTAATGTGACATATAGTTAATGATTAGACTACAACAACAGAATGATATTACACATATAATTTGTTGTGTTAACAGTAGTAATAGCATCAATATTATTATGAAGCAAGAGATCCCAACATTAGAGCATGAGCGAATGCCAAGGGCAGTGAGGGAAAATGTTTTATTTCTTGATTTCATCTCATTTATGATATAATATCACTGAATTTCCAGGAATGATGTCAAAACCCATAACATGATCATATTGGTTTGAAAGTCAACATACACTTCATTTCAGTAATGCAATGTGCTGCAGCTGTACTTATGTTGTTGTCATATATTGCTGTCAGTATCTGAAATCAACTGTAGAACAGGGAATGAAAAGGGAATCATGTTTTTAAAATGAGTCTCATAACTGTGTCCATGTCTCAAGTGACTGGATGTATAGTCACTCCATAAAATTCTATTAAGAGAATAAGCTCACTCATTTTAACTTCCAAAGTGAAGCCTTGAGAAAGCCAGTCCAGCTAATTAAGGTAATGAATAATCTCTGATGATGTTCTGTACAAACTGTGCTCACTGCCCATAGAGAGGACACTACTGCGTACACAAGGGCTGTGACCTAATGTTCTAAACTATATCTGGATAAATGAAATGGAAATGGACCTGAAAATAACAGGTGCTTTGCAAGAAAACACAAGTTGGTGGGGGATTGGTTCCAATACGCTTCAAATGGTGTCAGACAGCACAGATAATACACAAGATAAACATAATAATCTCTCTTGAAGAGGTGAATTGAGGTATATATGCATACACACATGCATACATACATACTGTACGTATATACATACAAGTACATGCATGCATATATGTGTTCAAAGAATTCTAAGTTCTTAAGAACAGAACTCACTACTATATCTCTGTAACACAAAATACATGTGTTTAAAATTAGGAATTTGGTGAAATTGGTATAGGTTGGGATAAAATATACAGAGTCAGGTAGTATCTTATTCAATTAGTCTTAATTTCATGTTGCATTGGACATAAAGGTTTTAGGTATTTAAAGGTCTTGGCTAGGATAATGTTCTCCCTGCAAATGTGTTCTGTTCTTTTCCAGACAGCTGCTTAGTTGAATAGGCAATGTTGTGATTTGAATGAAATCCATCTTTTTTCACAAACTCACAAGTGAGGATTCATAGGGTTTTCAGAGTGCAGCTCAGTCGTTTGCTCTCCCGTCTCCAAAAGGTGTTCTATTCAAATTGCTCAAATGCCATCTTCCAATAAGATGCAGTGATGATTACAGACAAGTGGAGTGATACAGTTATGTTTAGCATGCCATTCATAAGGAAAAGATAATAAAAAAAGCTATGCCAATAATAGAGGCTTGCTTATAGCGTGGAGCTGCACATCAAAACACATTAGTTCATCCAATCTCCGAGGTCATGCTGCCACTATTGATATAAGTTCCTATGATGTCAGTGTGCTTTAGTTACAACAGAGGGAGGCAGGAACAAAAAAATCTGCTTTAGTCACAAATATGCAATGTTGTAATGCCAATCCTAATATTTGCGGTGATATATAGGTATCCATTCTATAAATGTGTTATCATGTGCTCTCAGAGTGACTATGGAATAATATTAGCCTTCCTTGTCCTTTGTTCAGTCTTAATGACTGATTCTATATACCCAACACTGGACTGCATTAACTGCCAGATAACATGCGTAGAAAAATACACTGAAGTCTGGCATAGGGACCACTTCAGACAGATATATATATATAACAAAAACTGATTTTACTTCTCTTGCTTTGTTCATGTTTTATGGCTACCTCTGTAATAGCAGTCCCAATGCCTTTTTTATTTCCTGTGACATATCCTGTGACACCTTCGAAAAAATCAAAAAGCCTAACCTGAAACCAATTTTGCTTCCCACAGAAATCTGGAATGCAGCTAGAATTTTAATAAACCCAAGGACTATAGATAATGTCATTTAATTAGCTGGTAAGGATGCAATTTGCATTTCAGTGAAAGACGTGATAGTTATAGTGCCTAAGGCAGCTGCTATCCAGCGAAAGCCTGTGAAAACTTGAATGTGGGGAGACCAAGAGGAGAGGAAAAGTTTGGAATCTTGTGCGCCATTCTTTTAATTATTCATCATAATGATTCCATTTAGCTGTTCAATGACCCGTTTCATGGCACTGAACAGGCACTGGAAGTGGAGCGCCCTTGGCACCATCCATCCTGCAGCTGCCCTGGCCCACCTTTAACCAGGAGCTGGAAAAGCCTTCCAAAACAAGCTTGAGGGAAATGAAGGAAATATCAAAGGCAACATATGAGCACATTTAACATTCAAATGACCATTAGTGTATTAGCGGTACCACTGTTCTATTGATCTTTGTGCAAAGGTACACTTCAGTACAGGCTGGCTTTGCTTTTATGCTTGTGGAAACAACACCGTAAAAGAGATTACCATGAGTTAAACCCTACTGTCCCACAAAGGCAATGTTAAGGGGGGGGTGGGGGGGGGGTGGTGGGGTTTATGAACCCTGCCTAAAAATCCAGTTGTCACTTAGTAAACCTAGAAAATTTTGGAATTAAGCCAAATATTGAAAAGATATGAATAGTTTTTTCAAAATTTGTACATCTATTAATATTTAGTAAAAAGACATTCAAAAGACACTGAAAATAGAAAGAAAGAAATGATGGTCTTTGGACAGGTGTCAGTTGGGCTAATGAGAAAGCAAGATAAAAATGAGTCTTCCTCAGTTCTCTTTCCCTCAAGAGTTATTATTACTTATTTTCATTCTTGTTCTCAGTCCCTAGTCTCTCTTTCTCTCTCCTTGTAAAGAGAGGATTTTGTGTTGAATGTTGTGAACCTGGACCTCTACCCTCTACCAGCTAGCTTGTACCTTGTCTGGCCAACTATTGAAACTTCATGCAGCGCTTCTAATATTGTTGACTCCTTACATGGCTTTTTACTTGTGTTGTACTCTGCCTCACTTGTAAGTGGATAAGTGTTTGGATAAAAGCATCTGCTAAATGAATAAATGTAAATGTAAATTTGACCTGTTTTTAATGGATGCCTCTCGTAGTTCCAAATGTGTTTCCTTAAACAGGTACAGCCTGTACAGTGTTCTCTTTAGTATGACCCATAAATCAGACAGGGGAGTTGGTGGTGGTGGGGGGGGGGGGGGGGGTACTGAGGAGTCTGTAAGTGCATCCCTTTACACAAGCACAGACTCCTTTAACACCCTCCCTCCTCAGATGTGGTTTGTGTTGCTCTAATTAGTCCCTTCCCTGTTTGTGATATGCATGAAGTGTGGGGTATGGGGAGTCAGGGAGGGAGGTGTAACCCCCAGTGGTCTGTCAGAGCTGGAGCAATCTCCACTCCCTAAACATTAACACTGGGGAGCTATGGTTCATTCCAAATATGACTGACTGACTCTGGCCCACTACTGACAGGAGTTATGTGAAGTTGACAAAAATAGCCTGTCAAGATGCATATGAGGACAACTGGATTGATATGAATGATAAACAGTGTATGCATACTCTTGTTAGACTATACAGAGGTGTGTAATGTTAAGAAAAAAGGGTAAACATTTCTGAAAAGGTGGTGGACCATAAAGACAAAAAGTCTCAAGTCTTTACTGCATTCAGCCCTTAAGGCCATCTTAAAATAATAATTCTGTGGCTTGTTATCTCATGAACACCAGAAGATTATCTTGATTTTGAAATTCCAAAAATCTACCTTGACATCGCATAATACAAAACTCAGGATTTAGAGATACATATTACCCTGTGAATTCTAAAGTAAAATCATGAAATATTTGGTAATCTGGAAAACACTCAGTGCTGTATCTCAGGATCTCAATCTAACCTATTTTTCATGACAGTCTTTTCACATTCTGCTATATTATTTCCCACAGTTAAGCACCAAGTCACTTATAAATGGGGTCTTACGATCTGAAAGGACTCAGTGGTAAACAACATACTTTGTTGTTGAAATTGTCCAAACTGAGACTGTATGCAGTAGAAAGCATATTACATGCCATGGAAATGATCCTAACCAGACGATCATCTCCACCTCATGATGCAAGGGCTTTTGCAACACATATAACTGCAACATTAATGGTCCACATAATGGTTATGGTCCACCTGAGGCCACTCAAAGGCTACAGGTAATTAACAATATGAAAGTAATGCAATGATGAAAGAGAATATTATTACATACCATGATTTCATATTTTTTTCATTGACCCCGGCACTACTCATTTGCAGCCTTTAGATGATATGAAATTGCCATGTACTGCATATTTTCTTTTCAATGATTATGCAAATGTTTTAAGAGATTGGCTAAATTACAAACAGTACCACCATAGAACATATGTCACCCAGCAGTGATGCATTAACTACAGATGTCCATCAAGGGTTGTGAAAGTGGTCTTGATGTTTTAAAATCAATCGTTAGGTAAAATATCAGATCCTACTGTTTGGCTGTGATAAAAAAAAAAAAAAAAAAAAAAAAAAAAACAGTATGGTGTGTTCAATTTTGTGATTAAAAACATCAAACTAAAGTGATGTCATAAACTTGGTCCACGCCAATCACATCCAGGTCATGACACAACCTTAATGAGTAACCACTGAAGAGACAAAACACCACCTAGTGAATGTGCAGAATTCCTGCTGGGCTAGTATGCAGATGACACAAATAGAGAGCAGGGATGCTTGATGGAGCAGACACTGGGCCCTATGACAACCTCTGGCGAAACAGCAGAGACATGCACTCTGGATGGCCTTTGATGTTGACTGTGCCTATTCACAAAGGGCAGTGATCTGCACGGCCACGGCGATGAAGACCTAACTGCAAAAGACTTGAGAGGAATTCTGGCAGATTGTGTTGAGGGGTAACTACAAAGGCTATCCCAGCACTGCTGCCCTCCCCGGTCCCTGTGTACTTAAAAATAACATGACAAGCTTTGAAAAGGAGGCAGAAAGTAGAGAGCAAAACAAATGACATGTCATTTACGGTATTGAGCAGATTTTTAAATTTTGTGACGGAAACTTGTGATTGTGGAACTGTTGTGTGCCCCTGCAGCCAGCGCTTCTCACAGTGTGTGAAACTTCAAAGCGCTGGAACACAAAGGGGGGAAAAAGCTAATTATTTTGTCAACTCAGCTATCATAACACAATCCTTGTCCTTTCATTCAACATGCTCCATACTTCAGTTGTGTCAGTCTGAGTTGCGTCGTGAACGGGGGAACACAGAAGGGGGAAAAAACTATGAATAGATAAAAGGCAGATTACAAAGAGCACAACTTAATTCATTTGCAAAGACAGAGTGCCAGCGCTTTCGGGAACTGAAAGCATCATTCTTTTGAGGAGTATAAGAGAAACAGAAACAACAGTTACTCTAGTAGATATGTTTGATTAGGGTAGTGGCTGTTAAGGTGTATTAAAAAAATAATATAATACAATACTGATGAATGGTGTTATCGTGGACCAGCGGAGAGATCAGTCAAGGTACAAACTGTGCAAGTCTTAAATTTTTTTGAGAATGCCTACATAATGTATGTGAATGAATGAAATATTTAGGAATAAAATATAAAGTAAAATAATCGGTATTAAAAAAGGCCTGGGGCTCCTGTCAGAAATGCGAAGAGAAAGAGAGAATGCCTGAGTGTGGGGCTTTGGTATGCAAGTGTGGCACTCAGAGAATATTCAAAAAGACAGAGACTCAGACACCAAGGGGTATGGGGAGCACATAGATGAGGGAGGGCATTATAAGAAAGATATCCTTTGTTGGCTGAATGAACCCCAAGTGCTGATCTTTGGGTCGGAAACTGTAGCGATGGGGTTTGTTTGGTTCTTACTCTGGCACCTTGCATGCTGCTTGCTGCTTTCCTGGAGAGATGAACTACCTTAGTGCACACCCCCTCAGTTCACCAGAACATCACCCTAGTGGCCCCCGCTCCATAGGGACACATTCTAAAGGAGAACACGTGGGAAGACTCACTGTGGAGACAGGGTTACAGAGGTTAAGTTCCACCAGACAGCAGGTCAGGGGAGCAATTCATTCACGTTGCATGATGACAGATACCTAAGAAATACACAGCTGACTAAAATTAAACACTTAAAGAGCAAAGCAAAATGATACTTCTGTAACACACTTCCTCCAAAGCAAATTGTATTTGTATAATAACCACGATGGCAACCAGCGGACAAGGCGGAAAACAAAATTCTAATAAACATAAATGGAGGTTAAAGTAGCATGTGACTTTGGTTATGTTTTTATTCAGGAGCTTTGCTCTGCCAAGCCACAGAGAAATGGCTGCAAAGACACAGAATGTATTTTTGTGAACTTGATTTCACATCTGAGTGACTCTGTGTCCCAGTTAGACCTGGAGGTAGAGAAGTGAGGAGCCACACCGCTCATTTCCTCAAGCAACCACAAGGGAGATAATGACAAAAATTTCACACCAAACTGAGTGCAAAACATAAACGGAGAGAGGCATCAAATGTACAGGTGGAAAAATACATTGAAAGCTCCTCAGAAATACATGAGATAATGCAGACATCTAACTAAGCCCCCAACTGAAGAACGATGAAATATATACTGTCATTTATTGGTAGGTATTTGGTTAGCATATACCCTCATTCAAGAAGAAAGGGTTATTTACTCATACAAGTGGATTATGGTGAAGAAATTCAGTTCTGCTCATGTAGTGCCCCATGCACAATTCAAACCTACATGCTTTTTACCCTCACTACTGGCCTTTTGTGACTGTCACACCTTCATAGCAACACCTGCATATATAGCCACGTCCAGACAGTTTGAAAGCAGGGCATGTGGACTAGCAGTCAGGCTCATTTCTCTAGGTGATACCTGGACTGACAACTGCGTCAATCAGGCCAGTCTCCCAGTTGTCCCTGGAATGGAAACATTTGTGGGGAAAGTGCCAGTGGGAAGCCAAATAGGCCTTGATGGATTATGCCTTTCACCAGTGCAATGTATTTGATAAGCCATGTTTGAGCCCTCACACCATAAATCGCAGACACAGTCAAAATTGGCCTTCTGGCACCTGCCTCCAGTTTGGAAACTTCGCTCTCATTCTGACAGAATTTTATATATATACTTAGTACCAGTATGTCAGTATGTATGTAATAATATTTCATAAAGGAAAAAAAAATATATAAAAAATAAAAAAAAATTTAAAAAAATTATATATATATATATATATATATATATATATATATATATATATATATATATATAAAAAATCATTGTACTTCCTCTTCCTCTACATCTGTCTCCTCTCCCTCTTCCCAGTAGCTGGAATTGTTGGTGTGAGCCCAACCAGCTAAAAGCATGCATTTCTTAGCTAAAGTTATTCTGTTTGTTTCCATACTTAATGTAAGGCATGGCTAACAGTAAAATTTACATTTACAGTGCTCTGGCTTTCCATTCCCAAGGCGAGCACTCACATTCAAGGCTTCAGATCCCTGGAACCAGTGCAACTCGTTTTCACAGGGGAGGGAATGATGAAAAAAACTGACTTACATAAATAATTTGCAGGGGAATCTGCCCGAGCATCCCTGCTGAGTGCTACTGTTTGTGACTCGTGATTTGGGAGATTTGCATGGCTCTGTGAGTGACTGTCCTGTACCAGGGGCCTCTGTAACTGCAGCTGGGCCCCAGAACCCCCCTGCCTGCTCAGGTTAGGCCTCGTTATCAACTTGACTGGCAGAGGTGGGATTTTTGTCTTTCAGCCTTTTCAGGCGGTAGACCTGACACAATAGTGCCACGGCCTATTTTATATCCTCACTGTCTGACTTTGCCATATCAGGAGAATGTCTCTACTGCCGGTTTAGAATCAGGCCCTGTGGGAAATGTGTCAACACTCTGTATTTCCCTCTGTTTTTAAAGGTGCAGCCCCAAGGAAAATGGCAGCACGGACTAGAAATCAAAGACAAAGTGCAGCTTCAAAGATTCAAAATGGGCTCCTTCTTGTATCGACCCATTTACTGAAAGAAAAAATCTGTGTTTAGAAACCTCTTCCTCATACCACTCTTAAAATCCAGTAAATAATTTTTTCCACTAGATCAAAAACAGTATGTGCAAAAAATGCAAATCTCCTTAAATATCTTCCCTTAACTGATTGCCCTTGGGCTGCAGAGGAGCAAAACACTATCAGATGCTGTCCGTTTGCTGTGAGCCAGCACTTATGGAAATGAAGATCAGCTGTGTTTCAGCTTTAAGTTTGCACTACTTCTTCATAGTTCTAATTGACGGAAGAAGTAACATAGCTTATATGTGTGGCAAAACACCACCAATGTTTCCTATGATAATCATACATTTCACTCAGGGGAGGGGGGGTTAGGGGGTGGGGGGTGGGGTGGCTGGCAATACATCCGAGATGGTGCGGGAATAACTGAGATAAATTGTAGACTAAATATAGCTCTGTCATGTATAGCTCTGTTTGACTGACTCCTATGCTGTTTTGTATTGAAATCACATGCTCAGGTCCACCGACTGGGAGATTCCTCCCCCCAACAGTTGCACACCTTTTATTATTCTTGTATTCCATCCGACAGGGACCTGTTTTCAGAATGATTTCAAACTGACCTTGCAAATTCTCCACCAATCCCAAGGTGATATCAAACAAATTAATATCCTTCAATTGCTGATGATCAGACATTAGCAGATGCAGCAATTCATTATTTTTGCTGGTGTTAAACATTTCCTCCTGTCTCATCGGCAATAATTACCAGCGAGAAATGTTTTCTTAGAATATAATCGGACACTGAAAGTTAAAAAGGCATTTACTGAAGCCATTCCATTGTCTTCTGTTGTTTATAGCCAACTGCGGACATATTGGCTTGAAACATGTTGTGGACATTGTAAAAACAAGCACAGACTTCACAGACCACCTTGGAGGCAATATGGAGCAGAGTCTAAGCTCACACAGTTGTAGTTTGTGTTTTAATTACTCAAATAAGATTTTAATGATACAGAAACAATAAAGTCTGGGGTTTATTATGGCCTGAGGAGATAAATGGTACCTGTCATTAACCTCACAGTAAATATGATGTACCCAAACAATGCATTTTATTTACTTTATTAGGTGTGTTCAGGATTCCACACACAGCACAGTATATGTTGCAGAAACATTATATTACCTGATATCCAGTATGCGATTGCAAAAATGTTGAGTAATACAGTGTGCTAGGAAAATATGTGGTAAAAAAAAGAAATTTTTAAATGAAGAAGTTCAGATTGACGATGAGCATAACATGAATATTAATTGTTTGTGAAATCCATTAGTATTTCATCCAGTTCTTGTGTGAAACATTTGCAAACTAATCATTTAAGATTGCACAATTACGGCAGTCTGACTTGGAATGTCAAAAGGCAGTGGGTAACTTTTTAGTTCATGCATACTTTGAAGGATATGATGAGGGTCAGGGAAGCCAAGAGGGGATTACGATAACAAGATGTGCAGCGTCGCTTTGACACCGTGCAAATGGAGCGAGCACTTATGATATGATATATCTCTTAGCCACGGTTTCAAGGCTCACTACTGGTGAACGTATATTCTGTAATTTGCCGATCACCAATTCACCGTGGAAAAAATGAGATGAAGTTCATTTCTGCATGAGCAGTTATTCTGATCTGTTCACCAGGAATGGCATTCTGTTCTGTCATTTCACTGCCATAAACCCCTTTTTGATGCATAGCAACAGGGGCTTGCTGCATTTGTTCAGTCACTCTGATCATGAGGTGAAGAGCTGCCCCTTCTGTAACTCTGTACTTATCACACTGTGTAAGAAATTAGGAGGATTTAAAACTAAGATTAACAGTATTAACACTCCTTATATACTTTTCTACAAATCTGCAATGCTTACGGAGATAACATTTAATTTACTATTATACCATCTCCTGTGAGCAGTCTAAAAAAAGGAATTAATGTGAATACAACTTTGAGCATCTGCACTTCAATCTTCTCTTTCTGTAAGGGGCTCCAAACAGTTCAAATGTGCAGCTTGTTAACTTCTCAATTCTTTCAAAGCTGTTTCTTGACCTGTCAAAACTCATTACTCTTCATTCTCCTCCCTGTTATAAAATGGGCAAGGGGCAGCTGTTATTTCAACCCTGTAAAAGCCAAGTGTGCAATCTGGTACAAGACCATGGTCGAGCTTGGGGATTGTAATCCCGTCTTTTGTAATGCACTGTCAGTTTAATGGAGAGAAACCTGTGCTAATTCTGCCTGTCAAGAAACACAGATATCCTATTGTGCCAGAGAGTGAAGGAAAGAAAAAGAGGGCAAATGAGGTTTTCAGAATACACATTGGTTGGAAAAAAAAGCTGTCCTGCAGATTTGCATGAGGCAATGATTCTTTACACATTAGGAGGTGAATGTTGTTGTACGTCAGAATGTGAAGAAAGCTATTATTCGACATGCACTCTGAGATTTTAATGTGTTTTGCCTGGGGTAATCGCTCAGTATCAGCTGCTATTTGCCATCAGCTCTTTGGGTGGGCTCCGTGTTTGAATAGCAATGCACGCCACAGAATGCCCACATATGCCACACACTGACAATGAGATTAATGTTCCATCTTGTCTCTTATTCTATGGGAGCTCCCAGCCAACACAGCATCCTCCTACTGAGAACCATTTCAAAAAACCATAATGGCTTATTTGTCGAATCAAAAACTGAGCTGTCGCTGGTGATGCCGATAGTGATTCAGGGGCCAGGATGGAAAGATGAACGAGACAGAGAAGCAGGGGGCTCTGCATTTACTTTAATGTTGTGTTCCTGTCCTGTGCTCTGTGTGTCAGGCCAGGAACAGATAAGGAAAAAGAGTAGCAGTGCAATGATTCCCATCCATGGCAGGCTTTCATGGATGGCCTTAGAGTAGAAGCAGAATAAAAGGACAATAAAGAGCGAGATCGACAGAATTCTTTCATGTCAATTAGAATGCAGATTGCACTAAAGGGCACAATCCAGCAGATTAAAGAATGTTTCGATACACAGAAACAGGGTAAATAACTACCATTTTACAGCAGCATAAAGAAAGCTTGATCATTTAACCTTACCTATTTATAGGTCAGTAAAGAGTCCAGACATAATCTGTTGTGCCAATGAAAACCAGTGGGACATTTCCCCAACAGCTACAGCTGAAGGGAAAACACAAAAAAGTCTAAAGCGCCTCTCATCCCAAAACTGTGGTGTCAATTTCTTAGGTTATCATTCAGGATTTCTCACCAATGTATTAAAACCAATTGCTGCAATGTATAATTTAGGCTTGTATGTTTCTGTAAATGTCGTATGGTGCTGGTGGGTAAATATATTTATGGTAAACATTCAGCACTGCACTGGCCACTGATGTGATGTAATTCCTGTTAAGTTCAAAAATGCAATATTGTTGCATGGTATGAATGGCAAACGTGATGAGCTTATATGTGTCTCAGCAAATATACACTTAATACATTAACATGACAGCAAGTTTAATCTGAACTCTGATTCAGACAGCATGCAGCATGTTCTGCAGAGGCAGACACATGAGAATGAGAGGACCCTGAGAAAAAAAAAACAATGCAAAAAAAAAAAAAAACAAACTTTTGGGCCAGGTAAGCACCTTGAGCTCCACAGAACAAAATGACTGAAAGGATATGACTAGCGGGGCATGTCTTTAAGTGTTGTGAACCCAGGCAAACAGAACTGCATTCCTTCCAGTCTGGCCCGACACTGACAGGTCACAGCTCTGCCAGGGGACAGAGGAGGAATATCGCCGCAGGAGATGCTCCGCGCTCTCTGACTAAAAGGCAAACATGGGAGCTGTCATTGTCTGCTACCCAGAACGCTTGACACAATTTAACTCTGAACGCTAAACACTGTGTCTGAAACACTGAGCCTGGCTGAAAGGGCACAGTACAGACCTGTCATGTGACATCATGTACTCGATGCCCCATCCCGGCCGCGTGTTAAGAAATTGAACCGTATATTTCTTGAGAACTCAGTAGCAAAAGGGGGCTATTAATAAATGGCACCGAGAGAATATGGGACATGAAATCATCCGTTACTGA
The DNA here is from genome assembly GCF_013368585.1 of Megalops cyprinoides. Classification (NCBI taxonomy): domain Eukaryota; kingdom Metazoa; phylum Chordata; class Actinopteri; order Elopiformes; family Megalopidae; genus Megalops; species Megalops cyprinoides. Next base: position 31,218,662 of record NC_050583.1, read on the forward strand.
TAAACACATCATTGCAAAAATAATTTGCTGATTATTATTTATTTTTAGAGCCTAATTTGGTTATTAATTAAACATGGGTGCATATACTATTTCTGTGTTATGCTTTGTAGGAAATTAATAACTTTCATGGTTTCCCCTACGGTTCTGAAGTGCAAAGACAACAGCGCTCTGGAATCTGATCAGGAAACCGAAAACAAAACTGAAGCTAATTATTTTGGTTGCTGTGGGGGTCTGACTCCTCTGGGGAGTCTCTGATCCTCACAGCTAAACTGTTCTGTGAGGCTCCATGAAATAGGGCATTGTTCGCAAGCAGTGCTTCAGAGCCGCATGTCTCTCTGGGGTGAGCAGGAGGAGACAGGCAGTGTGAAAGAGGACATGGGCTTTGCCTTCAGGACGCTGCTTCACTCTGGCATGCAGGACAATTCTCACCTCTGCTGCTTCTCCCTCTATCTTCTCATAGTCCCCTTTGAGTCTGTGAAATGGCCAAGAATCCATCGTACATGACTGTACAAACAATACACTTTCATATTGGAAGTGAAGGTTATGGGAGAACTGTGCGATACACGCTACACTTGAATAATGCATTTGGTAATGCACTTGCAGAGGATTTATGCACTTTCAGGATTCAGGAAAAAGTGAGACTTCAGTCACACACTACAAAAAAAGAAAAGCCTCTTTTAACCCTGGGGTTTGTTTACTTAATATTTTTTTCTTCCACTATTACAATGCCTTGTTAAGAATCCTCCAAAACATCCAATTTCTTTGCATGCATAAACATCTGTCAGGACTCAGCAGCAGCAGCTTAATTCTTCAACAGTAAAATGCAGACCAGGGGCTGCTTTTCAAGTGTGCTTCTGAAAATGCATTTGTTCTTTAAGTTGTTACCACAAAAGAGCATTATTCCCCTCCAATGTGCACTGAAAAAGAGAACTCTGCTATTTCTGAGTTTATTCTGACTCTGGTACATGAAAAGATAAACATCCAATTGATCTATGGCATCGATATGCAGTGCAACCTGAGATGCTCCAGGCAGCAGAAGGAACAATGGCCTCACAGTCACAGTCCTGTCTGGCCAGGAGCAGACAACATCAAGGCCATTCCTGTGTTTTGAGTAAAACCCACCAGAGATAGTTCACCGAACTCTAAGTGAGTTCATGGCAAAGTCAGCGTGTAAGAAACAGTGGGGATCAGCAAGAACTGGTAAGGAAACGTGAGCTTTAATTGTTTTATTGCTGTTTATCCAGATGGTAGTGAGGGTTTCTCATTTGCAATGACACTAGAGCTGGAACAAATTTGAACAAGTGAAATCTAACAGTTCTACATTCTAATCTTTAATTGCTTGGAAAAAGATCTGGTACATTTAATCAATTAACAGCTATTTTACTCTAGTGAAGACACCTCTCTTGGAATTTTAGCCTAATTAGACATTTTTGACAATACAAAATCATACAAAAACATGAACAAGATATGAAACAAAAGAAAATGCTTTTGTATTTTAATCTTGCTGCATGATGTGGATTTTATTTAGACAACTGGCTAAATGCCAGTGCTAGAGTCTTCCTATTTCACAGATTGTAAAAATGCTTTAACCGATTTTGAAATGATTTTGAATTTTGAACCTCACAAAATTAAATTAAAGCTAATGTAAAATTGAATTAATATTATATCGTATCATATTTCTCTGAGTAAATCCCAGCTGAGATTCTGAAAATTAAAATTTCATCCTTGGACTTTCAGGGAAGTTTAAACAACAACTCACAAAGTGCACTATGAGCTCTGTCCAATATGATTAAGAAACACACATATTTCCAAGAAATCAGTCTGCAGGGCCACAAAAAGCAATAAGTAGTAGTTTTTCCTCTCCATCACACCAGTAAAAAAACAGCAATAATCCTTTTGACCACTTTTATAGGACAAACCTAATTTTTTCCAGTACAGCATATCCTGGGGGGGGGGGTCTGTTTTTAGATACACACTGTAATTCACTTGAAAAATTGCAACCGTTATTCCTGTAAGAAAAAAGGGACTCTGAATTCAGCTGAGCGCGAATGAGTGGTAAATCATTCCACTTTTTCAACATTCTTTCCCCCTTTTTTGCATTGGGCAACCAATTTGTTTCACATTAAACACTTTGCCCGAAACGAGTCCTTTGCTCCACCCCCGTGGGCACATTCCACACTGACCTGCCCTGATTGTAGAGTCTCCAAAGTGACATGGCACAGATATGGCACAGCCTTTGTTAAAAGCTCATTAGCTGATTCCTCCTTCGCTTAAGGACACCGCTATGCTCTGAGAGATGTAGGGAAAGCCCTGAGAGGCGCCCAACCGCTTGTCCAGCCTGAGTCAAGACTCTGAAACCTCTCACAACAATGTCCTTTAAATGTTTTACACGCCTGTCACCAAGGCAGAATGACACAGCGAACAAGGGGACAGGATCCAAATCCGTAAACAAAACAAATACAGATTGCAAATTAAAAGCATTAATGGATGCGCACAGCATGACAGTGAATTTCATTGCCATAGAACACGTGACTAGGGTAAGATTCAAGCATACTGCTTGAAAGGACTAGATGTGAAAAAAGACAATGAAAGTTCAATAAAAATCAACTAATACCAAGAGCTTGAACCAAAAGCTTATTTGGCACCATCCCCGCCCTGGGTTATGGCATACCTACTATAGTCCTGCTCCTCTAGGTAACAATGTGTACAGCTGGTGTAGAGGAAGGAGCTTCCCGCTTCTGCAGAGTATACATCATTAGCTTGCATGGCAATGTCGATGGTCGGGTTCAGGGCTGGTGAATACAGGGTTATCACAGTCGGGCCTCTGCCTCCCTTCAGTTCCATTTCGGTCCTATTAATTATTCACAACACTTCATAAATATGCAAAATCAATTCGCAGTAACTGATTTGCTTCCACCATCTGGCCATTAAGCACCTTATGAACAATATGCCAGTCAGAGCCAACTGTGTTACTGTAGCTAAATAGCTGACTCAAGCATCATCGAGCACAGAGGAATTCACAATCACGGCAGCAAGGTCAAGGTGCTTTCTCCTCTCCCTTTTCCTTCGCAGTCTCTGCACTCAGTCCATTAAAGCGCCAAATACTACTCAGAGGCAGCCCCCCTATTCTCTAGTGTAAAGAACTTTGTCCGAGTTCACTTTTCACTTAGCAAATCAATGCTTCAGCTCTTGCCACAACCCGGAATGCACTCTTGAAGCCTGTTACAGCCAGCACACTGGACCAGACCAGCTTTCAACCAAAACAATGTTACGTGATGAAAATAGCCCCCCAGCTCCCAATGAGGTATTTAATATGAATGAGTTTTGTCATTTAGCTCCAAAATCTGCTAGCCCTGATTTTATTACGCTATGCTATCTACATAGCCTTTTTAGGATGTCAGAAATAGAATTGGCTTCACCCTTTTCTTGACAAAAAATGAATTTCATTTTGAAAACATTACTGATTTTTGTGTGCACCTGCCATTGTGATGCAAATGAAAATATCCACACTTGTCTTTTTTTTAAACATGAAATTGAGAACCAGTTGGCATAAACCTGGATTTCACACTCGGTTATTTCACCAAAACAACTCTCACAGATGAAGAGAAACAGAGAACAAGGTTACTGGCGTAGGAGTCATTTCAAGGTTAGGGATAGCAATGCTGATACTTGTGAAAGAGGAAAAAAACTTGACTGTCAAACACAAAATGAATGAACGTAATACATGCAACTTTACATCGAGCTTTTTCTTTCATTCAAAGGAAAACAACATCTGAAGAGAATGAGCAGAATGGAAACGCAAGCAGAAATCAGTAATCGATAAGAGACATTTGCTAAATTCAAGTACCTTGCAATGGGCTGTTACTTTGTTTATGCTGCAAAGCACTCAATAGTGGAGGGATGTGATATTTATCTCGCTGAGTTTTTGCAAGCTGAGCATTAGTCACTGTTGGGAGGTGATGTATTTATGGGTTGTGCTAAAGTGGATTCATTAGGGGAACTTCTCAGGTAGCAATGTAACCACGGGACAGGTAACGCTACGGGGTTGAATTGCTGCCAAGCGCGGTTGTGGTCTAAGATCAGACATTACAAAGTGAGGCTCTCTCCCCATCTTGATACTGCTGAATACAGAAAGCTGTTTAAACCAAAGCATAGTCCGGATTCCCGTTGATGCATCTCTCTTAAGATTTACAACATGATGCGTTTAGGAGCACTTGCTGAGAGGGATGCCAGACACCATGAACTGCAGAGCTATTTCTTTCTCCGGTATCCAAAACTCCTCCTCCATTTTATGTCATGCCAGATTGTGCATTTTAATAGCTTAAATGGGGACTAAATTCGGCTTTGATAGCTCAGCACTCACAACCCTTGTTAAATAGCAATTTATTATGTAGCTTGAGCTGGCCATCTCGCTTCACCCCACAGGTGACAACCAGGGCTTTATCCCGGCCTAGACAGCATATGGGCTTACAGCGTTTGGGCAGCTGTCCACAGAGCGATATAACTGGAATCAGCTTTACTTTAAAGACGATAGACAGGTCAAAGGTGGGAAATACTTAGTCTTAATCACAGGACATTGCTAACAGTGTTCCATTTATCAATAAAGCAGAAGAGCTACAACCTGTAGACAAAGTTTAACTTCTTAAGGTTGACCGGATAAAAGTTATTCCCCAGTTCTTTGCCATTGTATCTGCAGACAAGGTAAGCATATACAGAATTACAAATGAATGTGCTGAAATACATATATTACAGCATATTACATTATATATTTAGAATTAAATCATTAATAGAGGTTGGGGATTCTCTGTTTCGAAATCAAGGCGGGATGTACTTCTAAGGTTACTCTCTAAGGCATATATTATGATGATAGAACTGGTGGAGCTTAAGGGGCTCTGAAGCGATAAATCATCTTACATTATATACACGGGTTTCTCATTTGGTGTTAGATTTTTATTGCTGTCAATGTACTTCTGTGAGTTCAGTGCTGCATATGCTGCATATGTATGTGTACTGATTACATAAGAGTAAAACTGTCTCCACAAAGTCAAAGGTAAATAAAGCGAAGCTGGGGGCTAACTTTCAATCTAGTACTGACCAGAATAATTTTTAATTTTTCCAGTCTGTTGGCTATGCAAGTCATGAGTACATCAATTGCCAGAGAAATCAGGAAAATCTCATCTATTCACTCATACCCCCTTCAGCAAATGTAATTACATTATGACACATGAAATCACAGATCTTTTAAACACATGCAGCACTTCAGTACTGTATATGGGATGTCTTAGACCAAGTTCAGTACTGAAAAAAAAAAAAATATTCTGACACTAATATGACTCCCGTAATTCAGCGCTGGGGAGCTTTCCTCCAGCAACAACCTTTGTCCTTTCTTAGTCATGCCTCCCAAATCAGAGGCATTCAGAAGAGGGAAGGGAAATAAATGCGAAACACTGGAGAAATCTCTGTATGCTGTAACTAAATGAATGGGCGTGTGTAAAGCATGCCCCGGGGCAAAGCAGTGATCCACACAACACACATTCTCCTCACATTATATGGGAAACAGTGCATGAATCACAAAGAACCTGCACACACTGAGCCCATGTGATCTGCTGTTCTACTGTACAGAAGGGGGGCTGCACCAGGAAACTTATCACACATACAAGCACGGAAATTCGCCTTGCTTACCAGACGTGACTCTTTGACAGCAGTCTTTGAAGCCATGACTTCATGTGATCCTGAGGTTCGTTAGAAAAATAACTGACAGACGGGCAATTAGCAACTCTCCTCCCTGAATCGAGGTCATACCAGCTAATTATCGTGGTACTGAGTAGAGATGGCACCACACATCCAGTCATTCATGAAATATGTCTGTTGAGCACAGCTAGTGTGAAATTCTGTATATCCTTTTCAGAGGACTGCTTTGGGTCACTCACTACATGTAAGGTCCATTCACTGGAAATAAACCAGTAAACTATATTAATATTATTAGAGAATTGGGGCTTGGATGTCCAGTCACAGTGGCGGAACCAAGTCAGTTTTGCTCTTACACTAGCTCTTGACCCTACCTTTGGAACCAATACATTTTGTTTTGCCTTTATCAGCTGTATTTTCCTCCCTACATTTTCTGACCCAACTTGTCGTGGGTGGCAAATTAATGAAGCAAAATCATATTCATACACCAATAAAGGACTGTTACAGACTTCTAGTGTGCCAGGAGAATTGTGTTACATTCATTGAACACTGAATAAAGGTTGTTTTTGATCGATTTAGCTGAAATGGCCCACAGACATGGTTGTCATGGAAACACTTTATCAAACTGCCCAGACAAAACTTCAGAATTGTAACCTAATCCATGTGGTATTAATGACATGGTATCAAGCCAAAGACTGAATGGTAATCCCACCCAACATTATTACCAAGTGTTTTTATTTTTCAGTGTCAGAGTCTTGACATAACATGATGGTCTTTGCATAAATATTCAATTTTGTCTGCATTAAGGGGTAGTGATTCTCAAGGTCACTTCAGAATTCAAGATATGAAAAAATAACTTTCCCATAAACATATTCAATGCCACAGTCTGAACAAAAGCAGTTATCTTTGACACAGATTAGTTCAATGCATTGAGGAACTAATATAAGAAGTAATAGCCTGATACTATCCTGGCCCTTGCCACAATTTGCTGAGCCACAGTAAAACCTCCACTAAGTGAACAATTACTTGCACATTTAGAAAAAAAAAACAAAAACAAAAAAAACATGTAATCCATATTTCTAAGTAATCTCTTAAAATAATTAAATGTTTACCTAGGACAAATAATAAACAAAACAAAATGAAAAAATAACCATTAATTCAAGGTTTTAGGGTGGCAAAATGTGCATTTATATACATGCTAATTGAAAGCATTCTGCTGACACAATTATACTTTTTTAAAAGTATCCACAATATTTCTCCAAATATAATCATTAGAGGGAACACAGTTAATTCCTGGGAGACATATCATGTCATGTCTTGCTAAATGAGAACAGGTAGTAGTGGACCTACTACAGTGGACCTACCACTTTACTTTGGCTACAGAAAGCACCCTGGTGTTGATTAATATCTAATGCACTTCTCCACTTTCCCAAGGGTGCCATTAAACAAGGGGAATTGTCATCCCAAAGTCCACTGGGGCTTCAAACTCTGGTTCCCTGGCACACTGCTTGGTACTCTCCTTGTCAGGTGCCCCCAGCCAGTGCCAGCTGCATATGCCTCTCATTACTCCCATTGCCTCTGCATTGGTTGAGGTGCCATTATGCACAGGAAGTCTGTAACATCACTCCATACACAGACATGCAAGAGATCGGACACCCCACCTCCCAGCGCAGGGAAATAGCAACCTCTTGACAAAGGGAAATGAACAAGCCCGACTTTCAATTTGCATTAGATTGACCTCTTTTTTGTGTCACATTCCTGTCATTTGTCTCCTCCACAGAACAGATGCAACGCTGGTGGGGAAGGAGAAGTGTGTGTGTGTACGCGCGAGGACATGTGTGTGTGTGTGTGTGTGTGTGTGTATGTGTAGGAGCCTGCATTTTAACTGCAGGAATATCAAGGAGCAACATCAATAATAAGGATATAGCTGAGATGGCTCATGGTTTGATTAAATTAACTGTACTTAAATTTAGCAATCCAGACAGCCAGACGGTCCAAGAAAAGTTATCTTAGAAGAGCTAGGAAACAATTATTTTATAGCATGTCCCAGTGATAGCACCAGTGACCAATCTGAAACCAAACTGAAACCTGAAATCATTTCCAAGAACCATGTATCCATAAAGAAATGCAGATTCAAATATTTAAAAAATGCTACAAAGTTATTGAAGTTATTCTTGGGCTTTCAAATTTTCACTATGTGAAGGCTTTCCCAGACTCCCACACATTTCAGATCAGTCCCTGGAGACTTGTTACAGCACCCCTGAAGAAAAGAATATTGTCTTAAGATTTTTTTTTTCCTCCTGTAGGTAAAACTATAGCATTGACCTGCACCGAGCACCTGCATGGCAGGATATGATGGACAGTCTCTTTGTCAGAAGGGGAATAAGCCTATGACACAGGTCTCAGAGGTTGCACCCTTAAGGTGATGGGCTTGTAAAGTGGAAATGGTTTCCCACAAAAGCAAAAAGGATTATGAGAGTGATCATAAAAGACCCTGAAGTCACCAAACACAATTTTCACCAATTACCATTCATGGTCTCCGCGGTCTATCTTGCTTGGTGTTAGTGCAGCTGTAGCAATACTGGAGTGTAGTGCATGTACAAGATGTCAACAAGGTGAGATTGTGTCCTCAGAGAGGAAACAACTGTGAAGCAAAGGTTTTTATGCTCTGAGCTAAATGCAGATGATTCTGTGATTATTTTTGATGGTCTCCCTGCACTGCTCATTTCTTCTCTGTCCCTCTCACACAACTTTCACATGCAAATGCTGCCATTATCTTTTACCTTAAAACTACACGAGGACTGTCAGGTAGGAGCGTGTTGCAGTTCCTACAGGAACAAAACAAAACAAAATCAGAGTTGGTACATTTCTGTAGGTACTAACAAGACAGCCAGGCTCTCTCCCAGATGCTGATGTTCACCTGTCATTTTGGCAGAGAGCGTGGCTTCTCTAATTGGCCCACTTGTTCTTCTCTCCTGTAGACAACCAAAGAGGTACTTTACTCAGACTTCAACAAACCAGCTGCCAGTTTGGAGAAGGCAATGTCTAAGAGAGGGCTGAAAATATTGAAGCAAAATTTTTAATGCTTAAATGGTTCTGTCACACCACCAACAAAAAAAGAGCAAAAAATAAAGTACAAAAAAACACAACATATTTTGCTGAGACCATTATTTTGTATAACCAGTGGCTAAAAAATGATCCCTGAATAAAATAGAATAAAAAATCCTACTTGCCCACTCAGATGCTCAGGAAGCTTGAGCAGCATATGGCTTTGTTCTAAACTGTGTTTAACTGGTTGTTTGACAAAGTGTCTCACACATACATCAAAAAATGTCTGGTTTGGTTTGTTTGTGTCTCCTGCACCAGATACCGTGTAAGTTGTCAACAGTAATTACAGTTTTTTTCAATAATTTTACAGCAGAGAATACAATGCTCACACTTTCTACTAATGAGGAAACAATGACTCAAAAGGAAAAAAAATCTTCAAAATGTTTAAAATGAATCAAAGATTTTGATTTGCACATGAGTTCAGATGTCTGTAACAATATTAATAATTCAGGGTAGTCAACAGTTAATTTATATTAGAACCAAATGTTGCTATTTTGAGGAAAAAAGCAGGTTAATGACACACTCAACATCTAAATTTAAAATCGTCTTTTTGATCATATTGCTCTCCCTATTATTCTTATTTCATGTTTGTCTGATTTTCACAAAATTGTGAAAATGTAAAAGGAAAGAATATTCCTGATGGTTTATTTCCACATTAGTTTACTTGTGTGAACAGTCAGAAACAGCTGAGATCGAGAATCAGTGGCCTTGTTTAAAAATAAAGTGAGATGTAGGTTTGGTAGCATACAGGTAACCATAAAACTGAACATTTAACTCTATGTTGGATTTGTTGAATTTGTTGATAACAGCCTGCAAACAGCACTGCTCATTCTCCATTAATGCCCAGCTGGCTTCTCTCATTCCTCACAAGTCGTTCGCAACCTGGATTTCTTGCATATGCTCTCAATGCCAAGATGATATCGTATAAGCTTTTTCCTGCTGCTTGATTTGCCTGATTATTCACTACAATCTAGACTGTGACTTTAATTATTAATTTTATCTTTGTGATTTCTGCACTTCTGTGCACACATCCACACACACACACACACACACCCACACACACACACACACACACACACAAACACTAAAGACTGCATGTGCCATCACTACAGAGCAAGTATTCAAGGTAAAAATGTATTCTTGGCATAATTAATAGCCTTCATATACTGGATGGTTGCTTAGTAGCGTTGTTGAGCAGTCCTTTGCCCATACAGACCCTCTTCAACAAACTGAAACAATACAGAAATAACAGCTCTGACTTTTTGCTTTCACATCAAGTCTCCCTGTAAATGACAGAGCCATTTTTCAGAATGGCATACACTAAAAGCTAAATGGACTGCAACATTAATTTTCATCGTAACTTGTTTAAGAGAATGTGCTGTAGAGCAGCCAAAGACTTGACAAAGGTATGGTAAGATACTTTAGAACTATTTTTCACATTACACCCCCGCCCAAGCTCCGCGCCTCTCGTCTGATATCTGTTTAATTGATCACTAGCTTTTCACCCATGAAATAGCTTGAGTGAAAGGAGATGCAGGATGACTTCCACAATTAACTGGCTTTCGTTTCCTCTGAAGTGGGAGTCTTCTCCTAAGCACCAGTCTAACTGTAGCTCTCCCACATTAATCCAAATGGTTTCGGACAGCCTGATGCAAAATGCGCTACAGTAATAGAGGAGTGATTTATTAAACGTTCTGCTTGGCCGATGCTTTCGCTATGAAAAGCAGTATTAATTCTGACTTGCTAATGGACTGGAATAAAAGATCCTCTTTGTGTTGATTTTGTGAGCCGGGGTTGTGAAGACGGCAACACCGCTCCTATATGGACACGGAGTGGCTGCATTTTTCGACACATAGAAACAAGCCCAGATATCTACCACAAATGTGTGAGATATTGTTTTAAAAAGCACACAAAAAGCATGTCATAAATCAACCTTCATGCATAGCTATTTGGTTTGGTTTTTAGAATAACATTCATATGTGTCAGTTTTAACCATTGGTACAGTATTATTAATATAATTTCATAGAAGAAAATATGCTATATTCCCAAATAAATTTTTACTGGTTCACAGATAAAAAGATAAACATCTTACTGCAATAGAATAAATATGTCTTTATTAATTAATATTCCTTGAATAAGCATTTTGTGACCAGTTTGTTAAAACCTTCTAAATGTGTTGGAAAGTAAAATGAACTGTTTGAGACCCCAGATACATCTAGTCCACCAAGGTATGCAGTATGTGAAGCATAATAATTAATCAAACATTTTAGGTTTTATGGTTATTGTGTTTGCTAATGAACCTTACCTTAACTAGATTACTATTTCATGGAAATTATATAACACGGGGCATAAAAGGCATTCTTCTTGCTCTGCGCTAGGTAATATTTTCTCATGAAATGTCTGCAAAATTTCAAGCACATGGCTGTCACATCATACCTAAGTGAAAATCAGTCTCATGGCAAGACGTGCTGTTTTCACATTACACTGAGCTGAGAGTGAGATCAGTGAAGATTTTACTTCCTGAGCTCAAACACCTTTTACAAATCATAACCAGCAGTCAGAGCCACTGGGATGTGCACTGCATCCCAGCCTGCCCAGTGCATCTCATTTGAAAAAGGCCGGCGATTGTGTGAAATTTGGCACTTTAGGGCCTGAGAGCACAGAGCTGTCTTTTAATCTTCAGGGTCATAATGAGCCTTTTCTTGTCAGTGGAGATGTGTTCCTGTTAATGCAGATTTAGACAGGTCCTGTGAAGTATATGATTGATGATCCTTTTTGCCCTTTATAGTTATAGGGAAATGATTGCAGCTTGCATAATTCCCCTGTTGAACTGTTCTGAAGTATTAATATTTCTCTTTATTCATTCCACTCTTCAAGGCACCACAGAGCATTGAATGCAAGCGTATAAATGATGTTTGTCTCTGAAAATGCCTTTCAATATCGAGGGGTGATGTACAAGAGGTAAGGACAATGACAAAGATGAGTAATGACTGAAATAATGCTGGACAAGATGTATTTCCAGACATTCAGAAGTACTTGCCATACAAAGACATACATGGTCAAACATGCAGTGGCTATGTTTTTGCCGCATGGATCTGATAAAAGATTCACAGAAAAAATGTAAAGACAAATAAAGCCGGATAGACTTTGAGACCGCTCAAACACAGCACTGCAGACTTTTTGCGAGATTTGATTAAGGAAACAATAAAATCCCCTGGGGTCTAATCTTTATTAGTCTGCTCGAAAGGACAGAGCCATCACTCCTGCTTTTTGGCCTCTGGATTTAAATATAGAAGCCGTGGTATATTAGATGAAGGGAAATGTAAGACGCACTCTCTCCTCATTTTGATTTTGAGTTACCACGACAGACATAGGTTTGGAAGAGGTAAATAAGTTATTTTTATGTTTGAGTACATGATAACAAACTGTGATGTTACATTACATTTTATCTGTGTTGTGCAGAGTTGCATAGTCACACATGTGTGATATGCGATTGCATCCTCTCTCTTATGAACTTAGAGTCCAAGGGTAAACTTTCTTAGAATTACAAAAACATTGCGTAGCAGCTGAGAATGAACAGCCTAATACCCTTTTCTCAGAAAACTAATGAGAAATATCTATTAACAGCCATATATCCTCTCTGAGCAGAATATGGCTTGCTTTTTATTGTTTGTCTTGAAAATGACTTACTCAGTGAAGGCTTGACAGTGATTTGTGACTATGCTGGCACTGGGTGGCTGGTGCCTACCTAATTAGAACAATGAATCTTAAAGTGTGCGATACCAGCATGAGATGGTGGGGGGCTTGTTTTGTGTCATTCAAATTATACCACCATTATGCACTGAAGAAGTAAGCCTGAAATTTACTAACTTCATCAAATGTTTTGTCCATCAGGAAAGATTCTGAGTATTTTAACATCAGTTCAACATGAAATGTCAGGGAATCAGATACTTTCAACCTTTGCTAATGAAGTGCCATTTTCTCTCTGTCTATCTACAGATGGATACAAGTACTCCATGTACCAGGATTATCAGACCATCGAATGTAGTATGAGATTTAGTCAATCAATAGCATGTCAAATTTGGTGTAAACTAAAAAAATACCCAATACATTTCAATCAAATTTCTAACAAGGGTTCACCAGGACAAGGACACACCCACAGCTTCTCTGTAGTCATGTTCCCACTGTGTCCCTTCAACATAGCATAGAGAAAAACTTTTGTCACCTGGTGTGTGAATATTTACATCTAACTTAAACATGCTCTGATGATGGCTGATTCAAATATCGGTGAATTCGTTCTTGAAACGCTCCCCATTCAACAAGCATGCAATTTATCTTTATTAAGCATCAGCCTCATCTTCAGCATCCCGCGACAGGCGCAATGCGAGAGAGACAGCACGGAGGGAGACTCTTTAAAAGAACAAAGGACATCTTTCATCTGCGGCTGCGTCTCAGGGTGACACCGCACTCCAAATGAAACGAGTGTTTGTCACACAAAGGCTTTCAGAGCAGCTTATCTTCCATACTTCTCCGAGTCCCCACTGTTTCTGTGCCACTCCCTCTCCACGAGGAGCCAGGCAGAAAGAGCAACAAACAAAGCTACTCCTGAATAACATGACCAAAAATTCACCTCCTTTTCAAGAAAACACGTGCTTGATAAAGAAAAGAGAGGAATTTAAAGGACTGTCAAGGAAAGAAGTGAGGAGAGACATGATAATTCCAAGAGTGGCCTGGGGCAGAAGGCAGCGCAATGATGTACAGTCATCTCTTGATAATCCGGGGTAATGAAGGGGTGGGGGTGACGGATAACCCAAAGTCACAGATAATGGACATCACAATAATTTCACTGTAAGCCTGTGAAATAAGGTTTTTTTAAAAATAGTAATTTCACTTTATTTCAACACGTCATTTTACATGCAGAGTAGATTTTTTTCAATCCAGAAAACACTTTTGTTATGGTCTCTCTGTTGGATTGACCCATTGGATGTCATTTCTGTGAGTGTGTATAAATATGTATCATACAATTTGAGTACCCTGGCAGTAATGTGACCCTGACCAAAGAAGGTCAACCTTGGACCTGTTTTCTCACTCCTGTATTCAAAAGGATTTTAAAGCAGTGTATCATAGAACATATATGATTGATACCAGAATTTGATTTTGATATCTTGGTGGAATAAACATTTCAGTAACACATACCTTTAAAAAATACCTTCATACAGCTGAAACACTTAATGCACATTAATACACTGAGCATCATGATTAATTTCCTAGATGAGTATGACTAGTCAGCATTATTGACATAATTAATTTATTAATCTATCAATTTTTTCATTCATTCTAACCATGTTTTGTATGCAACACCACTAAAAAAATACAGGTAACATAATAAAGGTATTTTACTTTCTCTGACAAGCTGCAGCGTACTGGTATCAGCACATGACTGTCGGAGTCTTCCCAGACAGTAAATTCACAACAGGTACTGCAACTTAGTAAGTAGAGCCCAGGGCCTGACTGACAAGCGCAGGTAACTCCAGCTGACTGCACGGCAGACTTGCTAGGTGTGGCGTTTGATCTCCGCACACAGGACTCCATTAACCAGGCCTGACGTGAGACAGCAAAGCAGACCCGTACATCACTGCAGCAATCACTGCTACCTGCCTGTGTGTCTGAGCACACCGACGTCCATCACTCTAATGTGCTGAAAGAGCGCCTGGGAGATATGGAGCCCCAGGATCGCTGCTTGCTTCTGATATGACAGAGTGAGGCTTCCGTCTGCAATGGAAGAGATCAATTCTGCCTCCCGGAGGATGAGCGCTCCAGAACGTGCTCTGACGCTGACACCCCAGCTGGCTGCAGTCAGCGCCGGTGATACAGTTCACAGTCCCATCAGGAGGGCGCTCTGGGTCAGTGCGGCAAGACACAGAGGTGAGGCCATACATGCAGACCTCATTAGCCAATCAAATCGCGGCTCCATACCGACACTTGGCAATACAGTAGTAATTAAAGCACTTGCTTAGTGCTGACTTTGGGCCTCGCTCAAGTGTGGAAATGCAGAGCACAACACCATGCTGACTAATTTTCCTGTAAGGTTGCCAGATACTTTCAAATGCAAGTCAGTCGCTACATTTGAAACTAGCATGAGGGTTTTCTGTAAGGCGGCTGAGGAAGGGATTTGTGAGGTGACAGCTTGTATTGGCATACACTGACTGACCTTCAACATGACATTTTCACAGATTCCACAATGTATCTGAACCAACAACTTGGCTTCAGCACATGTGGATCTAGTTATAGAAGCTGAAAACAAACAGAAATGTTATGAATACTGAACAATTTATGTCAAACTAATCCCTTCATTAAGCAGGTCGATATGGTATGCATTGTTGCCAAGGCCATCCTATACTGTAGTACTTCCCTTTTAGGGAAAAAAGGTATTACTCACTAAACCACTCAAGCAACCATGCTCCTCCTGAAATATGTTAGATTAAGGACTAACTCAGAAGATAAACACAGCTATATCACTATTATTAGAATGATGCGCCAAGGTTAGAGCTCAGTTCTATGCGCTACAGTTACCCATTTCAGTCCATTTAAAGTAAATATGTGAAATTGGGTGATGTTATTTATTTTTAACAGAGCCAACTTGGCTTGAATAATCTCACACTACAGTACTTGACCCATAAATGGAACTAATGCTACCTTTACATGACGGAGACTGAACTGCCATGCAGTGTGCTGAATCAAAGGGCCCTCCCCCAATACATGATCAGAAATGTGAAATGTGCAGCGGCGAGATAGTGGCAAAATGTGATGCCAATCTTCACTGGGAAGTGTCGTGTGTCATGTGTGATACTGGCAGGGTGCATTCGCCAGCCTCTCCTGTGACATCTACAGTGCAGCGATACACAGGAGCTCACAGGTTGCTTGATCAGATGAGATCAGTGACTACTCTGGGGATGGATGAATCGGCCAAGTCTTGGAGAGGGAACCTAAGACGATGGAGTCACCTCTGATCAGATAAAGTCAGCTGGGCCCCAGGAGAAGCCTTCCTCACACTGTTACATTCCCCTGTGATCCTCTTTTCCTCCCAAACCTGACTGACTTACACTGTAAGCACCACAACTAATGGATTACTAGGATTAGAGTCAGACAAACATGAAAAGGACCATATGTTTTGAACTTCCATCCCAACTAAATTCACATGAAAGCCATGCAGATATAAACCTGTGTTATTGAGCAGTATTGTTTGATTGCCTGTATGTGTTTATTACTGTGAATGACTCTGTAAAAATAAAATGAACTTCTCAAAGATTATTATACATTATGCAGTCTAGGTGATCATGGTGGAGATTATAAAAGAATGAGTCTGGATCGCTTTGCACAAATGATGAAAATAAGGAAGATAATTGTCTTCAAATGAAGCATATTAAAGAGCAGTTATTCTTAGTCAGGTAATATCCTGAAGGTCTCCTGCTGACCATTTTCAAACTCGTCTTTCTTTCCTGCAAGTCATTTGAAGAATATCTGAGGGCTCTACCTGAAGAACTTAGTCAGGAATGTGGGAAATGCCAGTATGACTGAGGCTTCATGAACGTCTTCATGGATAGAGTAATCGTGTTATCTCTCACTCACTGAATCTCTGCTATTGAGAGATCTCAATTGGTTTGCACAAGTCAGGCAGAGTAGCTACACCAACTGTGGGGTTCAGAGAGCCTCACTATTCCATCATTGCCATTGACCTGGATCTCTCCTTCCCTGACTACCTCATGTGGCCCATCTCTCCGAAGTCTTCGAACATTATTACGCTTGAGATTGGACTGATTCCTAACTCTGAGCAGTGAAAACGGGGAGGGAATAATTTAGCAATCTCTCGAGGAATGCCTTCCCTCATAGGTGTTGGCTGTTGCTGCCATAGTGAACTCAATGGGATTACCAGGGGATTAGGTCTGATAAGCACAATAACAGAATTGTTTCAGGAGGACAGTTTATTTTTACACTGGCAAATCGAAACCCGCTGATAAAGCTCCCCCAATCCAACCTGAGCGAATGACTCACTGTCTGACAGAGAAGAATGGCAGTCCCCCCCACGCTTCTACTGAGTGCCCACTGCAGTCTGCGGATTAGCTGGGGAAACACATGCTTAGACGAGGGAAAGAGCAGCAATACATCTGTTTAATTACTCTGCATCAGGCATATTTTAACCTCACTGTGCTACGTCTGCAGTTCCTGTGCTTCTGTCTCACTGCAAAGCCTCGCAGCCTTTCAGAATGCAGAGAGAATGTTTGCTACCTGAGGACTGAACCTGTGTTGTGTGTTATACATCAGCCTTGGAGTTTTGAAACCCAGGCTTTTAAAAAATAAAAGCACTGAATAAAACTCAGCTCAAAGAACTGAAACTACACAAAGCATTTCTGCAGACCCAACGTGAACCACAAGGTCTGTAGTTAGTGCTGTGGCCCTGTACTTGAAGGCAAACACACTGTGTCTAATGTAGCAGGAGCTAACATATAGACATGTCATTGCAACAACATTGTGGCACACAGCAAGTTAGATCAGCTAGTCAAGAAGTAATGAAGCACTGGCCACATGGTTACTCACCCATTGTGAAAATAGTCAAAAAATGATTAGTTGTATAGTTGTATAGTATAGTCCAGGCCCCTCCCATTCTTTGCATCATTGTGAAAACGGGCATTCTAATTAAACACAGACCCTTTCTTCCTGTTTGTAGGACTCTGTGTTAATTACCAGTTCTTTTTCTGAATTTTTATGACTGCTTAAGATATTCTTTCAGCCTTCAGTATGGAGAAAATACTACAGAACTACCCTGAACCACAAGGACATAGGACATGTGTGGCTGACATTCAGTGAGTGTGTGGAGGAGAAGGAAAGAAAAGGGATGAGAAGAAAGGGGAGGAGAGGAAAGGTGAGGAGAACAGAAGAGGTGAAGGTTAAGGAGAGCAGGAAGAAGAGGAGAGGATAAGAAAGGGAGAACAGTAGAAGACCGAGCAGGAGAGAGGGAGAGAGGGAAGAGAAGGACAGGAGAGGAGGGAGATGTGCGGATAGGCCCCCACGGAACAGCGAGGGGGTTAAAGTCTCTCACAGCCTGGGGGGCTATGACTCCGCTCGCACAGTTCCCGCGACACATTCTCAAGGAGGGTCAAACAATCTGCCAGGAGCTTATCTTAATGCTGAAGGCAAGAAAATCAAATGACCTACTGCCTTGGCTCCCATCCTTGCCGACTCCCTCTAATCGATGCCGACAGGTATTTCAGACAAGTGCTGAGCGCACAGCTCATAGTGGTATTACAACACACACACACGCACACACACACACACACACACACACACACACACGCGTGCACATCATGCACGTTCTTGGCTACCAATGTGGCATCATGACAGCATTTCTCAATTTTCAAGGTATTTTGCCACACCAAATATATGATCCTCTGATGGCTCTGAAATACCTCTGGGAACACTCACACACAAACTGACATTCTTTTTCACTTGACAGCAAACAGATGTGTGTCCATTAGAGTGCTATTTACTGGGAAAAAAAAAAAAACATAATTTCAGTCAATTAATTGAAACGGTTTGGATAATCCTGTGGCTTTAAAATATCTATTTCTGTGTTTTCAAGGCAGCTGTCAGGGGCTTGTTACTGTATGTCACTGAGAATCAAATGGTTGGCTTACTAGTTTTAACAGTTGTGTAATTTGATTAATGATAATCATGCTGTAAGCCCTTAACACCACGACATTCATTATTTCAAAAAAGCACAAACATGCACAGAATTAGTTTGAAAATTGTCCCACTTCAACTGTCACGCTGACATGTAAAGTCAAGGCCATTTTTCATAAACGGAACAATTCTATTCTACCTCACCCTATTTTGACAAGAAGTAACAAAATACAGTATTCCTGATGTTCACTGTAAAATCATAAATTAGACAAAGATAAACACTGCCTTATTTTCTATCCCTAAACACAAATTACTGCTGCCATTTACAGACATTGACGAATGTGTCTCTGTCCAGAAGGATTAATCATGAAGAATCTGAAATGGTATCCTGCTGACAGCCCTTTTAATGATGTTTAATGCTGTTTGAATCTACTTCAAACGTTTCGAGGACGCAAATAACACACGCTACCCCCTTTCATAAAGTGAAAGACATCTTTGTCTGATTCCGTCTGACCCATAGCTGCCTGAATTGGACTTGAAAGGGACACGCAGTTATTTATATATCTATTTATTACGCAGTGGGGACGATTTTCAATGGATCAGTGTGGTAGAGAGGCCACTGGGAGAGTCTGTTGCTCTTTAATCCTGAGCTCATTAAAGTCGAATAGGGCTGACGCGTCACTGCGGTCTCAGCAGTGCCTTGGGTTTGCTTTCAGAGCCGGGAGTAGGGGGCATCTCTCATTCAGCCAAGCAGCAGCGGGGAGTGACGTTAGTGGTCTTCTACATGGTGGCTGCTAGGTCATTACCCATGCTAGCAGCTCACTTTGATTCCCACACTAAAGGAACAGCCAACTCTGCTCACTCTCTCTCAGAAAAGAGCCCCCGTCAGGAGTGGATTCGCATAAAGGATGGAGGAGATTGCTTTGGTGTCTCACAAGAACCTGAGCAAGCAATTACGGCTCCACCGAGCTTACTTTACTGTAGCATGGAAACATGGAAAGGCAGGTTCACCAGGCACTGCACATGGGTTTAAAAGCCACGTAGTGACAGCAATTCAAGAGAAGAACTTTTCCAGATGTGTTTAACAGTCACCCTGTATAGCCTGCGTGACCGTTTACATTTCTAAAAATAAAGAGCTTTGCAATGGTCATGGACCAGTTCATTTTCACATGGTACCCAGGGTAGTTAGCAGGCAAATTCATCTTGAGATACTGAACAGTGCCATGAGAATGAAAAGTAGTCTTGCTGTTTTTACAGCACCAAAGCCTAACCTAAGCACCAAAAAGCAAAAATAACTTATAATGAAGAAGTCAATTCAAAACTAAGGGCTGTGAATTGACTTAAATGATGTAGCAGATTGTTAGTACGAAAAGAGTATGAGTTTTGAGAAACACACTATAGCACTTTGCTTTAATGGCTATCCATTGCTAGCCAACTCTCAGTGTTTTGTATTGTGTTCTGAGAACTTCATAAATGGGTTCAAAAGAGGCAAGATTTTCTAAGCTTGCAGAACTATATGAGGCAAATTTGCAGTCTCCTATATTGTATATTAGCAGGTTTAACATACAATGTGTATCACATAGAATGTTGGTCAAGTTGGTAAAAGGACATGGAGATTTCTTATCATTTTTGTAAAAGAACAACAAGATGCAATTTTACTTGTTGGGAAATAAGGCAAATGTAGGATGCAGTGCCAAGGTAACTACCCACTCCAGTTGTGTGTCTCGACAGATTGCTTTCATTCATGCCCTGAAGGCAGATCTCTCTCAGGTTATACTTTAGAAATTCAGAGGAAAGCAGGCACTGGAGGACACTGAAATGCCCAGCTTATGTTTGCAACAGAATTTTAGGGACTACATGCAAGACAAGAGTGACACCCAAAGCTGATATTCCATTCTACAAGTATGGACAAATCAAGTGATATATTCAGCAGGGAAAACAAAGAAAAGAGTGATACACAAAGCTGATGTTCCAGTGAAGAACTACGGACACATCGACTGATGCATTTAGCTAAGCCAAAGCAGAGAAGTGCACCAGCTGCCTCACAAGCCCCCACAGCCAGGGCACTCATAGGGTGGAGGATACAACAGCATGAAGCCAAGCACCCTCATAATGACAGAACCCCAGAGCCTGGAGCACCTCTGTCAGTTCATCTCCTGGACAAATTCAAAGTGATGTGTGTGTTTAAGCACGTCCCGCACATCCCGATGCAGATGGAAGCTGCGGTTTCCTGCTGTAACCAGAGATCGGCAGTACCAGGCGCGCGCAGTGGGAAGTGTGGATACAAGGCAGCCTGTTACACTGTCAGTGGCAGCAGGGAGACATTTACAGCCTCCCTTGTTCACAGAGAACTATTGTTCCACTCTCAAATAAAAGTGATGTTGCAAGCTGCATATACTCATGTTTCAAAGTGCCTTGGGTACAAATAGGACAGATGGCTGATAAACAAGAAAAAAAAAACAACACACCTGTCATTTTATTTATGAATTGTCCTCAAAAGCGCATGTTTTACCTACATTAAAAATATAAAACTACCCCCAGGGCAAATACAGAAAGATACAAATAACGCATTAGGAACATATTTTACAGCTGCATCCCAGAGATCCAGACGAAAAGTGGAGAAGGGGAGGGGGGCCATTAGTGTAGCGAGCCCGCTGAGCGTCCGTTTGTAAAGCATGCTGGGACTGTAAGCCGCAGAGTTAAGCAGAAGATGTATATGCCAAGTAACATATTTGCTCTCGCTAATGGAGATTTCAGGGCCCATCAGCAAAAATAACAACATTATTACATCATATACATATTCAAACTTGCAGCCTGCCCCTTTAAATTTGCACCTTTATATGCATTCTTTATTTTAATAGTGGGACAGTCAGATGAAACCGTTGTAGATAAACAAATCTTAATTTTTTTTTTTTCCTGCAAACAACCAACAGAGAAGTGAATTCCTCTTGCTACACCAGCGAGTTGTTCTGGTTCTTGACAACCTACATGAAGGCAACTTGATAATCTCACACCCACCATATCAAAATGGGTTTATCTAGCAGCCAGAGATGTCTGATCTCTGGGTGTACACAGCCTTGTTTTCCCATTTTGTCCAGTGTTATTACGCATTGCTTTTTGAACATTTCTAAAACTTAAGTTTCTCCGTAGTGACTGAGATCAAAGCATAAATGACACAATTATCAAACCCAAGAATCAGATTAAGCAAAAAATCTCTGCCTCAAAGAAATCTCCATAATTGATTTAGAACTTCAAAGGCATTAGAACAGCCACCAAAAATACTCAGAAAAAAAAAAAAAAAAAAAACCCAGCCTCTTCGGAAGCCATGTTTTGCAGTTTCTGAAAGTGATTTTCCTGCAGCTGAATGTGGAGACTTTGCCGAGGCTTTCTCTTAATTAAAAAGCATGTATAATGGAACAATTCCATGATCAAATTGAGTACTACTGCCCTTTTGATAAACAGACAAGCCGGTAGCTGGGAGTTTTCTATTAAAGTAAGAAGACTTCAGTGCTATGTTCTCCTGGGACACAGAAAATCTTTAATAGGTTACAATGGCATAGGGATACGGATGAAACACATTCAAACGTTTAATGCAATGCTAACTTAGACTTGCCTTCTTGCTTTGTCTTCTGTCTTTCCCGTTTTTGCAAGCCTTGTGCAATGACTATGAACACCTCATCACCTGCAGAGAAAATATATATTGTTTATTTATGATTCCGAAGCTAATGTTCTAGCACCCACTGTGCCCTCCTCAGAAGTGGGTGGTTGCTTGAATATTTGGGCAGTCTTCAATATGAAGAACATATTTGAATATTTCATTTGACCCTCATCACTCTATGTTTACTTTTTGATTGTTTATTGAAATGTTCATTCATGAGGCAGCCTACAGTGCTGCAACTGATACATAGCAATGAGCTGGGTCAATCAGACTGATCAGGGTCTGAGGAGGCTCAAGGTGATGGGTCGCATTTATCCTGCAGGAAAAACCGACAGACAAAAGGAGAAGGCATTTGGCTGTGGGGGGGACACTGATGGGGTAGAGCTAGTTGCATTTTCAACCACCTGTCTGTTTCAGAAAAGGAGCAGGTCATCTGATTCTCAGTCCTGGGTCACTCATGCAGGGGCCTCCAGTAGAACTGAAGCCAATGAGGCACACAAGGTGGGGAGCACCTCTCAGGTAGGTCCAGCATGGCTGTGGCACAGTTTTAAATGCTGTAGGCTCTAGCATAGTGGCAATGGTGTATAATGCAAGACCAAAAACCTCTAATTAAAAGTAAACGGTCTTGGACACATACTACCACAGGTAAGCATTTTGGTATGGAGATCAGATTAGGCAGCAAAGGAAATGACAGAGTAGAAAAAGCACAAAGCCAAACACTGACATGTTGATCGGTTTACTCTTTGAGATTTAGCTAGCGGGCTCCTCTGTTTGAAAAATGTTAATGGTGAACATCTAGTGCTACTGTGATGGCCATAAGGAATTAGAGTATTTAATTAGGTCAGATCTTATTAAGGTATCAAAGAGAATTAAGTGGATTTTGCTTACAGCTCTCTTTAATGGAATCATAATTATGGCAAGGCTCATCTTTGGTGAGTCTCAGGAGGCTGGTGGTTCACCAGAACAGCATTTAAATTAGTTCGCACTATTTTTATTGAACAAAAATAATAATTTTAACACATACTACAGTTTGATGAGGAACTAGCCTCATTGTTAGAGTAAAAACATTACTTCTTCGAAACTGCAATAGTGAGGACACTGAGGCACATCTCTAAAGCCATTTCTTAGGGACAAACATACTTTCACTAACAGACACCATATCAATCTCCCATTGTTGTACTGACAAGGCTTTCTTGCATTGTATTTGTAAATTATCATTTTGGTGAATGAGTATATGAAAAGAAATAATAAGCTGAAGGTCTGAACTATTGCAAAACAAAGATCAACTAGTGTGATGGATGACTCCTAATATAATTAAAATAGCTCAGCTTCTGAGCTGGGTTCTAAACTATTTGTGCATGATGCAATTTACAATTTGTACACAAGCATCTGTAACAAACACAGGTGCTATCAATCTTGTCATTGAATATCTAGCATCCTGCATTTTACACTCAGGGTGTGACCACTAGCAGATGTAATGGGAATTATTGTACACCTTGTGACTGGCAGGTTATGACAAAATAAAAACAAACCATACAAAGAGATAAAAAAAATTCTCATGAAAATTACGTTATTCCAGCCCTATGATCTTATAACAGATGTGTTGGGAGAATGCCTAGAAGATGGTGGATTTTACTTCAATCTCACTATTTCCCTTTCGTGTAAAAAAACAAAAAAAAAACAAAAACAAAACAACATCAGGTGTTCATATACAGTCTGACACTGCCAAACCAGGAGCGTGCTTTTTGATATTCACAACAGAACTTGGCTCGTTGTGTGGGCATCGAGACGTATCACCCAACTGCAGGTAAGAAACAGACGAATGGGTACCTGCCAGATCCCTGTTCTCATAACTCATTGCGCTTTCTCCTTTTTGTTTATACCTGCTGGCCTCTTTTTTCCCCAGTTACTGGCAAATGTAAGCCAGAGTTTGTGTTCAGAATGACAAGGAGGTTTAGGTGCTGCTGTTTACAGCACAGCAAACGATGACAATAATGTGAGAGCTTTCGGACGCATGGTGCTTCACCACGTACAGCATCCAGGTTTACCGCTGTCATCACATAGTGTTTGAAAGCATTCAGACCTCTGGGGTTTCAGTGTGGTGGCAGAATGATTTTCAGAGCCAGCTTGCTAAAAGCTAATAACTTTTCACCTCTCAAAAATATATATTACCCCCTTCCCTGGTATATTTACACGAACCCCACAATGTGAAAAATGACTTTCATCTTGTATTGGAAGTAAAGGCAGATCATACCCAAGACTGCACAAATCACACTTGAAGAGGAGTGAAGACAAGATGTGCATGGCTCACAGTGCTGTAACATTCAAGTCAAATTAAAATGAATTATGCCAAAAAGAAATTATTGTCATTTGCCTCATGTAGTAATTTAGGTCTTGTTATTTCATTTCTAATTATTTTAGAATATATTCTTTTCTCTAAAAAATCCTGATGTGTCCCTGTTTGCACAATGCTGATGTAATGTTGTATGCCTCATCACACAGCATCTAGTAATTGCAGAAGGTGCACTTGGGGAGATGCTCTGCGTATAGCTGATAGATGGTGCAATGTAAGCCTCATTATTTCAGAATTAATGACAGCTGATAGATATCTGCTGAGGGCAAGCATTTCTTAGTTGTACACGGTGCATTGGGAGATATTGGCAGAACTGCATTTTTTCATTGGTTGGAATCTCGAGGACATTTAAGGAAAGGAATGTGTAAATCACAAACCATTTACTTCAAAATTAAATATTTGTAAAGCTTAAATGCATGTCCCACAGTAAGCAATATTTAGCCTGACACAATTTTGGTGTGCTAGAAACAAATGATGTCACCATGGACACCACTGGGTGTTCTGTTTTTTCTTCTCAAGGTTGTGCTGTTTATTCTTGAACTTTCTCAGAGCTGACCAACTCTTAAAGAGGCATATATCTGACAAGAAAACAATAATAGCTTGCTTCAGAAAGAACTGTACATCTAGAAAAACAGCTCAGGCTATTCTCGGTAATACTAGAATAAAGATTACAGTTTGCACATAAAGATCCAATTCAAGTGTCGCTATACATCCCAGGGTGCATCTTTACAGCTATGGTTTCCTTCATGCCTAGCAATCATGTAGTGAATGATGAAGCTGCAACACACCACTATATGTTCCTACTGTACAGATCTCATGTACACTGTTCATACACCATAATTAACACTTCCAGGTGTCTTGCAATTTGCAAGAAGTGTGACGACTGCATGGCAGCAACGGATGCAAAGCTCACTAAATCAGAAAGCCACCACTTAAACCTTGTTAAGATCCACAAGGGAGCACTATATGTGTAGGCCACATAGATTTATTTTGATATTTAAATGGATATGGAAATTTTAAAAAATCAAGATGTCATCAAAGCACTTCCTTTCCCCTTGGTATTAAATATCAGACTGAAACCATTTGTATTTCAAAACCACAACCTTCCCAACTCCTCATAGAAAAGCCTCTCACTAATCTATTCCCAGCATGCTGCTGGTATACAATTCACAGAGATGACCTGATTTGGCAGCTCCCTTAGAGCCTAGAGATTGGAAATGTTAACAATATGTGTTGCTTTTACAGGTCCGGGCTTGAGGTGGCATTTTCAAAGCTCCGTGCCTTGCTTGCAGACAACGACAGCTTTCTGTTGCACAGGCTGTTTCCATTGAAATCAGAGGAATTTCAACGTTTTTGTCCCTGCTACACTGTCATCTATCACCTTGATGAGCAATTAAGCAAAAGCCCATAAAGAGCCAGAAAACACCCCTAAATATTCACAGAGTTGTACCTGTTCCCTGTCATCTACACTGTAAACTATGCATCTGAGCTCGCAGACAGATCACTGAGCAGAAACTGCTTTTTTGTCCAATTCAGACGTGCATATTTCCTGCAACCTTTCTACGACAAGGGTGAAGTTTTCTAACTCTTTATCCAAACATGGCTCCACACAGAAGTGTGTTTTGCCAAAAGAGCCCTAATTTATTTACATAAATCCAAACAGACTATGGATGTCCACGATTATACCAGGAGCAGCACCTGTCATGCTGCATTCTGCAATTCTAGCCGTCCCTCGCAGTGTCTGCTAGGCCGGTTGGTTGGACGAAAGCTGAATGGCTGCTATACCAAATGAGCACAACAGGGTGTGCATGCTGAAAAAGCAACAGGTGTGCTGTCAGATTCATATATTGGAGCTCCAGGTCTCACTGGTTTTCATAGCTTGATTTTCATATGCATTCTACTGACTGTGAAGATGATACAAGAAAGTTCCTGAAGACTGTTTGATGGTTATTGAAAACTCCGCTGCTGTATTTTTGGGTTAAGAGCTCTCTCAACCCCATCTTTCGGGGAAAGAACTTTCATACTTTGGATTAATTGGAGTGCTACTCAGGGGTACTAATGAGCAATACATATTTGCATATACTTCCATTATTGTCTTGAGCTCTAGATCATTTCGCATAATACGTTTGTTATTGATGTAAAAAATACATTGTGTGCATAAGGTGTGGAGCTTGTGTGGAGTGTACCACATTATCAAAGTGGATTTTTTATTTCATTAGCAGACATTCTTATCCAGGGAAATCTTACATCTTACACATTCTTAATCACATTTATTGCAGATGGATTTTACTGGGGGTTGAGTACCTCCTCTACTAGATGAGCACGCTATAAAATTGCATATTTGCGTTTTTGTACCTTCTTCTTACATACATACAACTGTGGAAAAGAAAATGACCCAGCATCTCTTGAATTGCTTACCATGAATGGGGACTCAGTGCACTTCAAACAAGTATGTCAAACCTCAAGATAAAAATGTCTTCAGTTTCAAGTAAATGCACACTATGTCCACCAATTGACATTATGCAACAGCATTATGATGTTACAAGAAGGTAAGTTCTACCACATTCTTCCACAGATGAATTCACACAAGCCATCTAAGTCATAAATGCTCTGTGTCCTTATTCTTTATTCCCGGTGGTTTAGAGTAGGGCCAGCTATGCAGACCAAATTTACCACTGATTTTTTTTTTTTTTTATTGAATATTTTATAACATTGTGTCCCATGTCATTACTGACCAGAAGCTTGCTTCTAAATGATTTCTCTGTCACTATTGCAGGTTGATCTGCACCATTCTCAAGATCAATTTATATATCTTTCAATGTGTTCTTAAGGATTTTGATATATTTGGTCTGGCCTCAGAAGGTCTGTTAATAGTATTACATTTTCAGACAGCTTGATAATACTGTTGTACAACAAAGAAGAGAACTTTGCCAGCTCAAAAGGGAAAAGTAGTGAGATGTATTTACCAGATGATTGGGACAGTTACTATCATAAATTGCACAAATGCAGCACACAGCTAATGATGTGTTTGGAGCATGTCTTGGAGCACACACCCATGCTCATTTGAGAAAAATTCAAGAAGTCAGATATCATATCAAGCCTCCTAAAGGAGACAGTTATCAGTGTGAATAGCCTGATGTGATCAGAAATATTAATAAGGCCACTTTCTTGCATGCTGTATGCTGGTATGACATCACCTTAAAACAGACAGGTGATCAGAAAAAAAGAATAAAATTTAACTCAGCATAAGACTTGGATTTCTTTTTCTGCTGAACAGTAGAAAGCTACAGTAAGATGTTCTTTCTATTAGTATAGTAATGTCTGATGGAGGTTTACCAACGTTCAGTAGTTTGAAATTCCACATTATGAGCTACAGGCAATACTATTGATTTCATACTTATAATTCCCATTGAAAGAAACGACAATCATTGTCACAGAATCATCATCTTGTGGAAAAAGGCAAATACGCCCAGGTTTTATGTTTGCTTTTGCAATGTGTATGCGGTGTATTGCATTCTTCAGTATGGACCCATCTTAATGTGCTGTACAAGTTATCATTGAGTAATCCATTGCTAATCTGGAACCCGTCTGAAAATCTGGAAAATAACACATCTTGACCGACTGATGGAATCTGGATAACCAAGTGGCAGACCGCAATCGTGAAAGGATTAATGTGGTGGAAACATCAGTGCCAGGGATGTTCTGTCAGGCAGTATAAAATGCAGAGAATTGCATTTGAGAATTGCATTGCAGAGAAAGGCCAGCAGACTGTGTGTTACAGGGGAAAATATTGTCAGATTATCTTCAGTTCTCTCTGTGTCAAATCATGAAACAATACTAGGTCTTTGTTCTGTACAGTAACAACTTGCTGTTTCTTCAACATTGATGTTTTACACATGAACAACATACCAGAGAGCCTGATATCCCTTCCAATCAGATTCGATTTTACAGCACATTCACCAGTAGTGCTGCATGTTCTGATTGTACCACCTGGGACGTCTCAACTCAATAAAGTTCATATGTTAGGTTTTCAAATGTGAGGCTAACTGCTTTTTCAGTATAAATAGTAAGCGACATACTTGTGCCGAGTGCCACTGCCACATTTGACAGCTGCACCTGCACATATGGGAATGCACTGACATTCAAGTTGCTGTACAAACCCAAATGCCAGCTGTGAAGAGGCTCTAGAGTGTGGTGCACACAGCCTTGTAAATCGCTGCTTTGTTCACACTTTGGCATCAGTATAGCCATAGTTTATTGCACAGGGTTCTATTTAATTAATTCTGTTGTTGTTGTTCAGCATGGGCCTCATCCATGAAGCCTGATATGGTGACTACAGTTATTACACCGCAATCTATCGTCACCTACGAGGTCACTTCATTTTAAACGCCTTAGCTGTGGGTTTGCCGTGCTTTGGATCAGAGCGACAGAGTGTTCTGCTGTTCACAACGAGGCATCTCAGAACCTTGTCAGAGCACAACGCCGTGAGCAGTCACGCTGGACTGTTGCGTGCTTTTGACCTTGCAACACAACATTCCCCCAAAAGAGCACTCTGGGGATTGCACTGCACTACATGCCACAATTGCCCATCCAGGCATTAACATATGCATCTTGTTGACGACCTCGCAGAGAATCCATTCCCCAAACCCTCCCCCAGCAGCGCTGATTTGCAGTCACATAAGCAGAATGCCGATTGACTGGTCTGTGCTATATTCCTTTTCACATCCGGTGCAATGCAGAGAAGAATGTATCAATACAGACCTAATGCAAACTAATTTCTTGTCCGTGACAGGTGGAAATTGTGAACAGGTGGCTAAACCGCCAGGCTATATTAGAGAAATAGAGCACATCTGTAATGTTCTGCTTGTCTGTCGCTGCTCTACATTAATCCTTTTTTTTTCTCTGTGGTGCCATTGAGTTAGAGGATAGAGACCACGCTTGAACCAAAAATACTTTGTATCTCTTGAGAAGAAAACAATCACCAGCCAGTCAAGTGTAGATGGGTACACTGACGCTTGCATGTTTCCTTGAAATTTAGAGACAGTTTCTATGGCAACAATGCCCTTTCCAACTGTCCTACCGTGTATCAGTGGATTTTTTTTTGGAATTAATAATGAATAACACTTTTTTTAATCATGAAGAATCAAACAGATGTTGCATGAATGAGTTAAATCGATGTATGGCCTTTGATTATCGGCACGTGCTTGCATTTAACTAAGTGAAGTGCCTTGCCTCACAAGTCAATTTACGGTCCGTCATGACAGAAACGCTTATAGAGACCCTTAAAATCCTGAGATGCATTTTACTTGTCTTGGCAGCTGGTGCACTCCCCAGCCAATAAAATTCAAAGTAGACATTTTGCCTAATTATTTCACAGCCTTAAAAGGGATCCCGGGTACTTAATGGTCCCTCCCTGTTGCAGAGTGCTGCTGAACCCTATACACGCACACACCAGAGGAATGCTCAGTGCCTGCCAAGGGTGCAATACTGCCTTCCGAACCATCACGTATTTACATTTCAAGTCCTTCATCAGCAAAGATAAGAACTGTAATCACTGTGTGCTTTATGCTGACATTTCTAAATGATGCATGATCTAAAATGGACACATAACTGTACAATATAAAGAGCTGACGGTAGGTGTTGCAATGGTTCAAAACAATGTTGCGGCTCTTCTCCCCCGACAGATTTGATCCTCTTTTGAACTCTTCTTGTTGTAAAACACCAGATAATTTTGTCCTCATTTCAAGGTGTTAATTGTTTACTGATCTTGTACAAAACAAAGCAGTGCTATTCTGAATTACCAAAGACACTACTTACCTTTTAGGGCAATTTTTGATCCATACAGACAAGCAGTTGAACCGATGGATAGCCATTCTTGTGCTGTATTAAATGTATTATTGTCAAATGGTACTTGACAATAACTCATGTGGGCATTGTGCACCAAACACTTGCAAACTACACCACACTTACAGTCACTTATCGTTAATCGTAACATCTCATTGTATGCTTTTGTGAGGTCCATTATTTTTAAATGTTGATTTTAACACTTTCGTGTTAAATATAGCTGGGTTTGCAACAAAAGCATTTGACACATTCTGTTGGTGAGGGTAGAAAATGTCTTCAAGTCTCTGATGACTATTCACAACATGCCAATTTAGCCTCATCAGCTTCATAACCAGCACTGAAAGGGGATACTGCTGAGTGACCCCCCCCCCAACCATGGGCTTTCACAGGTTTGTGCTGATAATTCATTTTAGGAATTTAGGGGCGGCAGTGTAGCATAGTGGTTAAGGAGCAGGACTCGTAACCGAAAGGTTGCCGGTTCAATCCCCGCTGGGACACTGCTGCTGTACCCTTGGGCAAGGTACTTAACCCATAGTTGCCTCAGTAAATATCCAGCTGTATAAATGGATAACATTGTAATGAACTGTAAGCTATGTAAGTCGCTTTGGATAAAAGCGTCTGCCAAATGAATAAATGTAAATGTAAATTTAAACACCATCTCATTGGAGAAAATTAAGTGAAGTAGAGCAACTGTCTCAGGCACCTGGACCCTGGTGAAAATCAGAGAGTTCATTCCTTTTATAGCCAGTGGCTTCAGATAACCCATCTGTGAAACCCACATGCTCAGCGGGCGGAAACAATGTGAGGTTTGGAGCTCACAATATGCTGAGGATGTCTTGTTTGTGCTGAACACCAAACTGCATAGCACTGTTGTAAAGCATAGCTGGGGAAAGAAAAAAATCATAAACACAATAAAGGAAGCTTATTACACTATTGCTGAGATTTAGCAGCCACATTTGGAGTCAGGTGTTAAGTACAAACAGCCACATTATATGAAATAATTCCATCCCATTATATGAAATAATTCCATACATGTGGATTCCTCCACTTTGCTTGAAGTAGAGGAGCCCTGTTGCAGACAAAATCCAATAAAAATCCTTTAAAAAATGACTTTTCTGAAGGTTGAAAAACAAACATTCCATCTCAGCACAGCTTTTCTTACTTACTCATATTGCATCTGGAGACAGCTATCAATAAATCTGACCTGTATCAAGAACTCAGCAGGGAAATTAAATGGTCACTATGTAAGAATAAAGTGATTATTAGCTTTGTCTGTTAGTTTCAAGATTTTTGAGACATGATTCTCTGCCCTATTGCCATTTTTCTGCAATTTATCCAGATACAGACTTAAGATCATGATCTGTCATATGTAAACACAGCATTACAAAATGACCTGTTAAAGTGATGGAGTGCTTGGCATCCTTGGGTATTTGCCTCTGTGGTTCTCACCGCTGCTATTATAATTTGCAACTCGTTTAAGAGTCATCGCTGCAGTGACAGTGACATTAATCAAATCTTTGGATATTTGATGCTTATTCCCAGTGTCAAGAGGCATCTCATTCCAACTGACAGGAGAACGTGCACTATTATTTGATCGAGCTAACTAATCTCCCTACTGCTGCAACAAGGAGAATGCAAAGAGCTGTGTTGGCCACGTCGTTGGCACCTCTTTCATTCAAAGCCTTTTTACAGTTCACAAGTAAACCCTCTGGACGGGTCCCACCGGCATGGCACCAGCGAGAGATGCGGCAACATGTACGTGACGGATTGCACAGCACTGCGTCTTAAACTTTGGCTAAACACTTCAATTAGTCCGGTGGCTGTCAGGCTCGTCTGCTGGCTCTCACTCCCACGACAAGAACGAGCGAGTCAATATATCATTGCGGCGCATGAAGAGGGGGCAGACAGAATACCTTTGCTCCGCAATCAGAGGGAGAAATAAAGTATTGATTGCGGCAAGGCGGGACCAGGATCTTCTGACCAAGCCCCACCCGCGTCTCAGGCCTGGGGGCTGGGGACGCTATGCTCACCTCTCAGCGCTGATCAATTATTGCCCTGTCATTTGCCGCTAATCGTGAAATGGATTTGAGAGGGGAGAGCAGATACTGGGTGAGGAGGCAATGATCTGTTCATGTGTTCTATGTGTGCCACCTCAGTGACAGTCTCTGAATCTGCTGGGGACCCTTTGAAATTGTGACGAGAAAGGCATAATTATGGCACATTTGCGCTGATTCATATGTCTGTATTCTACACATGACTGGCTTTCCCTATTTATTCAATTTCACAGCAACTAAATACCCAGTTGTATGCCTTTGATTTTACCTAGGAGTGGGAGAAAACCGTTAATTAAAACATCTCAATTTCATGGGAGATCTAACATTTGTGGAATTATTAGCCAGCCCATGATTCTTTATGACTAAAATATTAGTAATTACACACTAGCCTGAATGTCACAGTATAGAAGAAGTTCATTTGTTTTGATGTCAGTGAGTTATATGAATGATAATATAGGTATGTATACCTGACTGTCATTACTGTTTCACATTACTGTTTCACACTAGAGCAAGACATATTTCAAGTCAGAACGGAGACAAAATCAATAAATAAACAATCTTGCAGAATATTCAGTCGGTTTTGCACTGGCAACAAATGAAAAGATTGTATCACTGAACTTAAAACCCCGGTATTTTTTCTGAAATGTTAATGTTCATATTTCCATCATATGCTAGTAGACAAAAACAACTCTGAAGATACACCTTAAATCTGGACAAAGGTGGTGTTGTTTATTATCCTGGCTGATGCAGACTCTTTCTCTCTGCAGAATAACCACAATTATTTTAGATGCTGCAGTCTTACTCCTCACGTTTTCCCTCTCCCTATGGAGCTCATTAATGTGATTGGCTTTAGGACTTTTACTGAGCGGAATACTCATTCTGTGCTGCATTCAGACCATTTTTATGTGGTTACCATAACATCTATTTTACATTATTATTTTACGTTATTATTTTCTAAAGTGTGTGTCGTGTGCGCGTATGGATGCGTGTGGATGTGCGCACGTGTGTGTGTGTACATGTGTGTACATGTGTGTGTGTATGTATGCGTGTGTACGTGTGTGTGTGTATGCGTGTGTGTGTGTGTGCGTGCATGCGTGTGTACATTTGTGTGTGTATGTATGCGTGCGCACATGTGTGTGTGTGTGTGTGTGTGTGTGTGTGTGTGTATGCGTGTGTGCGTATGTGTGTGCCTGCAGGTGTGTACCTGTGCAGTGGCACCCCTTACAATATCCAATAATCTTAGCACCACTTGTCTTACAATTATCATGGCAATGGGAAATTGTGGGCATTTAGAAAATAAGTTTCACTTGTCACTTTTCACTGCAGCTTTAAAGCAGAAGGCAACAGCTTCTTTTTCAACTTATAGTAGCCTGAAATATTTTCCCAGCAGCAGTTACACCATTTCTCCCACCATTAGACAACCCCTGCCCATTAAACGAACCATCAGGTGAACTGCACAATACTGTAGTGATAATGTGCTAATCAGTAAAAGTGATAATCGTTGTGCTGCAGAAATGTTGGGAGGCCATTTAACTAACAAGCCCTAATGAACAAGATGGAAGGAACAATTAAACATAATCCTTGTTACAACTGCTCATGGTCTCCAAAACAGCAAGGCTAGAACTAGCGTACAGGTATGGTTGGATAATTATGTAAGTGCTCAGGCAATTAGCTGATAACTTGGTGCTGAGATATCATCCAAATGAAGTTCAACAGAGCCTGTATCACTGGTTTTTCAGAGCTGAAATTAACACAGTGCCCCCTTATGTAGCTTTTTGGTCACTAGGGGGTTATTCAGAGTGAAGCTGAGTGCATTACCTCCTCTGCTGGACACTTTCATCTGATGTAAATATATGATGCATGTTAAATTTCCTTTCAGAAATGGGATGATCAGGTGAACAAAACTCACATGAAGTTGATAATATTAGATGTAGTTTTTACTTAGTTTGTGAGGCAGGTGGATATCACCCTCTCGTTAGTATAACGCCATATTTATTGATTAGCTTTCCTGGCAATTTGGACTGTAAGTCATCTCAGTGACCGTGTCACAAAATTTCACATATGCTATGGCTCCTTATTGGGATTCACATACACATTATTATCAGAAATGGGTGGCCTATCTCCCTTTTTCCCTGCATTAAAATGAGATTTTTATATCAATATAGCCATCCCAAAATAAATCTGGCTACAAGTGTTTCAACCCTTTGCACTGCATACTACACATGATTAAAATTGATCTATCCAAGCATGCAGCATGGAAAAAGAAAGAAATGGGGGAAGGGGGATCTATAATAATGCACATCTTCAGAAATGTTTATTCCAAATCTGCCCAAGGCTGCTTTCTCCACTCTGTATGATCTACATCTGCATCCATTCACACTGTCACCCGGCAGTTGGCCTCGGCCCACCTTTGTCAACATGATCAAAATGACTGAGCTTGAGAACCACTGCAGGAGTGCACTGCTGCCCTGTTGTACGTTTCCAGTTCTTGCATGTGCAGAGGATTCTTCCTCCCTCAGGGACCCAATAATCTTGGACATACAATGTATGGTCTGCAACTTTCCACCACTAAGTTTCCAGGAAATGACAAATAGGAATTATTAGGCTATTTTTCCCCTTTAAATTCAATTATATTTACTGCCATATGTAGTCTTATTAGAAGCACAGGAAATGACTAAATGTTCTTCCTCTGGGACAATAAGCATTATGACCAGGATATGAGCATAAATATTTCTAAGGAGCAGCTTAACCATGAGAGGTTTTCACATTATCTGATGTCCGTAAGTCCCTTTGGCGCCACAGTGTTCTTTGTAATAGATTTCAAAGACATCTCTCTGACATTTTGTTACATTTATGTTCCTTTATTTTTGAGCTTGAAGGAGAAATCTTGACTGAGATACCAAGCTCTCAGACCTCAGAGCTGATTTTTTCTTTCTGTAATAATATGTGTCACTGCTACTTTATACTGATAAGTATAAGCCTTTGGCGACATCCATCTACATATACAGCACGCAAGTGACTATATTCAGTATATCTTCAGTTGTCTTTGGTGGTACATTGCATTTCTGTTTACAGTATTTTTGCATATGATTTATGTGTAATGTGGGGGAAAAAGCTAACTTCCCCACAAAATCACTTTTATTCTTTTAATTTTCCTGCATGATGGAGGAAAAATATCAGAGAAACATAGGCTTTATATATTTTTTGTCTTTGATTCCTTTCTATAATGTTCAAAACTGTGACCTTTGAGCATCTGCAAAGCTGCTGCAATCTCTCAGATGCCAGCAGTGTGCACGTATTCCACCAGGGTGAGACCCATGCAATTACTTTGGCTTTTCTTTTACTATCTCACATACTCACTCATAAACTCATCAATAAAAAGCCTCCACACTGGGCACTGACAAACCTGTTATGTATGACCACTTTTAATGGGCTCTTGTGCAAAGCATATTCATCAAGTATAACAGCATCTTGCATCTGCACATTAAGGCTTTTGTAACTCTTTTAGCTGACATATTGAAAAGAGGGACAGTCCACCTTCCTTGCCTGGTTGTACAAAGCTTGTTTACTTGAGAATTACATCCATCAGGTAAAGTAGCAGTGGGTTCTGAAATGAGCCTAATTTACATTATCCTCTAGTACTCAGGAGACATGTTCTTTCTATATTTTTAAACCCTAATTTGGCGATAACTAATTAAGATTCAACCTGATTGAGCCTGTCAGCCGTCTTAGTAAGACATTTAGCAAATGAGTCTCTGGGGACCCACCTTGGCATCATTATGATTTTTGGAAATTATTATTAATTATCAAGTGCACACCAGCAGTACAGGGTACACCCTCATGACCTTTCATGGTAAAACAGAAATAAAATGTTAATAGCAATGTCTTTTTTGGAATCATCCCCACTGTCTAAGGTTTTACTGCCTCCAAATGACTGGCAACCTTGATGAAATTAAGGTGATGTTACCATATCACATAAAAAAGGGAAAGCAGCAATATTAAGTACAATGTGCATCTAACATTATGTAACATTGGCATTTATGCTGCTAGGTACCAGCCCATTGTATAATTGAGATTAAACATCAGGAAAACTTTCCATCCAATAATATCAACAAGACTTTACAATGTCCTTCATGATGACAAGCTATGTGAAGTAAAAAGTGTCTTTCAACTCAAAGTGTAAAGGTTGAGAGTGCTTATTGCTAGTCTACATATTTTCTTCTGTGACATCAAGTTAGATTTATTTAATGAGTGAAATTATGGTATCTCATGCAATGATTATCAATCAGTCAAGATAACAATCAGATAAGGCAACTTGACATAATGCACAGCAAGATACATCCCAATGCTGGTAATACTGTTTCAAAATGAAATTACATTTCATCCACTGCAAGCATGTCAGATGTAAGTAATTCCATATAACTTTAGAAAACAAACAGGCAAAGGGAAGGACATTGTATGTGGTCATAGCCTAAGCAGCAGCAATTGCAATAATAATACTTTCTTATTCCTTTGCAACCCAGTCATAATACAGTAGCCATTTCTGTGAGTTACCTAATGCAGATACAGTGCATGTCAATTCAACTTAGGTCAATTTGAAATCATGAAAAAAAGCAGTATGTCTGATAGCCAAGTACATTGTACCTGTGCATGCATCCAATTAATTGAGTGTCTTTAGGCTGCATTAATAAAACATTGCTGATCAAAGTGTAGTTTTTGTTTCAGTTTCTGAGAGGGAAACTGCTTTGATCCCTTAAACCTTAGGCAGTCATCCATATTTTTAATAGTTTCATGATTCAATAACTAAATATAGTGGAAAAATAGATATTCCTAAATGCTGCCTTCATCTTTCTCAGTCCCCATAGCATTGCACACATCCTTGGCTGACTTTGCTATCCCCACAACATTTAATGTCTACTTTAAATGCAATCAAAGGGCAGTAAACTTGTTGAAGTTTGCTTCTTCCAGACAAAAAAGGTCACAGCTGTGTCACAACAGTGGTCAGAAGTTAATGAGTCACACATGCCGCTGATACAGGGTGAGGTCGGTGATGACATTTTTGTGTACCTTCACAGAGATACAATCTCTGCAATTGTGTCAACTTTGCTTTGCCAAATTGAAGTAAAACAATGTCCAAGAGCAAAGACTTTAGGGACATCAGCCTGATAATTTTAGCCTTATCGGCGAATTACAGCCTGCTATTAAATTTGCCAGGGCTCCGCCCAATTGTGGGCGCCTGCTCTATCACTTAGTTCACTAGACAGTTAGTAGAATTTCCCTGGCATCACATTTGTCCCACAGTGCTACACTTATGCTCTCATTCAGGACAAAAGTCTGTCATAACATGGGAGCTTCTTGGATGCCTGGTGATGAGTAAAATATGACTGCAAAATCACAGATTGTCCCTTAATGAAAATGTGAAATTCATGAGGAACATGACTGATACAGGGACATCCCTGTAGATCTAGCTGCAGCTGGTCAATGGAATATTTCCCCTGGAGACCTCTGCAACTTCCAAAAGATGCAGTTCCAAAACTCAAGATATGATTCTTAAAAATTCAATATGCTCCAAATGAAAAGCCAGATTTTACATAGTAATGCAAAGACTTTGCTATGTGCAACTTCCCTAGACAATTGTCAGATTCTCGTGTGAACAACCTTCTCGCATATCAAAGTATGAATCACTCCTTGAATCTGAAGCAACTACCACAGCCTGAATTATGCTAAAGAAAACAGGACATTTTTAACATTTCTATTACAAATATTTTGACACATACTGTATCCACTGTGCATTCTGAAATAAGTGAAAAAGCATATCAATGTTATTAAATAAGCAGGAAGAATACACTTGGGGAAGTCAGGATATAGTGTTTAGAACATTTTGATTTGGAACATTGGTTTAAGATGATTTTTCAGAGATTGTGACGTCTATTCAATCCACACTTGCAGCAAATCCATGGCGCCAAATACATGAGGTCTTTTTTTTGACAAAACATGATTTCCTCTCAAAAAAAGACAAGCATTTCCTTTCACAGAATGACGATAATAGAAATACTGAATCCTGTCAGAATTCATCTTAGCTCTGTGACGCCATTTCCCCCTTGGAGACCGAAGATACAGACAACGGGTTTATTCCTTTAAGACATAAATCCTCAGAGATGGGGAAACTGACCACCACCTGGACAGGGGAGCACCTGGTATTGAGATAACTAAGTTAAAAAAAGGCCGCAAGTTTGCCTACAGCTCAGCTTTCTTTTCAAAAGGCGACAGTTTAAGCAGTGGTGACAAAGCAGCATCACTCGAGGCCCACTGGCACATCATTCATTTTAATAGAATTTAGTACAGCCGTCATGGACCACAGGATTTACCAAAAGGTCCCAAAGAAAGCAAACGACTGAAACCTTTAATACAGTCACTGGCTCAAGCAATTAAAGGATTATAGGTAGCGATTCATTCATCTACAAGAACTGTCGGCTGGCTCAATTTGGAATCCTCCACTGACATTGTTACTAAATGACAGAGTCCAGCGCTGTACTTGCAGTCCAAGTCTCACAAAATTTTCAATTTTAGATAAACCCACAATTTAGATAACCACACCACAAAGAACATTTTCATTTTTTTAATTGACAGCCTTATGTGATCTTAAAATGTTTCAAAAAGTTGGAAAATGGACAATGTCTACCTTCTCCAACAGACAGTTCTGTTTCTGAAAATTTCAGAAGTCATTGTTTCTGAGACATACTCATTGAATCAAAAACTGTTGTATGTTGTGTGTGGTTATTTCCAAATAAGTGAGTATGAACAATTTTATACATATCATACTTAATGAATAATACAATTTTTGCCAAACATTACTTCTGTGAGTTAGTGGTTCTCATGTTGGTAGTCATGTTGGTAGGTCATCCTTATGCAGAGTCTATTTACACAACATAATTTTACAAATCAAAATGTCACATTATTGCTTGAAGAAAAGTGTCTGTAAACTCTATATAGCAGATTTGTCCTGGCATTTTACTGCAATAGTACTATTACTGATACTACTTTTGTTTGGTATCCTTTAAAAACCAATGGAAATAAAAACATCTGAATCAGAGATGTTGGACAGCAAATACTTCCTGCACCTCTCTCGGTAATGAGAAACCATGACATAATGTTTTTATATGCTTTATTATCCAAATTGTGTACTTTTTGTGTTCCACAATGCATTGCAAGTAATTAGAACTGACTTTGATAAATATCACAAAGCTAATGATTGTTTTTCCCCAAATAAAATTAGCATGCATCAACATCATGCATTACTATCATATGAGATGCAGTAGATTTGACACTGAAGTATACAGAATTGCTTTTATTGTTCATGTCAAGTACTTGTGGCTTTGTTTTGAGGAAAACATTTTGACTAAGTCCAATAGGTGATGCTGCAAAAATATGGCACCATCTATCAATAGCCTCAGTGTAGTTCTTGGTCATTTTTATGGTAGCACAATTCAGGGTGCAGATATAAAAATTCAATGCAACATTTGTAGGGGGCATTTCATTTAAAATAATGGAAACTGTTAGAGGTGTGATAAAGGCATCTGTTGATGAAATCAACATTTATTTAACAGTATTAGTCATTGCAATAACACCATGGGTTGTTGAAAAAAATCAGGGCTTGAAAATGCCACTATTTTCCAATTGAACTTCCAATCAGATCTGCTGTATGTGATGTGCCACTGACTACACCCACTTGCTGTTGCACACACCGTTGGTCAACAGTGTCCTTCGTGTCACCTGACAGCAGGCCCTTTCAACCAATGGCCATGTACATTGCAATGCCAACTGTACCACTGCAGATGTGTAGTCTAACCATCCTGGATGAGATCATGTCTGTCATACTCAGCACAAAACAACAACAATAGTCATTCAATAGCCACTTGCCAGACTTTTGGAATCAGGTAAACATTTTCAATGTTGAAAATGTGTTACTATCTAAATTTTTGGTGTTGGCCCTGTTCTTGAAGATGAATGAAAAATGACAAAGTAATTAATTATAATAATAACTAATATCTAAACAATATACATATACTACAATACCATAAATAATAATATTAAATAATGAGTTGAAGAACATATCTTTAATAAAAAGATTGCTTGGATTAGACACTCGAACATCCCATCCAAATTACAGGAATATTTCTATGCAAAGTTGTTATTATTTTTAACATATACATGTTACTTCTGTGCACACCAATACCACTAACAAAAAACTACTGCATAGACTGTATACTTGTAAATATACATGCATATCTAGTTCTTTCACAGGTGTAACAAAGTAAGTCAATGCAATCACCGTTTCATGCCTTTTATGAACTCTAGAAATTGAACGATTGACTCTTTCTTGATTGTCTTCCACATGCTGCTGTCACCCTCTGAGCTTGTAGAAAAACATCTATCACAGTTGCTAGGGCAAACCCATTTTACTGATAATGTGACTACATCTTGATTAACCAGTACAGAAGCACACTCTCCTCAGAACTCCAGCTCACTAATATGTTTTACCCAGTACACTTGCCTGTCTGTGCCACATTTTGTGCATTGTCAGACTACAACAACTGCATTGGCCCCACCTTTTTCACCTACACTTG
Organism: Megalops cyprinoides; assembly: GCF_013368585.1. Classification (NCBI taxonomy): domain Eukaryota; kingdom Metazoa; phylum Chordata; class Actinopteri; order Elopiformes; family Megalopidae; genus Megalops; species Megalops cyprinoides. Next base: position 31,259,672 of record NC_050583.1, read on the forward strand.
ATTATTACATTTAAGTTAATATACTTAAGTTACTGCACCATCAAAATCAGGCCCCAGGAGTAGCACAGTGTCCCCTCTATAGTATCTAGTCTTTGACAGCAACAATTCAGCATGGTAGAAATTCATACAGCACTTGAAAAACAGAATTGTTGCCAAAGTTCAAAGTACATTGATTGTGATTGTTATATACAGAGTTGGGTTCAATATACACAAGTATGACCTCGTCTGAGGGGTGAAGAGAACGTTGGATAAGGGACTGGCTTCAACTGAGGATCTCAAGATGGTTCAAGGAAAACTGAATGAGAAGTTTATGAGAAGAAACACAAGGTGTTCCTGGCTTCTCTAAAACTAATTCCCCTGGTCCCTGCATTTCTTCTTGTAAGATGAAAGAGAACCACAATCCTTTAAACAAAGCACAAGGGGAGACATAGCTCTGCAAGGTTGTATTGAGGATTTTAATGATCTATGAAGTATGCCTTGCTGTGTCTGTGCCATGTCTTTTCTAAAGCCAGGAGTTTGGTATTACACAGGAAGTACATCAAAGAAATATCAGAGTTTCCTTAAGCCTAAAGGTAAACCCTTCACCCCTCCCCACCCCTTTTCATTTCTCTTTCCAAAGCACCTGGTTTCTTATGAAAGATGGCCCAATGTTTTTTTTTTTGGGCTGACGTGCTACCACCTCAACGTTCATGAAACATAATGTGTTTGTGTGAACCAATCTTTTGAAAGACCTGATCTGAATGTTTTGACTTGGGCGTGTTTCATAAAAATATTACATTTGTGACGGAGTGCCGCCACTAGGGTTGAGTATGTGCTCTGACTGCCATACCAACAAGCCTGGCTCTTTGGTGTCGCGGTCAAAGTCGCGTGGTTGGTACACCCTTTGCTAAAAATGGTGCCAGAGTGGGATGGCTTGCTGCGAGGCCATTGGAGGCATGCCTGATGTGTGAGCTGTATGAGGGACCCCCAGGTTTGGTTGACCCCGGTGTGTGAGGGACCCCAGAGATGGGTGAGACACAGTGTGAGGGACCCCAGAGATGGGAGAAGCACTGGTGAGTGGGGCACCCTGGGATGGGAGAAGTACGGCAGGAGAATGCGTGAGGGACACCATGGCGCGTGAAGCGCATGGGTGCGCTTCCCAAAGGGGAGAGCAGTGTGACGGAATGCCGTCACTATGGTTGAGTATGTGCTCTGACTGCTATACCAACAAGCCTGGCTCTTTGGTGTTGTGGCCAAAGTTGTATGCTTGGTACCCTGTAGACCTGGGTTCGAGGCCAGGTAGGGTGACTGCTCTTGCCCTTTGCTACACATTTAATGGGACTAGAGAAGTTGTTTTGTATATCTGTATGACACAGGAAAAGGGACCTAATCATTGTTAACTAATGTCATCCACATTGGTTATCCAGGTTGATTCTTTGATGTCCTTTCAAATACCCATATTTACAAATTCAGTACCATATTTCATGGGAATTTGTATTCTATTGCTGTAAAGTTGATTCTGTGAGGACTTCATTTTGGACTGTTAGTTGTGAATGGTGGCAACTCTGTGATTTATTATTGTGCAGTTCATTATCAAATAAGTCAAAAGTGATAAGATGACTCCAAGTTCCTGTGTGACTCTATTAAAGAAAGTAATTACAGTCTATAACATTGTGCTGAACAACTGTTGCCACAGGATTTCCTTTAAATGAGCACAAAATCTGATGTCACTCAGGAAATTGCATGAGCCCCTCATCTACATTGGAATAAAGAGATGATAGTCTCCTCTTCCATCAATGACAGACCATGTTTCACAATACACTACTCAAATTGTATGCTATATTATAAAGTGACATTCTACACTATATTGTATAAGGGGACCAGCTGAGGTGATATGGTCTAACTTTTAATTTACTTCCAGCAGAACATGTTCGATTTGTTCTTGAAATAATATAAATTACTGGAACCTTTTTTTTATTGAAGTGTATTAAATATTCAACAATCGTGGGTTTTTGCCTGAGCAACATTAGGTTAAAGCATATGTAAATGCTATATATTGCATGTACATGCAATGTAAGATGCTTAAAAAGTCCCAAACTGTAAGCCAATACACAAAAGTAATATTTGACTCAGTTCAGGAGAAAAATAACAGAGTATCTTATATGGAAAAAATAATGTCTGATAATAATGACTGAATTAAATTTCCAATATGGTTCTTTAATTTCAATACTACAATCAACATGTCAACAACTGGACATGTTTTATCCTGGAAAGTATTTAAAGTTTGTTCAACATAAATTAATAACTTGGCTTACATAAAACCAGCTTTCTGCTGGGTAAATTAATACCCCTCAGCAAGGTGATTAATTTGGTGCCATACAATCATAAGCCACGAGTTACTTCACAAACTGTGTAATTACATTTTAAGGGTGTCCTAATAAAAAAATAAAGTCTCACCAACCCCTCAGTACTTTATTCTATCTGCAAATGTAACTGAAACTGCCTACAGTTTTTTTTTACAATTACAGTGTTTTCCAAAAGGGGAAAGTTTAGTTTCAGCCCAACCAAGATCAAGTGTTTTAAGTAAAATTAGATTTTAAACTTTGAAATGCTAAATTAAATTTAGTATTTGCCCTTCTAAAATGTGTATTCTGAAGAAATGCTAAAATTATTGTATTTCAGATAACATAGTTTTCTATATAGACCTCGTGAGATTTTGTATGAATATGAAGAAAAACAACAGATCGATGTCACTAGCTAACTAACTAATGATGAGTTTTTGGACTTTTTTATCAGTGGTGAAAATAATAACACTTCATACAGCTATCTAGTTTTGAAGTTGACTGTCTCTTGGATATGCATCATCATGTATTGCAGTCTGTTCTCAAAACCTATGGAAAAGTAGCAAGACAAGATACAGCACTATTTTCATCCCTGTGGTGATGGTAGATGTCTGCCAGCACCAAAGTCCCCTTGCACAAACAATAGTGTCAATTACAGTGGCAGGTTTACAGTGATGTACTTTCTTTAGATGCTGTAAAATTGAAAGAAATAGCTGTCTTACATCAATAATCACAGTTCTTTCAGGAATAGCCATAGTTTTACTGGATGCCATCTCAACAGAGTGATGCTAGGTTAAATCACCACGGTAAAAGAGACTGGTGTTCACAAAACTTTGTAGATCTAGAAATATAGGGGTTTTGGTTATTTTGTGTGGCAGTATTTTTGGTATTTTATGCAGATCTTGTGGGCATGCATATCCATGGAATTTTTACATAATATCCTTTTCCCAGAATCAAGCATACTGCTTTCTACTGCTGCAGGCTACAGCCTCCCCTCTTTCCCTCCAGGAAATGGACGCTACTCCACTGATTAGAGGAACTATTCTACTTTATGTGCCATATTGGAACAACAGCCACACCTGATACCATGTGTTGAAGAAATCCAGCTGGAAAAAATATCTTAAAAGTGAAAAATATCTGAGAAAACCACTTTCCTTCCCTCTACAAAATTGTAAACCACGTACATGTTATTAATTCTCTTATATTACATCTTAACAAGAACAAACAGTGCATGAGAATCCGGCACACATATCATCATTAGTTAGAGTCCTACTGTAAATGACAAATATTTAATGCTGTTTTTTTTTTTTTTTTATACAAACTTCACAGAAATGGCACTTCAGTACACCCAATGTAGATCGACTATATTCTTACAAATTGATGAGAGTAGTGTGGGTGAAGGTCTTTATTCTCTCTCTCTCTCTCTCTCTATGTATATATATCTATGTATATATATACATAGATATGTATACACGTGTGTGTGCGCCCATGGGTGTGGGTGTGAATTCTCCCTGGCTCTCTTTCTCTGTGTTCGTGGGTGTGCTTGTGTGTCCGCTTGTTCCTGTGTGGACCATGAACTGCACGGTATAATGAAAATGGGACCGTTACCCTGAGTCATTCAGGACCACGGACAGTTCTCTAGAACTGCTGGTTCTGCTAACACCGAGGAGCTAGAGGAATACAGTTGCCTAGTCTCCTCAAGACATGAAAAATATCCACCTTCGCCTACCCAACTCATTTAAGTTTTTCCGCCTGCTAGTTGTCATGGAAGAGGACCTCCACTACGTCTACCAGTGAGGTATTCGATATTTATCGTCACATTATGTTCTCTTTTTATGCTGGATAAGACCGCCTAACAAATTACAAAATGTAAATGTAAGTGAAGTACGTACCTTGACGCTTTATTATATAGCGTCAACAATTAAAACACTATCATAAAAGCTAGGAATAATCCAATACAATTATACGGTTTGTACGTTTTGAGCTTAATTTGACATTACATGAGGTTAACTGACATCAAACACAACAAACTTCTCTTTATATGGCTCCCTCCCCCCGCTTTATGTAGCCCTGTTTTGTAATCATCAATTCTAAAACTTGTGTTTAACATGCTCAGTCATAGTAGCTGGAATTTGTTAAAAAAAAAAATATGCAACACATATCAATCCCCACTACTACAGAGTGAAGCAAAAATGATAAACAACACACTTTCTGATTTCTAAGAGAAGCACAACTTACGCGTATTATGCATATGCATGCCAACACAGAACTTCCACTGCAGTGTTCTGCATTGTTTGAATCCAGAATAACACATTTCAATTTATGAGAGACTCTCTTTTTGTAAATTTGAAATATCTGCATCAATGATCAGTACTTTTTCATCTCCATGACCAGACATTTGACCAGTAAAACTTATTTTCTTCAAAGGTATGCGAATGTTTTAAGCCTAGCTTACACTTCTTGGTCCGTTTATTCTTATACCTTATATGAACGGAGAACATGTGTAAACGCAGTTTTACATCAGAGTGGGAGATAGCCAAGGACTGATGCATCTTCCTTCTCTGGCTTAATCGAGAACAACCAAACATTACCCACACTCCGGCGTGAAAAAATCTGGAATATCCAAAGACTTTTACTGTTTCGAACATGTATCAACCATTTCACTTCTTTAATATTCAAAGTCTTTTACATTCCCGAACGCGGTTAGCATCAAGATGTTGGCTGGATTATAACGAGCTGCACGACTATTACAATGCTAGATGAAGGATGAGGAAAAAACAAACGACAACAAGATCTATGCTCTAACCTTTTCCCAAATGAATCAATGGAACTCCGCACAGCCGGGGAGACGCTTAATATAGTTACCGAACGACCTCAAAGCAAACGTAGGCAGCGTGTTGCACGAGATACATTTGCCACTATTACCAATTTCCATTCGCTGGAATACAATATGGACACACTCGAAAACTATACATATTATTATCAATGCATGTTTCATTCTTACAGATGAGGGTGACTGGTGATAGCTTTGATACAGATGTTTTCTGCGCTACAAAATGAGAATAACTTTCCTAAAAAAAAAAAAAAAACAATACAAGGAACCAATACATGCGTCAAGACAGCCATTATAGCCTATATGTTACGTTTAAAATGAGACTAAGATTTACACTACGATTTGAAGAAAATAAGGACTACAGAAATGGCATAAAAACTCATTACTTTGGAAAACTGAAGTGATTAATCTCTGTTCTGTTGGTTGGTTCGAGTCTACCGTAACAGCCAACCAAGAGTTTACACAAGTAATATTCATATCACTCCTTAAGGATCCTTGAGCGTAATGTACTTGTTTCCTTACATTTAAAACGGTTTTATAACTGAATGCAGCTAACATATCAGCATAGCTATATGGACTTGTTTCCTGGCATAATGAAACAGCAAATTTACATGAGCTGAACTCATATCGGTTAAGTAAATCGTTACTTCAGTCGAATTTCTCAAATACCAAAACGCTATATTCACTACAGTTTTCAATAATAATAATAATAATAATAATAATAATAATATCTTACCTTATTTAGTGCAATAGAAAATTGACGTCATTTCTACGTTACAGTTTACTCTGAGATTTCACAACTGAAAGGGGTTTTTCAGTCCTTCACCGTTTTTACCCTCTGCCAAGTCCAAGTGCTGCGTTAAGTAGAGCACTGAAGTCCTTTATATTAATAGATCAATTTTTAATTCTAACATGGATAAAATGAAGTCCAGAGTTTAGGGTTCACCGGTAAAGAAAAATGTTGTCTCTTGGGATATGAAGTCCACGTGCTAACAGAACCCTGCACAATTATAATTGACAACAACGTAAATTGCGTCCAGAAGACTGTAAGGTCCTTCCATGCTTAACTCTCGTGAAGCAAGATTTGATTGGCATCGTATGCCCATCCCCTTCATGTATCTACGTGTTTGTGTCCATTGATTGGTTTACACCCTCCTCTTGTCTATCTATATCCAATTCATAGATTTTGTACCCGTCTTCGCACTAGCCCGATTCACTGTTTAAGTATGAATGGATACCACGCACTTATAAAAAAAAATCACTGCTGGTCCATACTTTTCAACTGGGGGACATCATTCCACCGTGGAAAAATGTTATACTTTTCTCTGTGTTTGATATGAGGCGAGCGATTTAACAGCAGAGAGCTGCAGCAGCACCTTTAACTGTGTGATCCAGTCCTAAAATGCACATTGGTCGACCAGTACATAATAAATACAGAGAGAGCTCGCACGCTTAACTCGCCTGCCGCTTTCCCACTGGAAAGTGAAACCTCGTATTCCACAGCAGTGTAATTATGTAGTGGGAATCATGTATCGCTTTCGCTGTCTCTTCCCTGTACCACGCAAGGCGATTCTTTCTGTATCCACAGCACGATCTCGCTCTCCTCCACAAAGCAAGCAGCAAAGGCAACTTGCATACAAAACAGCTGACTCAATCCACAAGCAACATATCAAAATAAGAGAGACTGCGAGAGGTAAACGCGCATATGAACACCGGCATATAGTATGCTGTGCAGAAGCGCTGCACCCACGACGAATTTTCACACATGGAAAACATTCGCTTACATTCCTAAGTCTTATAGCTCATTCCTGTGCACAAGAAAAACGACTTTATCATGAATGTAATGGATCACAGGTATGGTCCTTCAAATTTAGAAGAATAAATAATTTGATCATGCCGATCATTCAAAACATTCAAAAACAGGGCCATTCATGCTTCCATCATCTTTATATTGAGCTCCTGCAGCACACATGTCAAAATACCTTGCTTTGTTGTGATTAGTCCACAAAATTACCAGTACAAATGCTGCTAACAACTTTCTTGGCCAGTTCAAATAAGAGGACAAATGCCACCCCAATTCTGGCATCCTTTCACAGAAGATTTTAAAGTTTTAAACGGTCTAGACCCTGAGTACATCCTAGGGTGTTTGATTTCATATGTGGCTCCTAGAAACCTCAGAGAAGTATCCTCGGGTTTTCAATATGTATACACTTGATTAAAAACAAATGGGCTAAGTAACTTTTTCTATGCAGGCCCCTAGAGTATGGAACACCAAGCACATCTGCACTGATGAACCATTAACCATTAAAGACAGTTTTTAAACTTTCTTCTCATTCATGGCTACATTTTCCTCATCTCAGGGTGCTTTCTCATTTATTATATAGCTTTGTGCTTTTTGACTGAAAAATTTACCGATTTGTTTTCTAAAACCGATTTTCTTTTATTTCCTTGTCTGAGTTTGAGCATCAATCTTGAAGCCTTTAATGATCAATATTCATATACAAGGCTAAAGAAGTTCTTATAGTCTATGTTAATAAACTGTCACCACATTCACCACAGTCTGTGTCTGAAACTTTATGGTTCCCAGGAAATAAATTATGAATACCGTTCATTATAGTACTTTCTTTCCACAGAGACATAACATGTTGGCAGATTACAAAAATCCCTTTTTGATTATTTTCAGTAGCTCAGCTGAATAGTTGTAATGTGTCAATATTTCATACCCTTGAAGTGCCACATCAAATGAATTGATTACATTTTTTTCAAAAACTAAAATAATAATGGAAGTGACTATAAAACAAAGAAATTAGCCATCATTAAGGAAAATATAATCTCTGTACTGATCCAGTGCTATTTATTCACCCTCCACCTGTAATAAATATCATTTACACACAGTGATAAAACCCTCTAAACTTTGAAATCACTATATTACATTAATGATCTCTTTATGCTCTATATTAATGAACTCTTAATTCAAAATAGAAGACTGTACAGAATATAATTAATGGCAAAACTGTCAAAGAAAAGCAGCAAATCAACAGCAGGAGGTTATATTGTACATTGAGGTTCAAAACAATGTTTAAAGTTGAATGTTAAGTGCCTTCATTATTTAAAGGCTGAGTTCACTCATATTTAATAGCAAGATAACAGAAATGTCAGGGGCACTTCAATTTCATTTGCTGCACCTCCTACGGAGTAATCCGGGTACTCATGAAAATAAGAGGCACTTCTCTGAATTCACACACCTGCATGCACACATGCACACACTCACACACACACACACACACACACACACACACACTCAGTCAGACCCACACACATTCATTCACCCACTCAAACAAGCACATCATATATGACTATAGGGAAATATGAGTGTTTGTTTGAATGTGTGTGTTTGATAATGTGTGTGTGTATCCACATATACAGGTGCACACATATAACACTTAGAAACCAACACACACATGTAGACACATATTTTAATATTACACCGCACAGGCACTTTTGACAGAGGAAGGACACTACTGTTACTTGTGGTAACAATATTGCATTGTATGTTACCATTTTAACAGCTTTGTTCTTCCAATAACTCCAACAAAAACAACAAAATGCAGAATTATTTCACATTAAAAAGCATAATTTCCTGAGTTGTTTGGACTGGAATGTTTCACTTAGTTATAGCCGCCTAAGGAATATCATTGAAATCTTTTAAAAAGAGTTCTAAAAAGATAGATTTGACAGATGGAAGAGATTTTCTTAGTCAATGTGCTTTGTTCTGATTTCTGTAATCACTGTAAAGCTACAGTCTGAGCCACAGAGCAATAAAATTCTGATTGCGCACTGTGTATGTCATAGCAATCTTAGCATGAGGCTAACAAGCGTTGAGGAGGGAATACCCAGTTTATGAGTTTTGAGATTTGTGGAGCACATCAGGTGCTGTTAACTGTACTTCCACTACTAATGATCCTATTTCCCAAGTTAGATACTAAAGTGATCTGCTCCTGCTCTGATAACCACAGTTGATGCTTTTCTGCCATCCTATCACCTTTGGTGCAGCTGTGATTTGTGCCCATTACTTGGCAAAGAATTAACAGTTGTTTGCAGATACCTAATATAGACCCAGCTAAAAATAGCAGGAATGCCTGAGTAAATGAAGGAATGAGGTACTGTCTGTAGGTTATAGGAGCAAAAGGTCCATTGCTGTCACCTAACAGACAGTTTAAATTGAAATTATCATCCATCTCACCCTTGTGTGTTGTCACCTGAGATTATTCTTCTTCTGGAATACTAATGCACTACATGAACTTGAATGAACAATGAACAAAATGTATTAATATATGATTAGTTAGTTATTTAGCTTAGTCCTCTATGATCAACTGAACAGAGTGAATTAGTTTTTTTCAGAAGAACACGAAAGTATCTTTATTCATCATGGATCATTGATTTCCAGTGATTATTACATACAGTATCTTGTGTGTCACCACTTTTTTAATCAGCATAGTCATTGATCCGATGTTACACCATGCTTCATTACAGATGCTCAGTGGACATTCCACCCTGTTCAAATGCTAGTTGCAAACGATTATGAGGATGCAGACAACTCGAATTGTTCTCTAACACAGGGATTTAAAAATGGCATGAGCTATGTAGTTCTTTCTTGTGAGGCCTTTATTGTGATACCACAAAAAGGACAATGTGTTCCACTGATGTAAATTCTCTCTTCATCGAGGAAAAGGTTTCAATGATATGTGTGTAATGGTATCCATCTACCCAACATTTACTAAATTCGTGAAAAACCCGAGCCGAGCCGAGAAGAAAGTGGCCTCTGTGCCGGATATTAAAACATAAAATTCCATTAGCGTAACATTGTTTTCCACACAATTTTATACGCAACTCGACAGTTTAATTTTCGCATAGGAAGAACGTGAACTGGGTGGGAGTGACCATGAAACAATTACTCTCATGTCAACAATCCATCAGCTAGCGAAGAAGAAATTAAAATCGTATAGTGTGGTTATTGTACCGCACCGAAATGGACTTCGCCCAACGCCCAAGAGCAAATATTCAGCAAATAAAAGGCAACAATCACACGAAGACTTCTGGTGATAACTAAGAGGTATTCTTTACGTATAAATTACATTTGTGATCAATAGAATTCCAAGACATTGCACATAAAAGGCGTGTTTATGCGGGATAAAATCTAAAAAACAAAACAGCCACACAAGTTTGGTTCCTGCACTACCATTTGCATTTCATTTTGAAAGTTATATTCCCAGGCATTTAACACTCGTATCCCAAATTCTCGACAAAGGAAGAAAAATGGACAAGGTAAACAATATCCAGCTACTTGGGTACTGTTGCATAACGTTTGTACGTCTGCTTTGTTACGTAATTCTCAAACTTAATGTATCGAGACCAGCGCATTACCTCAACATCACTGGTAACGGTAAAAGTATGACACATTCTATGATGTATCATTTTCAAACGCTCGGACCACGGGGTACAGGCATCTTAAAAGAATCATTTTTGTAACTGAATCCAAGACACAGTTTGTGAACTTAAACTGTCCAAAATCGACGGACCTGAAATGCACCTTACGTCAGAACTTCAATTAAACACCAAATTCTAGATGTTCGCCATTGGGGTTATTGATCTCGATATCAACAGAAATAAAGGCCATGCTAGACGACTGACCATAGAAGGGGGATATTTCAAAGGAGCTATAATGTTTCGAAGGTTTCACTAGCGTTGTATCCGGCGTTATATTGGAACACGGAGTTCTAATAAACATGCTCTAAGTGGCTGCTTTTCGACTTGTGGTTTTTGACGACCTTGCCCCTACTGCCATAAGATGATTAAATTATTCATCATTCTTTACACAAACGATTGATCTTTTTTTGGAAGACTACTCACACAAACAGTATAGTAAAACCAAACTCATGAATGCAGTTCTTCCAAATCAACACATGGACGCGCACACAACCAACCACTTTAGAATTTTGTAAAAAGTAGCTAGGCTAATGTTCACGTGTGACTTATTGCACTTGAACTATTTAAGTTTAACACCGAGTAAATTAACTAACTGGTCCTCCACACAATAGAATTCTCTTACAAAGGAAAGCTATACTAAAGCTATACTACTGATGCCTAAATAAAAATGACGCACATGTTTTTTTCTATCAATTTATAGACACGGACGTAAGAAAGAATCATGGAAAAACATTGCTGGAAGCGAACTCTAGCGGCAAATTGAGTCGTTTGCTGTCTATGGTCCTGAAACCTTCGGGAAAACAGACATTTCGACAACCACTTCGAATTCAATGGCCACAAACGTACATTTGAGCTCGTGGTGAAATTTTCTTTACGTTTGAAACAGAGACGTTGGCATAGCATGTGGAAAGACTACATTGACCAGCCAAGAAATATATTTGGTTTCGTCTCGGTATTAAACTGCAGAATGCAGTGGCATGGCTTATGTTGGGGATTCAGATTACATTCTGATTTTACGTTTTCGAGATAACGTTGCTTACAACGCCCTTTAACCAGCTTTCACTAAATCAATGTTTTAAAAGTGAAGAAAACGGTCCACAAGTCAAACAGCGATCTCTGCTGGGATTTTTACCATGAGGCATCTTATTAAATGTACATGTACATGAGACTGACCACAAAACGTTAAAGGTTTCATTTTAGCTTTGCACAGATACCTTTGCCGTGTTTCATTAACAAACCGGTGAATGTAAGCAAATTATGAAGGGATGTGGGTCATCAGTTGAAACTGGGTCTTAGACACGGAAATGACCATACCGCTGTGTCTTGTTTTAAGCGTTATAGGCAATACAGGAAATTTCAAGAAGATTCAACGAGAAATAAAATATAGCATTTCTGTCCTTATTGTGGTAGCAATGCAAATGAAAGGATGAGCATCTACATGAGGTCCCTCCGCTGCATGAAATGAAACCATTTTACCGCTTACCTGCTTAATTCAGGAAATGCAGGAGTTCCAAGGTCTCTCGAGATCCAAATCTGAGGGTGTCTGTGTCACTCCGAACCCCAAGAAATTTTCGAGGAGGGCAGCGAATTTCTACCGGAAAATCCAGGGTTGCACTCGGCCTGAGAATACAAAGAGCTGCAGCTCCTCACTGCGTCAAGCACAAACCTCAAAGATCCATTAAACAGAAGGTGATTAATTCAAGGCAAACCCCTGATTGAAAGCTCCGTTGCTCCCTTGCCTTTATTTATTCCGAATAGAACTGGAGTCGGGAGTTTCCATCACCCAGAGGCAAGACTGTTCTGTCCTTATGGCACCACGTTTTAACCACTGTCAACCGTTTATAATTTTTATTTCAAAGCTGGATGGAGAACTTTACGGTAAACGCATGTTGGTGCATAAGTATAGCAGGACGGCGTGGAGTTAAATCGCATAATCAGATTGTTTGACACAGCCAGGCTATAAATGGTGTAAGTTCAACACAGTTCCTCAGAAGATAATACCAAATCCTTGTGTCGGAGTGTGACACGTGCGATATTTTTACGTCTGGAAAAAGAAAAAGCAAAACAGGACATACATGAAATCGTAATGTCGACATTATGAAATAGAACAATAAGAACAACTTCCTTGTTCTCTACATTTAAGGTCACTTAAATCACTGCTGTCATAGACTTACTCAGTCGTATTTACAAAAAAGCGTATTTGCATGTTGAACTACACGTCTTGAGCTATTGCGCCTGTTCTGCAAACTACTTACAGCCTACTCTTTTAAGACGCTTAACGAGTAAATAAGTGATACATCGAAGATGAATAGATGATGCATTCATATACTGTATGTCTAAAAGCTTATAGTTTCCCTTTCTTTATTTAGGTGAAGTGAGCGTGAGCCAGATTGTCCAAAATTACCTATTGTTAGCACCCCGGTGATTCAGGATGGCTTCTGAAGCAAACGTAAAACATCGATCCTGACAAATAGTCTTCTGACCCATTTACTTAAGCATGCTCATATTTATTTACACGTCTATTGCCATAGGCGAAATTTAAGATTTATATTGTCACATCGTTAGGAAAGAATTATTATTCGGTTTGTAGGGTGCTCTGGCAGTAAGCAGGTCTGAAAGATGAATAAAGGTTGACTTTCTACACTGCAGCTGTTGATGCTTTTTTTCAAATCAAAAACAATGATCAGTTTTCGACATTTGTAATTCTACTATTAATTTGAATGAACATCACAAAGATGATCTTTCTACAGCATCAAACAGATTTAGAGTAAAGAGGATGCCCAGAGTTTCCATGTACATCCAAGGGGGATTCATTCAGAAAGGGAGATATTTTTAAAACATATTTTATACATAAAATAAAATAAAATAAATATATTTGAATGTTAACACATAAACAGCAGGTAAAATCATCCCAAAACAGTAGTCCAAATGTTGGTCTTTCTTTACCCAGACATCTTCTCCTATGGTGTTATATTATGATTAGCCAGGCTGGATGGTCACAGATTATTGCTTATGCCTGGTGCTAGCCCTCTGTTTAACCCCTGTCTGGGGAGTTCAATTGGACAGAGATGGGCCAGGGTCAGCTCTCTACCACACAAACACTGGCAGAAAAGGACCTGGAAAGTGAGTATAGAATTGCACCAGACATGTTGGAAAAGCCTTTCATTATGTCACTATGGCTTTAGGTAGACATTATTGATAAGTTTAGGCTACATGGGAAGTCCATTTCATCACTCCATACCATAAAATTAGATGTAATCCAATATATTTTTGTTGTGGCAGAGGAAATAGATGAATACATTGCATTTTGCTTCCTATAAGCATGCATGAGGTAACATATTCTACCTCTACCATTTCCATTGGGAAAATATTCAGGATCACTTTATACAGCACATGGTGTGGTATGGTATAGTATATATGGTGTATGGTGTATATGTACATTTAGGATATAATTCAGTTGAAGCATAAATGGTTTGTCTCTAAAAATCTTAAACTTTCCATACGAAAACAACATTTGTTGTTCATTGTGGCCTGGAGCATTGTATATAACTGCTGTGGTTCTTTGGCCTATTCAATATTTGTACATTTTGGAAGTGTTACATTAGTTATTGTTACACAATATTTTTCTTTTAAATTCAGTAACCAACAAACTCATGAAGATGTACAAGTACCAAAAAAAGTGCCTTTGAATTCATAGTTCAAAATTAAGGATACAGCACAATAACATTTAGACTGAATCCCCTCCATAGACACTGTTTTGCATCTAAATTGAACTGTTTGCATTGGTTCATTCACAGAGGACATAAAACTTAAAAACAATATTTTATGATTGGTGCACAAGGATGATCTGCCAGATAAGTTTGTCATATACAGAGCTGGAATATTTATCACCCAATTTATAAAAGAGGCTCACACAGGTACATGACAATGGATCCTTCCACATGAATTTCACTGGCAATTGAACTCACCTTTTATTTTAATGCACATTTCTACAAATGAGTACAATGCTAATTTAGATCTGAATGACTATCCTTTGTAAAGACACACAGGGTCAAAGTATATATGTATATTTTTTTAAACGTATTATTCTATTGCATACTTATCATGACGTTTGTTTAATTAGTAAAAGTTTACAACAGTCTGGTTGGGGTCTCATATACAGACAGAGAGAAGAAGGTTTCCTGTTGCAAAGTAGTTCATCATTTCAAAGTTTTCTCAACTGAAATATTGAAGTGACCTTGTCCCCAGCATTAAGGACATCCAGGAAATCTGTAAATATGGTGGCTTTTTTAACAACTGGAGCTAAAGTAATATACACAGTATCTACAGGGAAAGGGTTACAGGCACTTTAGACAACAATCAAATAAGTATTTTCTTTGAAGGACCTGATCAAATGAATAGATAATAAAGAACAGAATAACCTAAGCCTTTTCCATTCACCAGTCTTTGAGTTTAAAGAGTAAAGCTTCATGTGCATGCCACTGGCATTGTAAATGGAATTTAATAATTGCAAATGAAAAGTAACTCAAAATGAACAACTTACTACAGATTTGCAGGCATAACATGCAATGTTAACTATAACTATTATACAATGACCATTGTGTCTGTTTTTTCTCTTTCCACCCAGCTTTGTGATTGTCAGTGGTACATTAGGCTCGTCTTTCCACAAAAGCCTCTACACTTCTGCTGGAGAAAAGGGAAGGCTGACGTATTCCTCCATTACACACAAGCTCCAATCTATTTTGCACACTAAATGCCCTACAGTTCACCAGGCAGCAAATGCTGGTTGGAGGATTGGCACATCTTGCTGATGTCATCTTAGTGACTCATGGATGTGCAAACCAGTTGCAGACTGCTGAGAGAAATGCAAAAAGGGAACCTTGGCCAACCTACCCACCTTTACAACACTCAGCCTGTATTTGGAACAAGCACTTTACCTCTCTGAGCCACTAGGGAACCCCTTCATCACGTCTGTTTAAGTAACAAGTTATATGAAGTTTGTTTACAAGACAGCTTCCTAGTTTTTTGATCTAAAATCATTTTGAATAATCATTTAGTACTTTTTGTGTTGTCTGCAGTCAGAAGAATCCCTATGCAAAATGAAGCAGGATTGGTGAATATCCCAGAATGATTCCAGTGCTGTAGAGCAATTCATCGGTCATAATAAATGGGGCTTCCATGAAAGGGAATGCTGAAAGGCAAAAGAAGACTCAGGCCTGATGTAACTCAAAACAAACAAAAACACCTCTTTTTGAAGTGTTTTAAAAAGAAACATATATGGCATACATACATGCACATATTAAGCACAATAGCATTATTTGCTGCAAATGGTAATATTAATATTTAGAGGGTAATGTGAGATATAGGGTTTAAAATATATGCCTTAAGCTTTTTAAGCTCTGGATCAATATTTAAAGTTGCTTTCAATATTTAACAAGGTGAAATTTAAGGCTGCAAATGGAGTTTAGGGAGACAGGGGAAAGGAGGCCAATAGGTGGAATGTTAGTGGTGATTTATTCAAATCCCCCATTTATTTGCTAAGCCTTTCAGGAATTGGGGAGAGAAAGGGGTGCCGGGTGTGTTGATGGTAATTATAATTCAGAGGACGAGGTTGTGAGTGGCAGTTGGTGTAATGGACTTTCTGCTGACAGTGGATTTCAAAGATCCATCTTAACATCTAGATTGCAGGATTAACTCTTACAGCATCTACTTTGTTAATGGTTTAATGTGGAGAAAATGGGATGGCTTCATGGCCAGGTTTGTTTGAGAGATTTGTGTTCTGCCTAAATGGCAGCGGAATTGTGTGCCATCGACTTTGTGGATTAAAAGCACTCTGCTACAGAGGTGGAGTGGCACATCACATTTGTTGGGGGGATCTATTTGCTTTCCTAATGCAATTGCTAGACAGGAACTGTTCTGACCAAAATGGACAGCTAGACATTCATGGGCAATGTGTAGTAAAGGTTTGTGTGAGCAGTGCTAGTGTATCTGCATGGCTGCATATTTGTGTGCACACGTTTTAGTATGTGCAGTGATTGCACAATGACCATGCCCAACGGGGAAGGTTACAGATGGAATCTTCAGTATATTCACTTAAATCCTCTGCTCCACAATCATTTCAGAAATACTGCATTGAAACTACTTGATAAAACGCCAACTGTTTTCATCTACCACACAGCATTTCAAAGCATGGCTACAAAAACAGTACCTTGTTTCACATTCCTCTGCTGGAGACGGACAAAGCCTACTATATGAAATATGCAATGGGAATAGTGATATCCTGAGCCTGTGTACTGTGGAAGAGCAAAGTGGTGTGCAGCAGAAATATTAAATAATAATGACAACTACAGCAGTGACTTCACCGTGAACACCAAAAAAGTCATATAAAAGAGACTCACCTTACTCTCCCCTTTTGACAAGTTAATAATAAAGGAAAGTTCAGAAGCATTTGACATTTAGTATTATAACGCATTATGTAGCCATTCATTCTGCTTTCATAACACTTTTTTTTTTGTAATTCTTGACACTGGCCATTTCTGTGGACAAACCTCCAATGTTTTGCCTGGCAATGACTGCCTTGTTGTTATAATCAGTCCCTCTTTGGTTATTATAATTTTAAAGCATTTGCCAATAATTGTGATGCATTATGAAGCAGTATGGAGGCTTTGGGTTGGCATAATTAATGGTTCAGCCTTTTTTTAACAATGGTTCTTCATGTCTTACCACAACAGGTACAGCTTCTAGTACTTGGGTCCAGTATAATGACAGAAAAATATAACAGAAAGAGATCATTTTGAATAACAGAAACACAAGGGAAATCCTTATTCAACATTATTATGAATAGAAAATAATTTACTATAAGTAGATATAATGATGGCCAGGATAGAAACAGGCACATCCATTTTATAGACACCAGAGGAATGGAATAAACTGCCAAGTATTATTTTCAATTTTGAGGGTAGTTGTATCCATTTCACTTTCATTACACTCAAGAAGAAAAGCAAACTTGGCATGTGTGATGTTAAATGGCTATAATATGGCAGACAGGGCCTCGGGCTTCTAATTGTACAGCATTCTGGCAATGCAGACAGTGTATCCAAGAAATAGTATTAATTAAGCAGACATACTTGATATGACCAATTACTGACTGACAAAAATAATGCCCACGGTTGACAATGACATATGCTAATAGCATGTCTGAACATCTTGATTCTTGTAGACCTCACATGTGGATTTTTCGCTGTATAGTTTTGTATGAGGTAGAATTCATTTATATTACAGCTTCACAATGTTGTAATAACAATAATCAAAGAAGGAAACATGTACTGTCTTTTTATTAAATTTGGGGAAAACACTGATGTCTAGTTAAAGAGAAGTGTGACATATTTCCTTGAGTGTTTGATGCAAACATACAGCCACTATCCAATTACATTTTCATGTTTATCGTTATTGGTTTCATGTATATGTTTGTAGCCATTGCTGCTAATTACAGCCTGCACCTCTCACTGATTGTCTTCAGCCAAGAATCATTTAAATAAACATCATGCATTCATTAAGCACTTACTGGAATGGTTTTTCTTTGAAGAGGATATGAAGTACATCTGATCAGAAACAGTAGCTACACAATTTAGGCACCAATTAACCCATAAGGAAAACAATCCTCCAAAGGTTCAAGAGTTGAGAAATATGTCTATCTCAGCAGCTTCAGCAGGCCTTTCACAATACTTTTTGATATGATGAAGCCCAATTAGTTACATAACACAAATGGACAGAGTGAATAAAACATAAATGCTGCACTATTATCATTCTGTTATCCCTATATAAAACTCGCAACACTACATCTAACATGACTGTCTCACTTCCGATACAGTATATAAATTAATGCAATTCCCAGTTCAAATGTTCCTTGGCTAGCAAAACACACTAGCTTCGCTCACGTCATCACATTATTTATATTACAATAAATACACAGGGGAAATCTCATGTGCAATCGTTCTGATGCTTTATGCGCTGTGTTCCTTTAAGGAATATGATTGCAAAAAAAAAAATCACTGCACTTCTCTGTTGACACAGAGAGGGGCTCACAGCAGCTCTTACCCTCTTCATGAAGAAGGGCTAAGTAAAGACGTCCTGTGGAACACATTGCTGAAACTTAGCAGGGTGAGAGGCAGAGTGCCGTGTTGGGGGATGTGGCCCTCAGCAATTAGAACAGGATGGTTGCAGCCCATTTCCTCGTGGGGTTTGAGGACCATCTCCTC
Source organism: Megalops cyprinoides (assembly GCF_013368585.1). Taxonomy (NCBI): domain Eukaryota; kingdom Metazoa; phylum Chordata; class Actinopteri; order Elopiformes; family Megalopidae; genus Megalops; species Megalops cyprinoides. The sequence goes on from NC_050583.1 coordinate 31,278,571, forward strand.
TGGCCAGCCTTGCCAATTGGTCACCTGTTGGGGGAGAGGATTACACAGACAAGTGGTCTGCAGTGTCTGCTCTGGCCTAATGGGATTCTCCCTCCAGGACACAGGCGGGATGCTGCAGAACAGAGCTTATCACCTCAACCGACTACTCCTTGTGTCACACCTGTTTTGTCTAGAAAAAAAAATACTCCGGAAACCATGAGAGTTTGAGAATCAGCAGAATCTTCATGCATTTTTTAAAAGGAGATATGAACAAACACTGGGACTTTAATATTTCTGAGTGCGGAAGGTTCTCCCCATAGGCAACCTCTGTCTGTAACACAAAATAGGATTCATTCAAATACAGAATTCAGGAAGCAACTGATGCAACTCTGTTATGGTGCCAAAATGTTAAAAACACACATATGCCATTGTTGGTCTAAACATATTTAATATATTTCATCATCAGAACTGCAGTAATGCAGTTAAAAGTGTTTTGCTTTTCCAAGTCTGTGGTGCATAGACTTCATATTACCTTATGACTGAATGTAATGCCATTGATTGATGTCATCAGCATAAAGGACTTTTATCACTACTTGATATCTGATTCAGAAATCTGTCTGTCCTGGTTGAGTAGATAATATTTTGGTAATCTCGTAATATACAGTTCAGTAAAGTGGTAGGCACATTCTACACAACAGGCAGATATTCCATAAGAACTGTCAAGGAGGGCAATGTTGCCTTCTTGCACAGGTACTAATGACTTGTTTTCTAGATGTACTACTATGATTTTGTGTGACTCTGATGTTCCATCATGGCCTAGTTTGCATTAACAAATCTCTACAGAATGGCAAACAATGCTTTTCCCTTCAAAGGCTGCCATCTATGTTGGAAGCCCACACTTCTGTTACTAAATATCTGAGAATTGTGCACACTCATGTGGTGGACCTTCATTTTAACAGCTGCCAACGCAGTTTTCAAATGGATTCAAACTCAAACAAAGCCAGCTTGGTGTTTCCACTGAGGTACACTGTTTTCTCACAGATTACCCCTTAATGGCTATCCCTCAGGATTTACATCATTTTCACCTCAATATTTGAAGTGCCACTCCAATGCTTAGGGTGTTTTCAGTCACTAGGGCAATTCCTTCTAGAATCCAGACATTGAGCCTGGGGCTTGTTATATTCAGTATCCAAGTCTAATATTCCCAGTCCTTTGCCATTCCCCTGCCTTCATGCCCTTGTTCTTTTGAACATGCTGATGTGTACTTTTGACCCGAAGCGTAAAAGGAGGTCTCAGTGATGCAACTCCTAGTAAAAAGGCTTTGTTAAGAATAAACAAGACAAGCACTAAGCATTTCATCTTTTGGCCCCAGGGCAAAGGATCGGAACAAGACTGGAGCCCTCTATGCCCCAGTTCTCATTCCCTTGCACAATAGCCTCACAGCTGGGATTGCTTTGAGCTTGACCGTATCTACTTAAGATCAATCTAGACTTGCGCATCCAGCTGAAGTTTTAACACTTTCTGTGCTCACTCCATCCCTCAGAGTGTCAGCAGGAGGTGGTGTCTTACTTACTGTCACATGTGCTGCACTGCCCAAAAAGTAATGTGATGGCATCTGAGGGGAGAAGCTGCCTGTGGGAGAGAGGGAGCCCCTTCTCTTCTCCTCTAGGGTATGGTTACTTAAAGCCTTTGTGCAGGGCTCGTATATGCAGACTGCATTCCAGTAAGGCATATAATCACCTTCACTCAATCAAGTTCCTCTCCCTTCCCAGTTTTTGAAGTGGCAATTGCATAAAGATTGTTTTAACCCTAGACTGGACTGTGGCCTTTCAAGATCAGAGTAGAGTAGCCTTGCTCTAAGACATGGCTGACCTCCTAAAGAACTTGTTCACCCAGACTATGAATAATGTTTGCTTGTGCAATGAATTAGCTGCGGGTTATTTTTTGATGTTGGATCTTGTGCATTCACAATCAAACTGGCAAATGCCCTTCTACCTCTGTATTTGGTATATGCCAGTTCCATTGAAAAATCTGATTGTATCTGATTGTCATGCTTTCTGCATTTTTCTGCAGCCTCCAGTCTTTTAGTGTTTCAAAATGAAAAGAAATATGTTTGAGCCTGGAATTGAAAGAGCCACAATTCCATATTGCAGTTGAAAGAGTTGGCTGAAATATGCAAATTCTTTGGAAAAAAACTCTGTTATTTATGTAAAAGCCATACATGCTATAGGAAGTGGTAAACAGTAAACAACAAACTACTGAAATTGCCATGGCAACATTCATCACTGACCAATGCTTGAGTGCATTTCCTGTCCCCTTCTGCAGTTGATTGCAAAGGTTACTGAGCTGGCATACAGTACCAAAGAGAAGGTCGTTCAAGGAT